>NC_054478.1:63991227-64322107 GCF_017639515.1 Carcharodon carcharias | reverse complement strand
TGTGAATGGCTGCATCGAGTGGTACATAAACCCTAGGTACACATTTTGCCTCACTCAAAACGCGTTCACTGACACAGAGTTAGAATAGGGCCTCAGGTGTCACTACTTGTTCTATCTGCCCAAGTGTAGTGAAGGGTGGGTCTGCCCACCTTGCCATGGAACATTCCATTCACTTGTGCCATCACAGAATCACAGTGCAGAAGAGGCCCTTTGGCCCATCGAGTCTGCACCGACACATGAAAAGCACCTGACCTACTTACCTAATCCCATTTACCAGCACTTGCCCATAGTCTTGAATGTCATGATGTGCCAGGTGCTCATCCAGGTACTTCTTAAAGGATGTGAGGCAACCCGCCTCCACCACCCTCCCAGGCAGTGCATTCCAGACCGTCACCACCCTCTGGGTAAAAAACGTTTTTCCTCACATCCCTCCTAAACCTCCTGCCCCTCACCTTGAACTTATGACTCTTTGTGACTGACCCTTCAACTAAGGGGAACAGCTGCTCCCTATCCACCCTGTCCATGCCCCTCATAATCTTGTACACTCGATCAGGTCGCCCCTCAGTCTTCTCTGCTCCAACAAAAACAACCCAAGTCTGTCCAACCTCTCTTCATAACTTAAATGTTTCATCCCAGGCGACATCCTGGTGAATCTCCTCTGCACCACCTCCAGTGCAATCACATCCTTCCTATAATGTGACGACCAGAACTGCACACAGTACTCTAGCTGTGGCCTCACCAAGGTTCTATACAACTCCAACATGACCTCCCTACTTTTGTATGTCTCAATTGATAAAGGCAAGTGTCCCATATGCCTTTTTCACCACTCCACTAACATGCCCCTCCGCCTTCAGAGATCTATGGACACACACGCCAAGGTCCCTTTGTTCCTCAGAACTTTCTAGTATCATGCCGTTCATTGAATACTTACTTGCCAAATTACTCCTTCCAAAGTGTATCACCTCACACTTTTCAGGGTTAAGTTCCATCTGCCACTTATCTGCCCATTGACCATCCCGTCTATATCTTCCTGTAGCCCAAGACACTCAACCTCACTATTAACCACCCGGCCAATCTTGGTGTCATCCACAAACTTACTAATCCTACCCCCCCACATAGTCATCTATGCCGTTTATATAAATGATAAATAATAGGGACCGAGCACAGGTCCCTGTGGTACGCCACTGGACACTGGCTTCCAGTCACTAAAGCATCCTTCTGTCATCACCCGCTGGCTCCTACAACTAAGCCAATTTTGAATCCACCTTACCAAATTACCCTGTTTGCCATGTGCCTTTGCCTTCTTTATAAGTCTCCCATTTGGGACCTTGTCAAAGGCTTTGCTGAAATCCATATAAACAACATCAACTACACTACCCTTATCTACACACCTGGTCACCTCCTCAAAAAATTCAATTAATTTTGCTAGGCATGACCTCCTTCTGACAAAGCCATGCTGACTATCCCTTATAAAACCTTGCCTCTCCAAGTAGAGATAGATTCTCTCCTTCAGAATTTTCTCCAATAGTTTCCCTACCTCTGATGTGAGACTCACTGGCCTGCAGTTCCCTGACTTATCTCTACAACGCTTCTTAAATAGTGGAACCATATTTGCTGTTCTCCAGTCCTCTGGCACCTCCCCCGTGGCCAGAGAGGAATTAAAAATTTGGGTCAGAGCCCCTGCGGTCTCCTCCCTTTGCCTCCCTCAGCAGTTGGGGATACAAATCATCCAGACCTGGAGATTTGTCCACTTTAAGCCTGCCAACGCCTCCAATACCTTGTCACTCCCTATATCAATTTGCTTAAGAAACTTGCAGTCTCTCTCCCCAAGTTCGATACCTTCATTCTCATTCTCTTGGGTGAAGACGGACGTGAAGTATTCATTCAACACTCTAGTGATGTCCTCTGGCTCCATCCATAGATTGCCCCCTTGGTCCCTTATGGGCCCTATTCTTTCCCTGGTTATCCTCTTCCCATTGATATACTTACAGAATATCTTGGGATTTTCCCTACTTTTACCAGCCAGAGCTTTCTCATATCCCCTCTTTGCTCTCCTAATTGCTTTCTTAAGCTCCACCCTGCACTGTCTGTACTCCACTAATGCCTCTGCTGATTTGCTTCCCTTGTACCTGCTAAAAGCCTCTCTTTTCCTTCTTATCGTAACCTGAATATCTCTGGTCATCCATGGTTCTCTGGGCTTATTACTCCTTCCTATTACCATAGAGGGAAAATGTTGAGCCTGTACCCTCCCCATTTCCTTTTTGAACACCCCCCACTGTTCCTCTGTGGATTTCCCCACAAGTAACTGTTCCCAGTCTACCTTGGCCAGATCCTGCCTTATTTTACTAAAATCCACTCTCCCCCAATCTAAAACATTTTTTTGCAACTTGTCGATTTCTTTGTCCATAACAAACTTAAACTGTACCATGTTGTGGTCGCTATCGCTAAAATGCTCACCCACCACCACCTCAGCCACCTGTCCAGCTTCATTCCCCAGAATTAGGTCTAACAATGAACCGTCCCTTGTTGGACCCTCTACATATTGACCTAAAAAAGTTCTCCTGTACACATTTCAAGAAATCCACTTCATCCAAGCCCTTAACACTATGCCTATCCCAATTAATGTCGGGAAAGTTGAAATCATCTAATATAATTACCCTATTGTTATTGTTTTTATACACCTCCACAAATTGTGCACATATTTGCTCCTCAATTTCCCGCTGACTATCTGGGGGTCTATAATAAACACCTAATAATGTGGTTGCCGCTTTTTTATTCCTAAGATCTACCCAAAAAGCTTCATTCGATGCCCCCTCCAAGATATCATCTCTCCTTCCTGCAGTAACTGACTCCTTAACTAATAATGCAATGCTTCCTCCTCTTTTACCCCCTCCCCTGTCTCACCTGAAGATCCAAATCCCGGAATGTTGAGCAGCCAATCCTGCCCTTCTCTCAACCACATCTCAGTGATGGCTACTATATCACAATTCCACATGTCAATCCTCACCCTTAACTCATCTGTTTTACCTGTAATGCTCCTGGCATTAAAGTAGAGGCCATCCAGCCTTGCCTTACTCCCTTGAAGCTTATTGCAGCTGTACTCCCTCTGACTTGAATGTTTTACTGTATTATGATGTGTCCCTATTCTGCTAGCATTCTGTGTCCCCTCCCCCTGCTGAATTAGTTTAAACTCCTCCCAACAGCACTAGCAAACCCGCCCGTAAGGATATTCTCCCGCTGTGGTTCAGACTGTCCTGCTTGTACAGGTCCCACTTTCTGCAGAAACGGTCCCAATGATCCAGGAATCTAAAACCCTCCCTCCTGCACCAACTCTTAAGCCACTTATTCATCTGTGCTATTCTCCTATTTCTGAGCTTGCTAGCATGTAGCACTGAGAGTAATCCAGAGATTACAACCCAAGAGGTCTTGCTTTCTAGTCTACTGCCTAACTCCCTGAATTCTTGATGCAAGACCTCATTCCTCTTTCTACCTATGTCATTGGTACCAACATGTTCCATAACCTCTGCCTTATCACCCTCCCCCTTCAGGATGCCCTGTAGCCGTTCAGTGACATCCCAGACCCTGGCACCAGGGAGGCAACACACCATCCTGGTTCACGGTCACAGTAGTGCCTATCTGTTCCCCTGACTATAGAATCCCCTATTACTATAGCTCTTCCTTCCCTTCCTCCCCTCCTGTACAGACAGGCTGCTTATGGTCCAGAAGCTTGGCTCTGTTCGCAATCGTCTCCAAAACGGAATACCGATTTGCGAGCGGGATCCCAGGAGACTCCTGAACTACCTGCCTGTTTCTCTTGGACTGCCTGGTAGTCATCCATTCCCTTCCTTCCTCAAGTCACTTCAGCTGCGGTGTGACCACCTCTCTAAATGTGCTATCCACGATGTTCTCAGATTCGCGGATGCTCCGCATTGTCCCCAGCCACCGTTCCAGCTCTGAAACCCAAGCTTCCAGGAGCTGCAGCTGGGCACACTTGCTGCACACTGCTGCACACTGCTGGTCCTGGGCACTGGAAAAATCCCCAGCTTCCCACATGGAGCACGAAGAGCACACCATGGCTTTGAGCGCTCCTGCCATGACTTATCCCTTTAAATTAAACCTTTTCAGTCAATTACTCTAGGGCCCTTCTTTCTTTATCCTTGTTACTGCAGAGTATACAAACTGTGAACCTCAAAAAGACCTTAAACTATAAGCAATTAAAGTAGTAAATACGTTACCCCCTACTTACCAGAGAATCCTTTCCCTTGTAGCATCTTCTGCTATAGCACGCTCTGAAAGTTTAAGACGTTGGATAGCAAGAAAAAAAATGCAAAGAGCATCTTGTTCCCTATGCACCAAGCAATTCCCACTTTGCACCAAATTCCAAATACTCTCCTGTTTGTGTGCAAGTGCCTAAATAGCCAAGTGGTTATGGTAATGGGTTTGTAACCCCAAGATCAAGAATTCAAATCTCACACTGGCAAAACGATGAAACAATGTAACTTCATCTGAATAAGAACAGATGGAAATGTGTTTGTAGTCGAAAGAGTTACATCTTATAACACATCTCCACACTGATCCATCGGAGGTGTCCTCCCCCTTTCTATCGGAGACCTGGGTTGGAGGGTGTTGCATGCAGCAGTCCCTTATAATAAGAGGATGCATTGGTTCGCGGACTCTCAGGACACGTGCCCTTTTTGCGGTCTTGTGGAGTCCGTGGACCATGTATACATAGGGTGTTGTAGGCTGCACTCCCTTTTTAGTTATTTGAAAAACCTTTTATTGATGTTTTGTTTGCACTTCAGCCCCACGCTCCTGATCTATGGGCACCCGGTGCGGAAGGGGGTCGGGAAGGAGGAGGACCTCCTCGTGAACCTGCTCCTGGGCCTGGCCAAGTTGGCCATTAACAGGTCCAGGCAGCGGGCGATCGACGGGGGAGTCCCGCCCGATTGTTTGTCCCTCTTCCGCGGCTACGTTCGCTGCCGGATGTCCCTGGAGAAGGAGCACGCGGTGTCTGCTGGCACTCTCGAGGCCTTCCGTGCTCGGTGGGCACCGCGGGGACTGGGGTGTTTTGTTGACCCCTTTAATCACATTTTGATTTAAAGTTTGTAAGTTTCCTTTAAAACTTTGTTCTTGGTTTTACAGCTGACCTGAATTAGGGGCTGTGCCTGATTTTTCCCAATTTTGTTGATTTGGTTTTCATTTAAAAGATTATCAAGAGTTCAAATCTCACAATGGCAAACTATGAAACAATGTAACTTCATCTGAAACAGATGGAAACATGTTTGTACTCAAAAGGGTTAAACTGTAGTGTGCTTCCAGATAATCCCTTTCTTAAATAGAGCTGACTTGACTCACCATTGGTTAAGCTTCAAATAGTAATTATTCCCTACTGAGGATCTAATCAGGCTTCAGGTAATTGACAGTTAACTGTCACACAGTCAGCTACCTTACCAACTTTTTAACTAGACTACTGAACTTACAAAAATTTAAGAGAAATTATAGAGAAAGACTTACCAGTTCAATTCCTGCTTTGCACCAAATTCCGATTACCCAAGCTGCATTATCTGTCCCTCGTTGAAAATTTTTGCAGAAAGCCACAATTCAATAAGGTGGTGGTCTGCATGTAATATCCTCTAGGCCCTGTAGAGAAAGGAGATGGCGGATCCTGTCAGTTGGTTCCCTGAGCAGGCTGTCAAAGTCATTTGGCAGCCTTGGGCCCTCTCCATCAGACCCTTCATGCACACCCAGTGTCTCAGCACCACTGCATGCTGTTCTAAAGGGGCTGTGGCAGGGAAGAGATCATCACACATCTTCTTTTCAAATGTGCATTTACAAGGTATGCCTTGAAGAAATACCGTGGTTTTTGTCAAGATTCATCCCGAGCAGTTACATAACACGGGACTCCGTGTCCTGCAGGCTATTCTGTGTTTGCACATTGAGACAAAGATCAGCTGCTGCTAAAAGACAAGCAATATGATGAAAGATGCTTTCTGATCTGCCCATAACCTGCTGGTTGTCCACTACAAGGAACTGTGCAAGAAAGTGTTACAGATTGGCACATTCCAAGATCCAGAAACACGTGCTGAGAGACCTGCTGAAGCGTGGTACAGCCACCATAAAAGCTCAGCAGGGAAAGGCCATGGTTTAGGGCACTCCCACCATAGTCCACTGGGGCACTGGAGCCAGTGGAATAGTCTCAGGCTGTATCTGAGAGAAAATGTTTAAATGAAAAGTAAATGTAGATAGAATCTGCATTTAAAGGGGAGTGCGGCACCCTGGAGTGCAGTGTATTGTATTTAACCAATTTGATCTCTAATGTACTGCCCACTTGAATTGTGGTGTAATGCACCCTTACAAAGTTTATGAATGAAGTATATTTTTGGGAAAAAAATGTGGGTAAGTGCAATATGACATAGCTAGGTCATGGTGATTTCAGCATGTATATACTATGTCAATTTGTTTACCCAAAGCTGCTCAGTGGGAGAAGCATTTGTGAATTGCAACTCTCAAAATATTGAAGGTTCATGACCAGTGTTGCAAGGCTGTTGTGAAAGTGAATTAATTTTAGGATGTATACATTGGACACATAAATCTAAAACAAGAAGTAGAATTCTTGCCTTGCACAATGTTCTGGTCATGCTACATAGAGAATAATGTGCTCATTTGCAAGAGGCTATTAAGGCCCTGTAAACGGTCCTGAGGGGGGCAACTTGATTGATACCTAGATTAAGGTCCTTTTTTATCAGGGTAGTGTTTTTTTTATTCTTAGACATGTTCTATTTTGAGGGAATATGACTGGGATCTATAAGATAATAATGGGGTTAGATTTTATCCAAGAAAACAGGTTCTTTGAGCTAGATAAGCAGGGAAGATTAAGAGACATCGATACAAGGTACAACACTTCATAGTTAAGTTAAATTCCAAGCGTTATGTATTTTTGCAGAGAAGCTTTGATAACTTAAAGTATAGAGTGTAGTTAGTGAGAATTCATTGCAAGCCTTCAAAAAAGAACTGTATGGCCCAGATTTTTTGCCTCTCCATTGTGGTGAAAATTGCAGACGAGCCTGGAAATCCTAAGTCCCACTTCTGAAGACAGCATTTCCTATTTTCACAAGGGCAGGACTGGATTAGAGCCGGGGTTTGCATATGCGCAGTTTATGGAGGCAGATGGCCATGTAAATCACCAGCTGCCTCCAATGATGTAGGGTTTTGGTAGGCCAGGAATGTGAAATCCGGAGTATGCAGATTGGACCAGGTAAGAGCAGGTCTGTATTTGGTGGATTCATTTGGATAACCAGAGTATCCCTTTGGGAGAGGTAAGGCATCCTTTGGGATTGTTAAAGGAAACATGATTAAGCGTAAGAAGTGCATAAACTCATTGGAACTGTTAAAGCTGTCAAAGAACCGTCAAAGCTGTCAAAGAACTGTCAAAGGATACTAGGCCAGTTGGCATGGAGGGGATATGAGAAAAGGGTGGTGGATGTGGTGCTTGGGTTGGCATCAGTTGGCACTGTTGGCACAGGGGCTATAAAGGGCCATGGGAATGTGGGGGGCATAGGGGTTTGAGAGGCCCTGGGGGGGGTGAGTAGAGGGACCTGGGTTGGCATGGAGGTATGAGGGGCCATGTGGAGTAGGTAGAGGGACATGGGTTGGTATAGGGATATGAGGGGTCCTGCGGGTGGGTAGAGGGGCATGGGTTGTCATAAGGAGTCTGAGGGGAGGGTAAGGGACATGAGGTATCATAGGTTGGCATGGATGGGGAATGGGGAGTGTGTGGGAGGATAAGGAGGAGGGAGGAGTGAGGGCTAGAGGGCTGTTCTTAGTCTCGATCTTTTTTAAATTTAATTCAACTAAGTTCTGGAACACAGTGGCAGGCCTTCCGTCCAGTCTTCTTCTACACCCAGCAGCCTCTGCACTCGTTCTGGGGCAATGGGCCCAACTTCTAATCCAATCCCCCTACTGGGGGGAAGACTTCTCAAGTTATAAAAGATATGTGGGTGAACTGCGACTAATGATGTCCCCTGAAGCTTGTTTGATCGGCTTTAGGGGTGAGAGAAGAATTTCCCAGAGTCCTGTCCTAAAATTTTGCCTCTGTAATTTTGCCACCCCCAAGAGTTGACTAGTGGTGAAAGCAAAATACTGCGGATGCTGGAAATCTGAAACAAAAACAGAAGATGCTGGAAAAACTCAGCAGGTCTAGCAGCATCTGTGGAGAAAGAAACAGAGCTAGTGTTTCGAGTCCGAATGACCCTTCTTCAGTTCATGCGGACTCGAAACGTTAACTCTGTTTCTCTCTCCACAGATGCTACTAGACCTGCTGAGTTTTTCCAGCATTTTCTGTTTCTGTGTTGACTAGTGGGATTGGGTTAATGGTGCATGTAGATTGCATTGTGTTGTGATGGGGCAGGCTTGATGGACCAGTTGGTTTTTTAATGCCCTTTTTCATATGTTCATATTTACTTCAGTTCATGCAAATTGTTAGTTTTTTTTCTTGTTTTACTTCTTTTGTGTGTTGGATTTTATTTCATTCCCAATTTGACTCGTAAAGAGGATTCACGACTGAAAGAATGTTTCTGCCTAGATCAGAACAACAGAGCCTGGAATAAAAATATGTGATTTAACAAGTTAAATATGGATTCTATACCTTAGGGCAATATACCTGTCAGGATGTGCTATATAAGTGCAACCAGCTAAGCTTATACATGTCCCTCCAGCTCTAGAACTGGTCCCAATTGCCTAAAATCTGAAGCCCTCTTTCCTGCACCACTTCTCCAGCCATGTATTCAAATACACTATGGGCAGAATCTTCTGTTCGGCGTGCGGGGGTGGACTTTGCATGCTGACGGGTAAAATGACGCATGGTGATGTCGGGTGTACATCCCAACCTCACCGCGTGTCATTCTGATCTTCTGTTCGGCAGGCACGCACAGGAGTCGGCTGCACAACTGCTGAACTGTCAAAAGCCTGTTAAGGCCATTAATAAAACAATGAACCCAATTGAGAAAGCTGCCCATCCAGCCTTAAGGTTGGCGGGCAGGTGAATAGCCCAGGCGGCCTTCGCATTTTTCATGAAACCTCATCCATGGGCAGGATGAGGTTTCATAAAGGATTTATTAATGAAATAAAATATTTCATCAAAATTCATAAACATGTCCCAGCTCATGTGACACTGTCACATGAGGGGACACATATGAATAATATTATTTTTTATTTTTTTACAACTTCACAACTGCACTTAATCTCCCTGAGGCATGGAGCTGCCTCAGGAAGATTTCTCTGCTCTTTCGCGCCCGCTCCCGACCAGCCTGCCTGATAGGGAGAAAATTCTCCCCTAACTTCCCTTTCCTGTCCTCACTAGCATGTGATACTGGGAGTAATCCAGGTGTTTTAAGGCCCTGTTCTTTAATCTTTTGTTGGGCTCCTGAAATAATGCCTGTATGATCTCAACAGTTTTCCTACCAATGTTATTGGTCCTAGCATGGGTCACAGCTTCTGTCTGTTCCTATTCCCCTCACAGAAACTCCTGCATCCATTCAGTGATATCCTGAACAAATGTAAAGGAAAACCTCCGGTCTGTCCGCAAGCATGACCCAGACCTCCCTGTCGCTTGCCATTTCAACACTCCACCCTGCTCTCATGCCCATGTCTCCGTCCTTGGCCTGCTGCAATGTTCCAGTGAAGCTCAACGCAAACTGGAGGAACAGCACCTCATCTTCTGACTAGGCACTTTACAGCCTTTCAGACTGAATATTGAGTTCAACAACTTTAGATCATGAACTCTCTCCTTCATCCGCACCCCCTTTCTGACCCCCCTTTTTTCCAATAATTTATATAGATTTTTCTTTTCCCACCTATTCCCATTATTTTTAAATGTATTTCCATCCATTGTTTTATCTCTGCCTATTTCAGTCCCTTCCCTCCGCCCCACCCCCCACAGGGCTATCTGTACCTTGCTCGTCCTGCTTTCTACCTTTAATGTCACCTATTAGCACATTTCTTAGCTAATATCACCACCTTCAACACCTCTTTGTCCTTTTGTCTATGACATCTTTTGGCAATCTCCACCTATCACTGGCCCTCTATCCAGCTCTACTTGTCCCACCCCCCACCCCCTTAAACCAGCTTATATTTCACCTCTTTTCTATTTTTCCTTAGTTCTGTTGAAGAGTCATATGATTCAAAACATTAACTGTGTTCCTCTCTGCAGATGCTGTCAGACCTGCTGAGTTTTTCCAGGTATTTTTATTTTTGTTTTTGTAAAGGTTCATAGGTTTAGTTGTCTCAGAAAATTAATTGAATTTGCTTTGTAATAAAGTCAATAAAATCAAATTCTATTTTGATTAAATTGTATGCTGTAATTTTTACTGGTGCTTTACATTGTGATCCCAATTTGTAGAGATATGATTTTTATTTTCCCTGCTATTTTGCCACATAAATGCCATAACATAAACCAAAGATACTCTGTGGATGGTTGGAAGTTACTTATAGTGCAGGAAAGGGGATTCACAGGACCCCGTGACATCTGAAGTCAAGGCTTAAATGATTTTTTGGCCATTTGACACCTAAATTTGATTTGAGGTTTATAATTTCCTCCAAACTGCAGTATTTTTTAATGTTACTAACAGATTTCTTGTGACATTAGTCCTATGAATCAGGAGATCTGTTGTTTTATAAAAAATTGTAATGCTCATGTAATGGAGAACAACTGGGCCATTGATTTACAGTGACTGAATAAGTCAAATTTTATTTTTATTAAATTGTGTCCTGGTATTTCTGTGGGTGTTTTGGGGGTTGACATTCAAGATTCTGTTAAATTTTTGGTGAAACTGTAACTGAGCAGCTGTCTTCAGCTAACAACATATCACTCTAGACTGAAATATCAATGTCTAAGACAAGGCTTTTGTCAGAATTTGAGGCCTTCACGTAAATACTGTAATGAAGTTACTGAAAGACACAAAGAAGAATTCAGTGGATATATTTAATCATGTTATTGCAGAAATATTTTTTACAGTATGTTTCAACCCTTATTTTGGATATTTGAAATGTCAATTTGAATTTAAGGACAGACTTTTTTTCAAGAAATGTTTGATTGACTCTATTGGTTCATCAACCTGATGCAAAATGCTGCCATTTTCCTGAGGGACTTTTAAAATTATAAATGCTGATGTAAAAATGTGATACAGAAAGTGCCCACCATTCATGTTATTTTTAATAATATCTAAACATTTCCTTGGTTTATTTGTCACCTCTCTTTGTTGTCACTTCTTTCGTTCTGCCGATGGGTTGGTTCTACAATGCATGTTGCACCTCTCAAAATATCAGGTTGGAAGTACAAAATATTAGAACCTTACAGATTAATGGTATCTTTTAGATACTGTTAAAAAAATGAATGCATCATCTCCCATATCGAATATATAAAATAAGCTTTATAGGGAAATCATGAAATACTATTTATATTTTACAAGTTTAGATTACTCACAGAGACTATAAGTATATTTTAATATTCCCTATAAAGTATTTCTTTTAATTAAACAATATGTTTAGCATTTTCTCATAAACTAGCATTTGATGTAATTTATCTTACATTTGTAGTGAGGTACAATTGAGTAAAGGTGGGATATCAAAACAAATAGATACTATTTTGAACTGTAAAATCAGACTCACTAGCAAGATCTTAAACCAGCTGCTCCACACTACATTCATTAACGCCCCTACCTGATCTGATGCTATTTCTGCCCTTCACTGTGGAATCGCCCATAGAAACCAATAACCATCCTATGAAAAGGTAACACAAACATACTGTGCAATCATAAAACAAGGTATTATCATAAATTTGCCTAAAAATAGTTAAACATGAAAACAATTAGCCTGATGATATTCAGCATATGTTATTGTAGATTGGTGTTGATTGCGACCAAAATAATCTTAAATGTGTGTGAAGGGCAGTAAAGAACGCAGCCAAAAATACTGCATGAATTATCAGAAATGTTCCATATGTGATATATGCAACTAAAGCTGACTGCAAAAGCACATAGATGGCTTCTAATAACATGGCGAGCAGATGGAGTTTTCCTTATGACGAACACCTCTCCCTTGAGTGCATATTATATCAAACTAGCGAAGCTGGAAAGTGTGAGATTTTATGGCTTGACCCCATTAATAATTTCACTTTGGCACATCATCTCCAGACTCAATGTTATTCCTGTGCTTAGTATGCAGTATCTATTCTACAAAAGCATGCACCCAGAATTATTTATTCCTTCATGTGATGTGGGCATCACTGTTGTCCATCCCTAATTGGCACAACTGAGTACCTGACACTAAAATTCAAATACCACATTACTCATTTGTGTAATAGGCAGAATGTCTTTTTGATGGCAGCATCTTGTTAGTGGTGACTACCACTTATGTTGCTACTGCAATGTACCGCCTCCATTTTATGTAGGCCTTAAATGCCAACGATTGGCAGATTGTATCAAACAGAGTGTCTCAGCCACTGTTTGCAACGAGAAAGGTACAGACCGTATCCAACCAACCCGTGCTTGCAAAGCTCAAAACACAGTGTCCAACATCAGATATGATTCTGCGATTGGACAACAATTGCTAAATAATACTCAATGTGCTAAGAATTACACTGATGACCAATTTAAGTCGGGCTCATAGTATGGCGCGTTTGTGTGTACTAGAAGCTACATATATTAATACACAGGACCCTGCTCTATGCAGACAGAAAGAACATGTACACACAATGCGCCTGTTTCAGCTAAATAAAACAAGTGACAGCCATTCGCGGACTCATTCCTTAGGGCAATGCCTCGACCAGTCAGGGTCAAACTGTATGGTTTAAATTTCAAACAATGCTTGGCAGTTTAACTGTCAGTCACCATCACTGGTGCATTTTCCATTCCAATCCCTCTACCAATCAGAGTCCACTTGCCAACCAATCAGCACTCTCTTCTCATACTGTATAAATTGTTGTTTTCCCCTTATATTGGTATTCTTGCGCAATGTGCTGATGATTGCAAGATGTAAAGCTTCGAAATGTCTCTTCTTCCTTTCTTGAATAATGGTGTTACATTTGCTACCTTCCAATCCACTGGGGCTGTTCCAGAAGGGAGTTTTGGAAGATCACAACTAGTGCATTCATAATCTCAGCAACCACTTCTTTTAGACCTGAGGATGTAGGTGATCAGGTTAGGGGATTTGTTGGCTTTCAGTCCCACTAGTTTCTCCAGTACTTTTTCTTTACTAATATGAATTATTTTAAGTGTCTCATTCTTATTAGACCCTTGGTTCATCATTGCTTCTGGTCTGCTTTTTATGTCTTATATTGTGAAGACAGACACAAAATATTTGTTAAATGTCACTGCTATTTCCTTATTCTCCATTATAATTTCTCCAGTCCCAGTCTCTAAGAGACTCACATCTAGTTTCACTACTCTCTTCCTCTTTACATACTTATGGAAAATCTCTTACAATCTGTTTTATATTTCTGGCTAATTTACTCCTGTATTCTGTTTTCACCCCCTACATCAATGTTTTTGGTCAATCTTTGCTAGTGTTTAAAACTCCTCAATTCTCAGGCTTTATTTCTCTTCTTGGTAATATTAAAAGCCTCTTCTTTTAATCTAATAATATCCTTAACCTCCTTTGGTTAGCCATGATTGATCTCTTTTCTCATGAAGCTTTTATTTCTCAATGGAATGTAGATGTGTTGAGAATTATGAGAATAATTGAGAATTAGTTTATTTAAAAGTTAACAATTGCTCATCTATCATCATGTCTTTTAATCTAATTTCAGCTAAAAAAATAACTTAGTCATCTTTTCCCTCATGCCTATGTCATCAGTTTTATTTAAATTCAATATTTTAGTTTCAGACTTATGTACATCACTCTCAAGGAAATGGTCTCAAACGTAATCCATGAACTCAACCTCCAAACTACTTTTGTCAATTTGATTTGTCCAGTCCATGTAAAGATTAAAGACCCTAGAATTATTGCATTACCCTTGCCCTATCTACAGCTCTTGTTGCTCTATTTGCCATAATACTGGTCCCAGCCTGGTTTAAGTGGAGAATGTCCAATAGAGCAGCTCCCCCTTTCTCCAGTTCTTGCTCAGGTGCCCCATGATTCAAAGCCCTGTCTCCCACACCATACTTTGAGCCATACATTCAACTCTCTGCCCAGTTTGAACCCAATGCTAATTTGCATGTGATTCTGGTAGACCAGAGATTATTACTTTTGAGGTACTCTTTATTAGCTTCACCCTAACTCCTCAAACTCCCTCAGCAGAAACTTATTCCTTTATCTATCTATGCCATTAGTTTCTACATTGACTATGGCAGACAGATTCTCCTCCCCTTCCCACTCCAAGTTCCAATAGGAGATGTCTTTAATCCTGGCACCAGGCAGGGAACACAACCTTTGGAAGTCCTGTTATGCCTGAAGAAAATAATATCTATTCCCCGACTATACTGTCCCCTACCACCATCACATTCTTTTTCATTCCCCTAACTTGAATAGCTCCTGCACCATAATGCTGTGGTCAGTTTTCTCAACTATCCTGCAGACTTTGCCCTCATCTAAAAAGGCAACCAAAACTTCACATCTGATGTTCCTCCAGAACTGTACCTTGCTCCCTTTCAATTATCTACTTGTAGTCACACCCTCCTACACATATTCATTAATCAGACCTCTATCACTTTCCAGCCTAAGGGGTATGACTGCCTCCTGGATTTTCTTTAGTTTTTTTTCCATGGGAAATGGGCATCACTGACAAGACCAGCATTTGTTGCCTATTTCTAATTGCGCTTGAACTGAGTGGCTTGCTGGGCCATTTCAGAGTCAGCCACATTGCTCTAGTTCTGGATTCACATATAGGCAAGGATGGTAGATCTCCTTTTCTAAAGGACATTAATGAACCAGATGGGTGTTTACAACAATTGATGATAGTTTCATTACTAAGATTAACTTTCAATCAGAATTTTTTAAAATTGAATTTACATTTCACAAGGTGCCATGAGGGGATTCGATCCCATGCCCCCAGAGAATTAGCCTGGGCTTCTGGATTATTACTTCAGTGACATTAGCATGACACCACCATCTTCTCTCTCCCTCCCCGATGCCCTACCACATATGCACCTCACACCCTAGCTCAGCAACTGTGAACTTAAGTTCCTTGAGGTACAGGCACTTATGGCAGATGTAGTCCGTGATTGCATTGCTTTCTCAAGCATCAGCTGATAGCACTTGATCAGTTGATAGCACTTGTGTCTCTGAGTCACAAGGTTCAGGATTCAAGTTCCTCTCCAGTGCTTAAGCACAAAAATCAAAACTTACAATCAATTGTAGTACTGAAGGAATGCTGCAGTCTCAGAGGTACCATCTTACATATAAGAAGTTAAACCAAGGTCCCACCTGCCTGCTTGGGTGGGTGTAAAAGATCCCACAGTATTATTGTGAAAAAGAGATAGGAGTACTGGTGCAGTGTCCTGGCCAATATTTATCCCTCAATCAACATCACAAAAACAGATTCTGAGGTTATTATCAAATTGCTCTTCTGGGAGTTTGCTGTGTCTATATGTATTCTGATAGGGTACAAGGGGTGTATTGGGGGTGGCACCTCTCGCAGGCGGGCTCACCACATCTTTGAAGTGACTCATCCTGTTTTGGTCATCACCTTTACCCACTTCTCACCTGTAGCTGCAAGCAATGAGCAAGCGACAGCGGCCAAGGGGTGGGTCAAACCAGGTGGGGGTAGCCGCCAAGTCACCTGCCCTTGGTGATTTAGGAATTTATCTACCCTGGCGTGCAAAGACTGATTCAGGTTAACTGGGTGGATGGAACCAATCTAAGGTCCTGTGTTGATGGCGAGCAACGTAGAAGCAGGTGTGGATTCACTCAGAACTGTTACCATGAACCTGCACACAGACGGCTCAGGCCAAGGGTTTTTTTTTCACTGGAAGGAAGCAGAAGCGAAACTCAGCAGCTCCCCAATCATCTGAGCTGCACTTTTCAGGACCACACTGCTCACCTCCCTCGTAAGAGGAAGGGGCTAGAAAAGTTGTCCTAAATCTTCACCTTCCAAGCCAGCAAGTGACATTTGGCAGGGATCCCATCAATGCGGTCATAAGTGATTCTCAAAAAAGAAAGTCAAGGTGATGCCTGTCACCACTGGCGCATGGAATGTGCACATCCTCATGGAGAATGTCACAGCCAACAGACCTGAGAGAAGAACTGCTCTTCTCAGTAGACAGTTGGCTCAGTGCAACATCCAGATCACCACCCTCATCAAAACTTGACAACCTGAGGACAGTCAGCTGAAGGAAATTGGCGCAGGTTACACATACTTTCAGAGTGGCAATGAAAAAGAACGGCACAAAGCTGACATGGGATTTACTGACATGGACCATCTTGACTGCAATGTGACTTACCTTCCCAAGGGTGTTAATGATAAAGTGATGGTGCTAAACTTCCCTTGCACTCAAATAGGCAAACAACTCTCAGAGTATACGCCCCTACCAAGACCAATCTTGATGAAGTCAAGGCAAATTCTATGATGACCTCCACTCCTTGATTGCTACAGTGTCAAAGTCAGACAAGCTAATCATTTTTGGTGACTTCAAAGCAAGAATTGGTGCAGATCACCAAGTGTGGGAAAGGGTCATCGGAAAAAACAGGGTCAGTAGTTATAACAGCAATGGTCCCCTCTTGCTGAAGATACATGCTGAACATGAGCTCTTAACCACAAACACAGTTTTCACTCTCCCTAATTGCAACAAGACATCTTAGATAGACCCTTGATCTATACACTGGCATCTAATTGACTGTGACATCACCAGAAAGGGGGAATGGAAGGATGTGCCTATAATCAAAACTGTGTGTGGCACTGACTCCTGGACTGACCACTGCCTTATAATTTGTAAGCTAAGCATTAAGATCTATCCTCCAGGAGCCCCCAGGGCATGAACATCCAGAAACATTTTATTGTCTCAAAGCTCAAATAAGCAGTCATGAAGGAATCTCTTAGATAAACTCAAGATTCACCTGTGTACAGTAGACACTTGATGCATTGAGGATGACTGGGTGACCTTCAGCGACATGGTGTGCTCCAGTGGTCTACAGGCCCTTGGCCCAACTCTCGGAAGCATCAAGATTTATTCGATGAAAACAATAAGGTAACCCAGAAACTACTGGACGAGAACTACTAGGAAAGGTGATGACATTGTCACTGGACAAGTAACCCAGAGGCCCAGGCTAATGATTTGGTGTGTCCCCAATTGATTAAAAATCTGGAATTAAAAGCTAGTTGTCAAGCAATGATGACCATGTAACCACTGGACCATTGTTGTAAAAACTTACCTGGTTCACTAATACCCCTTTAGGGAAGGAAATTTGCCATCCTTACCTGGTCTGGCCTACATGTGACTCCAGGACTACAGCAATGTGGTTGACTCTTAAATGCCTTCTACAATAGTGTGGCAAGCCACTCAGTTCAAGGGGAATTAGGGATGGGCAACAAATGCTGACCTTGCCTCTGACACCCACATCCCATGAAAAAATAAACTTTCAGAAAATCACCTCTACAGCTTTTATCTCAATGACAAATTATCACTATACAAGCATGATGTCTACCAAAACTTCCACAGGATTGTCCAATGCAAGCTCAGGGAAATGCAAGACACTTGGTTTCTCAGAAAGCAGGCAAACTTCAGTCATATACAGACCACAAAGACTGGAAAAGATTAAGAGATTCGGCGATGCTCTGAAATCTGTCTACAGGCTCCAGTCTATTGGTTCATCACCGATCCTCAGTGCCGACAAGTTAACACTGCTCATTGAGAAAGCCTAAATACTAAAAGATGGAAAGAACACATTAACCACATCCTCAATTGGCATTCATTCGTCAATTAAGAAGCAGTCAACGGGCTGCAAATGTTCTCTGGATGGTCCTCGCACATTGCTAGAAACAAAGAATGCAATCAAACTCCCATCTAGTGACAAACTCCCAGGAGCTGAAGCTATCCTAGCTGAGGTCTACAAAGCTAGAGGTCAATACCTGATCAAGAAGCTCACTGAACTCTCTCTTGCTATGGGAGCAAGAATCATCCTGCAAGAATGCAAAGATGCCTCCATTTCCACTGGTACAAGTGGAAAGGTACTAGCCAATCTTGTGACAAACATAGAGGAATCTCATTCCTCTCCATCACCAGAAAAATCTTCACCAGAATTCTTCTGAACATTTAGTGCAACATCTCAACCAGGATCTGTTGCCAGAGAGTCAGTGTGGCTTCAGAAAGGATCAAGGAATGACTGATATGGTATTTGTAATTAGACAGCTCCAGGAGAAATGTAAGAAATAAACATGGATCTCTACACCACGTTTATTGACCTGACCTCAGGTCTTTGACACAGACAGCCATGAGGGCCTTTGTAAGGTAATGGGGGAATTCAGCAGCCCTGAGAAATTCATCACAATGGTTTGACAGTTCCATGAAGGCATGCTTGCGAGTGTCCTAGATGATGTGAATCTCCTGACCCATTTCCAGTCACTAGAGCAGTTAAGCAAGGCTCTATGCTCACGTCAACCCTCTTTAGCACGTTTTTCTCTGCCATGCTCTCTGATGCCTTCCATGATGGTGACCCTGGCATTGAAATCAGATATTACAAAGACATCTGCTCATTCTGAGATGACTCCGGGCAAAGACCAATGTCTCCAAGGACATACTTCATGATTTCCTGTTTGCTGATGGCTGTGCACTAACTGCCAGTTCAGAGCTTCATGCAATGTAGCATGGACTTGTTTCCAACGAATGTACAACATCAGCCTTGTGATCAGCACAAAGAAAACTGAAGCAATGTACCAGCTTGCTCCAGGAAAACCCTATCGCTAGCCCATGATTTAAGTCCAGAACCTGTCAGCAGTATACGTTAACTGATCTCGGCAGCACACTCTTTCAAGCTTTCTATATTGATGATGAGACACATGCACGAATTACCAAAGCAAGTGTAGTCTTCAGCGGACTTCAAACATCAGTCTGGGAATGAAAAGGAGTAAGTCTGCCCACCAAACTGAAAATCTATAGAACAATACTCTTGCACACTCAGGTCTACAGGTGCAAGACTTGGACTGTGCACCAGCGTTGCTGAAGCTCAACCACTTACACTTAAGCTGCTTTCAGAAGCTTCTAAAGATCAAATGGCAGGACAAACACCAGACATTGAGGTACTCACCCAAGCTAGCATGCCAAGCATCCACACCATATTGAGACAGTCGCAACTGAGTGGGCTGGTCATGTAGCCAGAATGCCTGACACTCGCTTAACAAAGCAAATCTTCTGTGGAGAGCTTCAGTCTGGGGTGCACTCTCATGGCGGTCACAAAAAGCACTACAAAGACAATCTGAAGGCTTCACTTAGGAATTTTGATATCGACTTTGAGTTCTGGGAGAAGCTCGCTCAGGACCACTGCACCTGCCACAAACAAATAAAAAACAGTGCAGCCTCCTCCAAAAGCAAGCACATATCAGAAGCAGAGAGAAGATGCAAGCAGAAGAAATCCCAATGCAGCAACTCACCCAAAACTCAATCACAAGGACACAAGAATGAGGAGCAGGAATTGGCCATTTGGCCCCTCAAACCTACTCTGCTGATCTGATCGTGGCCTTAAACCACTGTCTCCATAATTCATGTCTCCCTTGTCAATCAAAAATCTACCGAACTCAGCTTTGGACATATTCAATGACCCAGCCTCCACTACTTTCTGAGGAAGAGAATACCATAGACAAATGATGGTCTTAGATGGGATACCCCTAAATTTTAAACTGTGTCCCCTAGTTTTGGACTCCCACACAAGGGGAAACATCTTCTCAGCATCTACTCTGTCAAGTCCCCTCAGTGTCTTATATGTTTCAATAAGATCACCATTCATTCTTCTAAATTCCAAATGGTTTGGACCTAACCCACTCAAACTTTCCTCATAAGAGAACCACCTTCATTCCTGGAATCAATCAAGTGAAACTTCTCTGAACTGCTTCTAAAACAATTATATCCTTTCTTAAGTAAAGAGACCAAAACTGTACACTGTACTCCAGATGCAGTCTCACTAAGGCCCTGTCGAGCAGTAGTAACACTTCCCTACTTTTATACTCAATTCCTCTTGGAATAAACACCAACATTCCATTTGCCTTTCTAATCGCTTTGTACCTGCATACTAACTTTTTGTGATTCATGTACCAGGACACCCAGATCCACCTGTACTGTAGAGTGCTGCAGTATCTCCATTTAATAATATACTGCTTTTTTGCATTCTTCCTACCAATGTGGACAAATTCACATTTTCCCACATTACACTCCATTTGCAAAATTTTTGTCTACTCACTTAACCTATCTATATCCCTTTGCAGATTCTTTATGTCCTCTTGACAACTTACTTTCCTGCTTATCTTTGTGTCATCAGCCAATTTACTACCATATATTTGGTCCCTTCATCCAAATCATTGATGTAGATTGTAAATAGTTGAGGCCCCAGCACTGATCCCTGTGGCATTCCACAAGTTACAGCTTACCAAGCTGACAATGACCCAGTTAGCCTTACTCTCTGCATCTTATTAACTAACCAATCCTCCATCTATGCTAGTATGTTACCCTTTACACCATAGCTCTTATATTGTGTCATAACCTTTGAAGTGTCATCTTATCAAATGCTTTTGGAAATCCGAGTACACCACATCCACACATTCCCCTTTATCCATCCTGCTTGTTATTTCCTCAAAGAATTCTAATAAATTAGTCAAACATGATTTCCCTTTCACAAGACCATGTTGTCTCTACCTGATTGTATGCCGATTTTCTAAATGTCCTGCTATTACCTCTCTATTAATGGATTTTAACATTTACCCTATTACAGTTAGGCTAACGGGCCTATAGTTTCCTGCTTTCTGTCTCCCTCCTTTCTTGAAAAGAGATGTCACATTTGCAATTTTCCAACCCACTGGAACTTTTGCAGAATCTAGGGAATTTTGGAAGAACTCAACCTACTATCTCTGCCACCACTTCTTTTACGACGCTAGAATGCAGACCATTTCCTTGTTTCCCATTATCCTGTGCTATTTGCAGCTGAACCTTTCAGGTACAGATTGGCCTCAGTAGTCATTGGAAACTGGCTGAACACTGCAGATGATGAACAAGGTTATCTCCACTTCAAAGGACAACCAAGAAGATGGCTTCTGATGAAGGGTCATCACAACCTGAAATGTTAACTCTGTTTCTCTCCACAGTACTTTCCATTTTTATTGCTGTGTTGGTACCATCTGCCGCATTTCCTACATGACAACAATGTCTACACTTCAAAAGGGAATTCATTGGCTGTAAAGCAATTTGAAAGTTCCAGTGGTTGTGTGTCTGCTAGTTAACCCTCTACCACCAATTCTTGCATTTTCCTTTAACCCTAAACTCAGTTTAGTTCTTTTCTGCTACAACCTGCCTGTGGGAACTCACTAATATGAGGAAAAATTAAAACATAAAACATAATAGTACTTGCTTTTCAAAATAATTAAATACTTCACTACTTTAATATAATTTGGTTGATGTTTGATGTTTATTTAATGATGTTTTGCAAGTATCAAAATCTTAGAGCTGAATTGGCTTTCTTGTCACTACAATAGCTAAATACCTGCAATTACTACTCAAGCAGTACCACATAATTAGTGGGCGGGTGTGGGGGAGGGGGGGTGCAGGCGCGGGGGTGGGGGGTGTGCAAGCTGATTTCTGCAAGGAATGGAACTTGCAGATTGGATAGCTTAATAGCAAAAGGTGAATCACTTCACCTGTTAGTGGAGCCACTTCACCTTTTAGTGATTTAAGATATTTTGTATGAGATACAAAATCAAAATGAAGTAATAACCTTTAGACGTCCATGATATCCAGAAAAATTAATGTCTTCCTAGTGATTTGCTTAATTTTGAGCTTTTTTTAATGTTCGTTCATGGGGTTTGGGCATCGCTGGCCAGGCCAGCATTTACTGCCCATCCCTATTTGCCCTTGAGTAGGTGGTGGTGAGTTGCCTTCTTGAACCACTGCAGTCCATGTATTGTAGGTACACGCACAGTGCTTTCAGGAAGGGAGTTCCAGGATTTTGACCCAGCACCAGGGAAGAAACAGCAATATAGCTCCAAGTCAGCTTGGTATGTAACTTGGAGGGGCACTTGTAGATGGTGATGTTCCCATGCAACTGCTGTCCTTGTCCTTCTAGGTGGTGGAGGTGCTGTCAAAAGAACCTTGGTGAGTTAATGTAGTCTATCTTGTAGATGGTGCATGCTGCTGCTTCTGTGCATCAGTGGTGGAGGAAATGAATGTTTAAGGTAGTAGATGGGTTGCCAATGGGCTGCTTTGTCCTGGATGGTGTCCAGCTTCTTGAGCATTGTTGGAGCTGCACTCATCCAGGCACGTGGAGGGTATTCCATCACACTCTGTGATTTCTGTCTCGTAGATGGCGGACAGGCTTTGGGGAGACAGGAGGTGAGTTACTCTGCAAAATTGGTCCCCTTATTTAACGAAGGATATAAATGCACTGGAAGCTTTTCAGAGAACGGTTGGGGACAGGCTAGAAGAAGTGGGAACAGGATGTACCAGAAATGATGGTGACCACCTGCAAGATGATATTCTAGACCTTAATTTGATCTTTCAAGATAGATTGCAAGAGAATGAAGCTGCCACGGAGGCAGATGGTCTGTTAGAAGAAGAGGTCCCTGGATCTTACTACACGTTTTGATTCCACTGCCACAGATCGTGAAGTCTTTATTGACTCTTTTGAGGAGAATTGCCCTTTTATTGAAGAAGATAAATTTGTCTGCTTATTCCACTGAGCCCACTGACAACACACAACAACAATTGCAAGCAGCCAGCAAAAGCCATCTAGGGAGAACTTCAGTTTAAAACAAAAACAGAATTACCTGGAAAAACTCAGCAGGTCTGGCAGCATCGGCGGAGAAGAAAATGTTCTCTCCCTTTTCAAGTAGTTGTGATCGTTCGAGTCCTGGAGGGTTCTCTCTTCAATCACTTTTTCCTTTGTTGGTCTTCACTGCCTTTACATTTAGGCCATTGTATGTGTCACAGCCCAGGAGCCAGCTGTCATGAGAGTAATCTATCACCCGTTTACTTACCAAGCATCTATTGACCTCTGCCCTAAAAATATTCAAAAACTTTGCTTCCATTGCCTTTTCAGGAAGAAAGTTCCAAAGATTCATGACCTTCTGAGAGAAAAGTATTTTGCCTCATCTCCATTTTAAATGGGCAGCCCTTTATTTCTAAGCAGTGACCCCTAGTTCTAGATTCTCCCACAAGAGGAAACATCCTTTCCACATCCACCCTGTCACGTCCCCTCAGGATCTTATATGTTTCAATCAAGTCGCCACTTACTCTTCTAAATTCCAGCAGATACAAGACAAGCCTGTCCAATCTTTCCTCATAAGACAACCCACCCATTTAAGGTGTTAGTCTAGTAAACGTTCTCTGAAATGCTTACAGCGTATTTACATCCTTCCTTAAATAAGGGGACCAATTCTGCAGAGAGTAACTCACCTCCTGACTCCCCAAATCCTGTCTCCACCATTGTGTTTGCCTTCCAAGGAGACAATTAGAGAATACATATGTCGTCCAGATTCTCCAAGAGAGCTGAGAGCACTACTGGGTATTGACTCATTTGGCAAAAGTGACTTGAAGGATGGGAAGAGTAGGAATTGGATGACAACTATAACTAGTAAATGAGGTTAACAGTTTGTGGGAAGAGTGAATTTGGGGGGGATGTAGAGATACGGATGAGCTCTAACAACAGCTACTGAGCATGTGCATAACGAGCTATGTCACAGTGATGTCACTCACTGACAGATGACTGAGAAGTATTTTAGAGAATAGCTGCAGCTATGTCTTGTTTTACTTAACCTTTGTAAATAGTTAGTATGTAAAAAAGATGTGTTTTCAACACAAGACTGTTATCTCCAGCAAGATCGCTTCCAGAGTAAGAAGCTAACAAATCTTGAGCTAAAATCACAACGACGGGAATTTGGTGCACAGTGGGAATTGTACTGGTAAGTCTTTCTCTTTAATTTCTCTTTAATTTTTGTAAGTTCAATAGTCTAGTTAAAAGATTGGTAAGGTAGCTGACTCAGCTGACTGTGTGACAGTTAACTGTCAATCACCTGAAGCCTGATTAGGACCTGAATAGGTGTTAATTACTATTTGAAGCTTAATGAGTGTGAGTCACCTCAGCTCTATTTAAGAAAGGGACTATTTAGAAACACATTACAGTGTGCTTACACACGAACAGGGGAGAGAGCTCACCCTGAGTGAAATACAGCCAGAGTGAATGTGGGTATTGGCAATTTGGTGCACAGTGGGAATTTGGTGCTCTTTGCATTTTTTCCTTGCTATCCGACTTCTTAAATCTTCAGAGTGTGGTCTTGCCCTGCTGCAGCAGTAGATGCTATAATGGAAAGTAATGACTGGTGAGTAGTGGATCAGGTCGGGTAAGTATTTGCTACTTTCATCGCTTACAGTTTAAGGTCTTTTTGTGGTTTATAGTTTGTATGTTCTGTAGTGACAAAGATCAGGAAAGAAGGGCCTTAGAATAATTGATTTAAAAGGTTTAATTTAAAGGGATAAGTCATGGCAGGAGACCTCAAATCCATGGTGTTCGCCTCGTGCTCCATTTGGGAAGCCAGGGAGTTTTCCAGTGCCTGGAACCAGTATGTATGTAGGAAGTACGTCCAGCTACAGCTCCTGGAAGCTTGGGTTTCAGAACCGGAACAGCGGCTAGGCACACTGGAGCATCCGCGAGTCTGAGACCGTCGTGGATAGCACATTTAGAGAGGTGGTCACACCGCAGCTGAAGGGACTTGAGGAAGGAAGGGAATGGGTGACCACCAGGCAGTCCAAGATAAACAGGAAGATAGTTCAGGAGTCCCCTGGGGTCCCACTCGCAAATTGGTATTCCATTTTGGAGGCTGATGAGGGTGCTGCTTCCTCCAGGGAGTGCAGCCAGAGCCAAGCTTCTGGCACCACAAGCAGCCTGTCTGTACAGTAGGGGAGGAAAAGCAATAGTAATAGGGGATTCTATAGTCAGGGGAACAAATAGGCGCTACTGTGGCCATCAACATGACTCCAGGATGGTGTGTTGCCTCCCTGGTGCCAGGGTCCGGGATGTCACTGAACAGCTGCAGGGCATCCTGAGGGGAGAGAGTGACAAGGCAGAGGTGGTGTACACGTTGGTACCAATGACATAGGTAGAAAGAGGGATGAGGTCTTGCATCAAGAATTCAGGGAGTTAGGCAGTAGACTAGAAAGCAAGACCTCTCGGGTTGTAATCTCTGGATTACTCCCAGTGCCACGTGCTAGTGAGCTCAGGAATAGGAGAATAGTGCAGATGAATATGTGGCTTAAGAGTTGGTGCAGGAGGGAGGGTTTTAGATTCTTGGATCACTCGGACTGTTTCTGGGGATGGTGGGACCTGTACAAGCAGGACAGCCTACATCTGAACCAGAGCGGGACTAACATCATTAGGGGCGGGTTTGGAAGTGCTGTTGGGAGGAGTTTAAACTAATTCAGCAGGGGGAGGGGCCACAGAATGTTAGCAGATTAGGGACACATCATAATACAGTAAAACATTCAAGTCAGAGGGAGTACAGCTGCATTATGTTTCAAGTGAGTAAGTCAAGGCTGGATGGCCTCTACTTTAATGCCAGGAGTATTATAAGTAAAATGGATGAAGTAAGGGTGAGGATTGACACGTGGACTTGTGATATATTAGCCATCACTGAGGCATGTTTGAGGGAGGGCCAGGATTGGCAGCTCAACATTCCGGGATTTAGAATCTTCAGGCGAGACAGGGGAGGGTTAAAAGAGGAGGAGGCATTGCATTATTAGTTAAGGAGTCAGTTACTGCAGTAAGGAGAGATGATATCTTGGAGGGGGCATCGAATGAAGCTTTGTGGGTAGAGCTAAGGAATATAAAGGGGGAGCCACAGTGGTAGGTGTTTATTGTAAACCCCCATATAGTCAGTGGGAAATTGAGGAGCAAATATATGCTGACCCAAATTTTTAGATCCTCTCTGGCCACGGGGGAGGTGCCAGTGGACTGGAGAACAGCTAATGTGGTTCCACTATTTAAGAAGGGTTGTAGAGATAAGTCAGGGAACTACAGGCCAGTGAGTCTCATGTCAGCGGTAGGAAAACTATTGGAGAAAATTCTGAAGGAGAGAATCTATCTCCACTTGGAGAGGCAAGGTTTGATCAGGGATAGTCATCATGGCTTTGTCAGAGGGAGTTCATGCCTAAAAAATTTGATTGGATTTTTTGAGGAAGTGACCAGGTGTGTAGATGAGGGTAGCACAGTTGATGTAGTTTATATAGAATTCAGCAAAGCCTTTGACAAGGTCCCAAATGGGAGACTTATAAAGAAGGCAAATGCACACGGGATACAGGGCAATTTGATAAGATAAATTTGGCTTAGTTGTAGAAGACAGAGGGTGATGACAGAAAGATGCTTTAGTGACTGGAAGCCCATGTCCAGTGGCGTACCACAGGGATCTGTGCTATAAATGACACAGATGACTATGGGCAGAATTTAGCCTTTGGTGGGCATGCGGGCCCCACCGGCTTGGCGGCGGGCGGTCAACTGATCCCCGCCAC
The DNA here is from genome assembly GCF_017639515.1 of Carcharodon carcharias. Classification (NCBI taxonomy): domain Eukaryota; kingdom Metazoa; phylum Chordata; class Chondrichthyes; order Lamniformes; family Lamnidae; genus Carcharodon; species Carcharodon carcharias. The sequence continues at coordinate 64,295,423 of NC_054478.1, read as the reverse complement.
TGAAACGGAGCCCGCTGCCATTTTGAGTGGACGGGCCGATTAAGGCCTACCCACCGGCCTGTCCGACAGGAAGCGCTATGCGATTCCTGTGCTGGGGGTGGGGAGGGAATCCCCAGCTGTCAAAGTGCGCTCTTTCGTGCATGCGCGTGAAAGTGCACACTGCTCCCTAAGGCAAAGTGCTGTCTCAGGGAGATCAGTGACAGTCCAGGAAACTTTAAAAATGGAAAAATTTAAAAATTATTAACATGTCTCCCTCATGTGATAATGTTACACGAGATGGGATATGTTACAAATATCACATAAAATGCATTAAAGTTTTTAAAAATGAACATGAAACCTCATCCCGCCACTGGGGCTCCTGGCCTGCCCGCCAGCCTTTAGGCTGGATGGGCAGGGTCTTTAATTATCTTAATTACTCTGTCAATGGCCTCAATTGGCCAATGACAGGTCGGCGGGTGGACAGTGGTTCCTAAAAATTTAAAGTGACCGGAATGATGTCGGGGGTTCCTCCCAACTTCATCCCATGTCATTTTCCCGTCGGCAAGCGAGCCCTGCCCCCAAATCACCAACGGGAAAATTCAGGCCTATATGGGGGGTAGGATTAGTAATTTTGTGGATGACACAAAGATTGGCCGCGTGGTTAACAGTGAGGTTGAGTGTCTTAGAACTATAGAACCATAGAACACTACAGCACAGAAAACAGGCCATTCGGCCCTTCTAGTCTGTGCCAAAATATTATTCCGCTAGTCCCATTGACCTGCACCTAGTCCATAACCCTCCAGACCTCTCCCGTTCATGTATCTATCTAACTTATTCTTAAAACTTAAGAGTGAGCCCGCATTTACCAAGTCAGATGGTAGCTCGTTCCACACTCTCACCACTCTGAGTGAAGAAGTTCCCCCTAATGTTCCCCCTAAACCTTTCCCCTTTCACCCTAAAGCCATGTCCTCTCGTGTTTATTTCTCCTAATCTAAGTGGAAAGAGCCTACTCGCATTTACTCTGTCTATACCCCTCATAATTTTGTAAACTTCTATCAAATCTCCCCTCATCCTTCTACGCTCCAAGGAATAAAGTCCTAACCTGTTCAATCTTTCCCTGTAACTCAACTCCTTAAGACCCGGCAACATCCTAGTAAATCTTCTCTGCACTCTCTCAATCTTACTGATATCCTTCCTGTAGTTAGGTGACCAGAACTGCACACAATACTCCAAAGTTGGCCTCACCAATATCTTATACAGCCTCACCATAACATCCCAACTCCTCTACTCAATACTTTGATTTATGAAGGCCAGTATGCCAAAAGCTTTCTTTACAACCTTGTCTACCTGTGACGCCACTTTCAGAGAACTATGTATCTGAACTCCCAGATCGCTTTGTTCCTCCGCACTCCTCAGTGCCCTACCATTTACTGTGTATATCCTACTTTGGCTTGACCTGCCAAAATGTAACACCTCACACTTTTCTGCATTAAATTCCAACTGCCATTTTCTGGCTCATTTTTCCAGTTGGTCCAGATCTCTTTGCAAGCTTTGAAAGCCTTCCTCGCTGTGCCTAACGCCTCCAATCTTAGTGTCATCAGCAAACTTGCTGATCCAATTCACCACATTATCATCCAAATCATTGGTCTAGACAACAAACAACAATGGTCCCAGCACAGATCCCTGAGGCACACCACTAGTCACAGACCTACAGTCTGAGAAGCAATCATCCACTACCACTCTCTGTCTTCTCCCAGACAGCCAATTTCGAATTCAGTTTACAACGTCTCCATTGATACCAAGTGTCTGAACCTTTTGAACTAACCTCCCATGTGGGACCTTGTCAAAGGCCTTACTAAAGTCCATGTAGACAACATCCACAGCCTTTCCGTCATCTACTTCGTGGTAACCTCCTCGAAAAACTCTACAAGGTTCGTTAAACATGACCTACTACGCACAAAGCCATGCTGGCTATCCTTAATCAGCCCTTGACTGTCCAAATAATCATATATCCGATCTCTCTGAACACCTTCCAATAACTTACCTACTACTGACTTCAGGCTCACTAGCCTGTAATTACCTGGTTTACTTTTGGAGCCTTTTTTAAACAACGGAACAACATGAGCTACCCTCTAATCCTCCGGCACCTCACCCGTGGCTAAGGACATTTTAAGTATTTCTGCCAGGGCCCCTGCAATTTCTACACTAGTCTCCCTCAAGGTCCGAGGGAATATCATGTCAAGCCCGGGGGATTTATCTACCTTTATTCGCTGTAAGGCAGCAAGCACCTCCTCCTCTTTAATCTCTGTATGTTTTCCTTCCTTCCTTATACACTATGCCAGTTTCCTGAGTAAATACTGATGCAAAAAAACTGTTTAAGATCTCCCCCATCTCATGAGGCTCCACACATAGACGACCATTCTGATCTTCAAGGGGACCAATTGTGTCCCTTACTATCCTTTTACTCTTAATATACTTGTAGAAACCTTTCGGGTTTACCTTCACATTATCTGCCAAAGCAACCTCATGTCTTCTTTTTGCCTTCCTGATTTCCTTTTTCAGTATTTTCTTACATTTTCTAAACTCTACAAGTACCTCATTTGCTTCTTGTTGCCTATACCTGCTATGCACCTCTCTCTTCTTCTTAACCAGATCACCAATATCCCTTGAAAACCAAGGTTCCCTATGCCTGTTAACTTTGCCTTTAATCCTGACAGGAACATGCAAACTCCGCACTCTCAAAATTTTGCCTTTGAATGCCTTCCACTTACTGAACACATCCTTGCCAGAAAACAACTTATGCCAATCCACACTTCCTAGATACTTTCTCATTTCCACAAAATTGGCCTTTCTCCAATTTAGGATCTCAACTCGAGGACCAGACCTATCCTTATCCATAATTAGCTTAAAACTAATGACATTGTGGTCACTGGACCCAAAATGTTCACCTACACATACTTCTGCTCTAAAAGAGTTAATAAAACCTCTAAAAGAGTTATACATACTTCTGTCACCTGACCTGTCTGGTTCCTTAATAGGAGATCAAGTATTGCATCCTCTCTCGTTGGTACCTCTATATATTGATTTAGAAAACTTTCCTGAACACATTTGACAAACTCCAAGCCATCCAGCCCTTTTACAGTATGGGAATCCCAGTCAATATGCGGAAAGTTAAAATCTCCTATCACAACTTTCTGTTTCTTACATCGGTCTGCTATCTGTCTACAGATTTGCTCCTCCAATTCTCTCTGACTATTGGGCGGTCTATAACACAACCCTATTAGTGTGGTCACACCTTTCCCATTCCTCAGCTCCACCCATATGGCCTCTGTAGACGAGCCCTCTGGGCTGTCCTGCTTATGCACAGCTGTGATATTTTCCCTAACTAGTAATGCCACTCCTCCCCCTTTCATCCCTCCCCCCTATCACGTCTGAAACAACGGAACCCCAGAACATTGAGCTGCCAGTCCTGCCCCTCCTGCAGCCAAGTCTCACTAATAGCAATAATGTCGTAATCCCACGTGCCAATCCACGCCCTGTGCTTATCTGCCTTTCCGACAATACTCCTAGCATTGAAATAGATGCACCTGAGAATATTTCTATCATGTACGGACCCTTGATTTCTGTCTATACATGCATTCCTCACTTGACCTTTATCCTCCTCCATCTCACTATCTGCTCGAACACTCTGGTTCCCCTCCCCCTGCAAATCTAGTTCAAACGCCCCAGAGCAGCACCAGCAAACCTACCCGCAAGGATGTTAGTCCCCCTCCAGTTCAGGTGCAAACCATCCCATCGGAACAGGTCCCACCTTCCCCGGAACAGAGCCCAATTGTCAAGAAACATGAAGCCCTCCCTCCTGTACCATCTCCTTAGCCAAGTATTTAGCTGCATTATCCTCCTATTCCTAGCCTTACTAGCACATGGCACGGGTAGCACTCCTGAGATCGTAACCCTGGAGGTCCTGTCCTTCAACGTAGCACCTAACTCCCTAAACTCTCTTTGCAGGACCTCCTCCTTCTTCCTATCCACTTCATTGGTCTCTACATGGACCACGACATCTGGCTGCTCACCTTCCCTCCTGAGAATACTGAGAACTTGATCCGAGATATCGCGGACCCTGGCAGCAGGGAGGCAACAGACCATCCAGAATTCTTGATCTCTCCCACAGAACCTCCTATCTGTCCCCCTAACTATCGAATCCCCTATCACTACTGCTCTCCTCTTTTCCCTCCCTCCTTTCTGAGCTGAGGGTCTAGCCTCGGTGCCAGAGATGCGACCACTACAACTTGTCCCTGGTAGGTTGTCCCCGCCAACAGTATCCAAAACGGTATACCTATTGTTGATGGGAATGGCCACAGGAGTGCTCTGCTCTTTCTGGCTAATCACCTTCTCTCTCCTGACATTTACCCAACTGCCTGCCTCCTGACTTTTAGGGGTGACTGTCTCCCTGAAACTCCTATCTATTACTGCCTCTGCCTCCCGTATGATCCGAAGTTCATCCAGCTCCAGCTCCAGTTCCCTAACTCGGCTTCTCAGGAGCTGCAGCTGGATGCTCCTTTTGCAGGTGTAGTCATCAGGGACAATTGTGCTGTCCATGACTTTGCACATGCTGCATTCAGAGCATTCGACTGCCCCAACTGCTGCCTCCATTACCTACTCCTAATTTACTTAAAGGACTTTACCCAGCCCTACCCCACTGGGAACAAGCTCATCCTCAGCTCACCGAAGCCTCTCAAGCCAAAGCCTCAAAGCTCCACTCCTTCACTGGGCCGCTCACAGGCTGGCCGCTACTCTTCAGCTTCCCCTCCTTTTATTTTCAATCTCCGTGCTCTTTTTCAACTGACCTGCCTTCAAGATCCGCGCTCTTTTTCAAATGTTGAGTACAAAAGTCCTCCTCAATTCCCTCCTGAGTCGTGGTGACTGCACTGACTTCTCCCAGAATGCTTCAGTCACTTTTCACCAGCACCCTCTGAAGGATACCCTTGCTCCTGTTTAGTGCAAGAGTCCTTCTCCTCAATTCCCTCCTGAGTCGTGGTGACTGCGCTGACTTCTCCCAGAATGCTTCAGTCACTTTTCACCAGCGCCCTCTGAAGGATACCCTTCCTCCTGTTGAGTGCAAGAGTCCTTCTCCTCGATTCCCTCCTGAGTCGTGGTGACTGCGCTGACTTCTCCCAGAATGCTTCAGTCACTTTTCATTAGCGCCCTCTGTCTTGGGCTACAGGAAAACATAGATGGAATGGTCAAATGGGCAGATAAGTGGCAGATGGAATTTAACGCTGAAAAGTGTGAGGTGATACTCTTTAGAAGGAGTAATTTGACAAGGAAGTATTCAATGAACGGCATGACATTAGGAAGTTCTGAGGAACAAAGGGACCTTGGCGTGTGTGTCCGTAGAACTCTGAAGGCGGAAGGGCATGTTCTTGAGATGGTGAAAAAGGCATATGGGACACTTGCCTTTACCAATCAAGGCATAGATTATAAAAGTAGGGAGGTCATGTTGGAGTTGTATAGAACCTTGGTGATGCCACAGCTGGAGTACTGTGTGCAGTTCTGGTCACCACATTATAGGAAGGTTGTGATTGCACTGGAGGAGGTGCAGAGGAGATTCACCAGGATGTTGCCTGGGATGGAACATTTAAGTTATGAAGAGAGGTTGGATAGACTTGGGTTATTTTCGTTGGAGCAGAGAAGACTGAAGGGTGACCTGATCGAGGTGTACAAGATTATGAGGGTCATGGACAGGGTGGATACGGAGCAGCTGTTCCCCTTAGTTGAAGGGTCAGTCGCAAGGGGACATAAGTTCAAGGTGAGGGGCAGGAGGTTTAGCGGGGATGTGAGGAAAAACTTTTTTACCCAGAGGGTGGTGATGGTCTGGAATGCGCTGCCTGGGAGGGTGGTGGAGGTGGGTTGCCTCACATCCTTTAAAAAGTACCTGGATGAGCACTTGGCACATCATAACATTCAAGGCTATGGGCCAAATGCTGGTAAATGGGATTAGGTAGGTAGGTCAGGTGTTTCTCACGTGTCAGTGCAGACACGATGGGCCAAAGGGCCTCTTCTGCACTCTGTGGTTCTGTGATTCTGAATACCTCCTACTCCTCTCAGTTCCACTTTTACAATGGCTCTTTAAATAGATGGCTTGAGATTACATCATATTGGTAGACATCTCTGCAGCTGCAGATGAGAAACCTGAAAGTAAAATTGAAATTGGAGAATCCAGTTGGTTAATTTTTCTTCAACATTTGATTCTTATAATTCCACTTCTGTATTAACATTTGGGTATAAGTGACAAGTTACTGCTGGATTCAAATGAGTAATGATAATTATGTTCATTCAGCAGAATACCTTTCTGGTTTAAAACATTTTACATGTCAGAAGATTAATGTTTCGATACAGAACAAGGAAGGAAAGTAAATAAGTAAAAATTTGCAAATTATTTTTAATGTTAAAATGATTAGGATCAGTTAGGTCTGGTTAAACAGAAAAAATAGTCAAAAATAAATAGAAATAATTTATTATTTTTAATCAAAATGATCTTCTAGATATTTATTTTTGTATATTTTTGTTCACTTCACAACAATAAATTTCCCTTGACCTGAGAGGAACTATATTGCATGAAAATTAATATTTTTCTCAGAACCACAGTACAAATCTGTGCGGCACTACCACCGTGCTAAATGGGATATATTTCAAACAGTTCTAGCAGCTCAAAACTAAGCATCCATGAAACTCAGTGGGCCATCAGCAGCAGCAGAATTGTATACAACCACAATATGTAACCTCATGGTTCGGCAAACCCCACTTTACCATTACCATCAAACTGGGGGATTAATCCTGGGCTGACAAGTGGCATGAAACATTTGCACCACACAAGTGCGAGGCTATGACCATCTCCAACAAGAGAGAATATAGCCATCTCCCCTTAACATTCAGTGGCATTACGATTGCTGAGTACCGTTCCATCAACATCTTGGGGGTTACCATTGACCAGAAAGGGCATTGGACCAGACATATAACTACTGTGGCTACAAAAACAGAGGCTGGGTATTATGAACATATGAACAAGAAGCAGTAGTTGGCCATAGTTGTCATCTAATTCTTACTCCTACCACCCTTCACGTCACTTTTGCCAAACGAGTCAATACCCAGTAGTGCTCTCGGCTCTCTTGGAGGATCTGGATGACATATGTGTTCTCTTATTGTCTCCTTGGAAGGCAAACACATTGATGGAGACAGGCTTTGGGGAATCAGGAGGTGAGTTACTCTCTGCAGTATTGGTCCCCTTATTTAAGGAAGGATGTAAATGCACTGTAAGCATTTCAGAGAACATTTACTAGACTAATACCTTAAATGGGTGGGTTGTCTTATGAGGAAAGGTTGGACTTGGAGGAGAATCTAGAACTAGGGGTCACTGTTTAAAAATAAAGGGTTGCCCGTTTAAAACGGCGATGAGGCAAAATATTTTTCTCTCGGAGGGTCGTGAATCTTTGGAACTCTCTTCCTGAAAAGGCAATGGAAGCAAAGTCTTTGAATATTTTTAGGGCAGAGGTCAATAGATGCTTGGTAATGATAGGTTATTCTCATGACAGCTGGCTCCTGGGCTGTGAACATACAATGGCCTAAATGTAAAGGCAGTGAAGACCAACAAAGGAAAAAGTGATTGAAGAGAGAACCCTACAGGACTCAAATAATCACAACTATTTGAAAAGGAAGACAACAAACTGAAGTTCTCCCTAGATGGCTTTTGCTGGCTGCTTGCAATTGTTGTTGTGTGTTGTCAGTGGGCTCAGTGGAATAAGCAGACAAATTTATCTTCTTCAATAAAAGGGTAATTCTCCTCAAAAGAGTCAACAAAGACTTCACGATCAGTGGCAGTGGGATCAAAGCATGTTGTAAGATCCAGGGACCTCTTCTTCCAACAAATCATCTGCCTCTCTGGCAGCTTCATTCTCTTGCAATCTATACTGAAAGATTAAATTAAGGTCTAGAATATCATCTTGCAGGTGGTCACCATCATTTTTGGTGCATCCTGTTCCCACTTCTTCTAGCCTGTCCCCAAAGAGAAGTGAAAAATCTGCAATATCCTCCTGTGGTCCTTGGAGTTGAATAGAGGACAGTTGCAGTGTCACTTTATTCAGCCATGAAACCCTGTCAGATAACACTATTGTGTCTAGCTTAAATTCAGTCAGATGCCCATTTACATCAATGTCAGCACTATTATTAGTTTCTATTTTCCTTTATTTCTCCAAGGAAGATGATTTCCTGGTTGTCAAAGTGTTGAATTTCTTGAATCAAGGTTCCTTTAGCAGAGTTCTCCTTCTGTCTTGTAAACACAGATTTCCTGGGATGGCAGACCAGTTTAAAATGGCCTAAATCAGTACAGTCATAGCACTGCACTATTCGGTCAGGTAATTCTTCCCACCATTGGACCTTCTTCCTGCCACAACAGGGACATTAGAAAATGGCAGTGGGTACTTTTCTCAGGCATTTCCCTGGTTGGTGCCTTGCTATACTTTCGGTTTTACAACCCACAAATTGAATGACTTCACTGGACTGGTCTTAGGAAATTTCCCTGGCATCTCGGAGAAAAGCCTTATCCTGTCTCCACGCTCCGGCCTGTCTGGTCAGTTGTACAGCTTTGCTTAAATGTAAATCTTCCCAAGATTTTAAGAAGTCAGAGAGATTCTCATCTAAAATGCCATAGTGTTCCATACTCACAACTTTCAGCTAGGCAGTACAATTAATTGATGAATGAGTCAATCCCTTCACCCTATTTTTGACATCGTCGATTAAATTTTGCCCTCTCAATAATAATGTTTTTACAAAGACTGAAATATGAGTCAAAGGATCTGATGGCATCCTTGTAGGAGGCTATCTCTTCATTTATCTCCTGTCTGGCAAGTATCTGCTATGCTCACAAAAGAGTATAAAAAACTGATAACTTGACCTTTCTTCTCTTTATTCGCAAAACCTGAGAGGTTCCAGTACTAGCTAAAACATCTTTGCCAATGTTGCCATTGCTCAGCCTTTCTGGGGCCCTCCATATTTCAATAGGGACAAAGTAGTAGCCATTTATCACCCAGCTTAGAGGTTGTCTTTTCTCATACTGCATGTCTTGACAGTTGCTGTGTTTCCCTCATTACCTTGTCATCTCCGGTGTGGTTGCTGGGTTGGCCTCAAAGTTATTCACCCACTGAGTCACACTGTTGCTGAGCTTCACTTGAGGCTTTTCCTGCCATTTTCTACTCTTTCTCAGTGGGTGTCGTCTGCTGCCACCATCTGTTATCATGTTTTAGCTCAGGATTTGTTAGCTTCTTACCCTAGAAGAGATGGTCTTTTGCTGAAAACACATTTATTTACATACTAAATATTTACAAAGGTTAAGTAAAACCAAGACATAGCTGGAGCTACTTTCTTAGATGTTTCACACTCATCTTCCCTCAGTGAGTGACATCACTGTGACATAGCTCCTTACGCATATGCTCAGTAGCTATTATTAGAGTTAACCCATTACTCCACAGTATTTAACATGGATTCATAAAGAGCAAGGCCAGCACCCAGATTCAATTATACTTCCCTTGAATTACTGCCGACAGGAGCAGGAGGGACGTAATTTTTCCTGTTAGTAAGATTTCTGTGCTGGAACCATTCAATGTCTATGTCTATAAGATGTTTTGGAAGTAGCTGAGGAAGTAAGCAGTAGGAGCACTGTGCCTTAATCTTGGATGCAGTGCATGAAGCAATTTAATGACCTAGTCAAGTCTGAAAAAATGAGAACTGTTGCTAATTCACCAATATGCTGTGGTGTATAACACACAACGCAATCCCTTATGTTACCTTGCCAAGCATGCTACATCACATCACTCCTCTCACTGACTTAAGTTTCAACAGCATTCATCTTACACTTTCTATGCACAACTTCACCTTCCCTTCATCCACCCATGCTAATTCTATGTAATATGGTGCACCTGTCTCAGTCACCTTCAACAAATGCATCGCATCCACCTTGTGAGTATGCATCTCTCACTGTCTCTGTCAGATCTGCTTTCTCAACCCTTGTTGAGGAAAGTGCAAAATACAAGCAGAGAGAGAGAGGACTGGAAATGGCCTGGCACGAATTGTGCAGCTGACAGATGCTGATGAGAAGGCCATGGAGATAAGTAGCACATCTGTGACAATGTCAGTCAGAGATGGATAGACTTGGAATTCGCAGAGCTATGATGATAGAACTAAAAAATATCTCTGACACACATGCTGACTTTAGTTCATCAATGGCTGAACTATGAAAAGCTTGAGTGGTGCGATTGTGAAGATTGTTACAATGCCAAAACACATTCACAAACAGACACTGGTGGCATGGACATCCGTGGAGAGACCACATTGGGGGCACAATTCTCACCTTGGTGCAGATGCTGAACCCCAGAGGCCATCATTGAGAAGGAGATTGATAGCGCTGCAGCAGCAACACAACAACATTGACAGATGCGTCACACACACTCTCCTCAGGATGAAGGAGTAATACTGAAATTATAATGGTTGCTTCCATGGAGCTTCAGCACAGCACTCAAAGGAGTCTATGCAGGCCATGGCCACAAATTATGAATGTGCAAGAGGCCAGATTCAGAATATCACAGGGATATTGGAGAATTGTAGAGAAAGAAGAGGTTACAGAGAGAAGGTGGGACAAGGTCATGAAGAGATTTGAAAACAAGGATGAGAATTTTTAAAATCAAGGTGCTGCTGGACTGGGGGCCAATGTCAGTTAGCAAGCATGGGTGATAGGTGAATGAGACTTGGTGCAAGTTAGAATACAGGCAGCAGGGTTCTGAATGAGTTCAAGTTTATGAAGACAGGAAGTGAGTCAGGATAGCATTAGAATGATCAAGCCTGAAGGTAACAAAGGACTTGATTGAGGATTTCAGCAGCAGATGAGCTAAGGCAGAGGTAGATCCATTTATCCTCACAGTACTGCTTTGGAGGATCTGTGGTTGTTAGCTTTAATCCTTTCTGTTTTCTCAGAATTCAGCAAGGTTTACACCAGCACCATTTTAAGACACTCTTTGGAAAAGGAGGAAGGGTGGCAATGGTAATAAAGGATAAGATCAGTATAGTAGTGAGAAATGATCTTGGCTTGGAAGATCAAGACATAGAATCAGTTAGAATGGAGTTGAGAAATAACAAAGGAAAGAAGTCACTGGTAGTGTATAGCTCCTAACAGTAGCTGCATGGTAGGACAAAATGTAAATCAAGAAATAATGGGGGCTTATAAGAAAGGTACTGCAATTATCATGAGCAATTTTCACCTTCATATAGTTTGGACAAATCAAATTTGCAAAGGTCCCCTTGAGGACAAGTTCATAGAGAGTATTCTGGGCCCCTAAGAATCTTACATGTTTCAATAAGATTACCTCTCATTCTTCTAAACTCCAATGAATATTGGTGCAGCCTGCTCAAACATTCCTCATGAGAGAACCCCTTCAACTCAGGAATCAACCTTCTCTAAACTCCTTCCAATGGAATGATATCCTTCCTTAAGGAGACTAAAACTGTATACAGTACTCCAAGTGCAATCTCACCAATGTCCTATACAGTTGTAGCAAGACTTCCATACTTTTATACTCCATTCCCCTTGAATTAAAGGCCAACATTCCATTTACCTTCCTAATTACTTGCAATGCTAACTATTTCTGATTTATGTACAAGCCTAAGTAAGTTTGGGTAGTGAATTTTAGTGGAACTTAACCTTATTTTAGACTATTTCATTTATATTCACTATTGCAACCCCAACATGGGGCGCAGCTGTAGATTCGGCTCGGGCTCACTTTCTGGATAACATCTCATTGACACATCCTTGCAGCAGTCAGAGGCAGGAACAGCCCAGGTCTCCAGCACTCAGAAGGCTGCTGGAGACCAGCCACTCACTCAGTCCAAGTCAGATGATGAGCGTCTAGAAGCAGCCGCCAACTCAATGCTGAAGATGCAGCGACATGCAGCGGAACATCATACAGAGATTCGACAGTCACTCAGCAGACTGGAGCAAACAGTGGAGGAGCCCGTCCGTGGTCTGTCTGATGCCATAGCACCAACATACGAATGCATCAAGGTCACCATGGGAAGGCAGGTGACCACCATAGAGTCCAACAGGTCTTGCCAGATTTGTGCTCGGCCCTGCACTCCATGGTCACACGCCCCAGTGGGCACCATCAAGATGTAGGCAACATGGGGATGAGGCACCTTGAGCTCCCTCCATCTCCATCTCCTGCAGGAGTCAGACAGGGTCCTTGGCACCCACAGGGAAGATGAGTGTTAATCGGAAACCCGTGGGGCCTCCCCCTCGCAGGACAGTCCAAAGGTGTGCAGCCACTCATGACCCCCTCTGCGTTTGATCTCATCCATTCCAGCTTCTCTGGCCGCTGAGGGTGTTTCTGCCCCTGACCAGGTGACCCTTATCAGGCCAGAGCCCTCCAAATCTCGGCCACCAGAGGACATCCACCAAGGTCATCACAGACATCAGGATGTTGCAGTCAGCAGGCTGCCTCCACCTCTACTGCAGATGTCGGGGCTGCACCCAGGCATAGCGGCAGAGTTAGGAAATGTATGAAAGATTGATGTCACTTTTGGGTCACAGGTGTGCTATACATGCAAAGAAATTGCACTTTTGTGAATATATTTGACGGATATGTGATTGTTTTTGGCAACTGAAGGCATTGTGATTTTGTACTTTGGAATCCTCTTATTTTGAGGTTTAGCCTTACTCCCACTCAATGATAGTGTCCCACTGTGAGATTCACATTCCTGTGATGTCAAACTCAATTGAACTAGTCTCCGCACCCTTATGTGATATCAGGAAGATGTGTTTAAATCTTTATTTGAAGTGTATGATGTAAGTGTTTCTAACCCTTCTTCCTCAAGGAACACCATTGAGTGAGGGTAATTCATCAGTATTGATAATTCAGCAGCATTTGTGCCTCCTCAGTGGTAGTGGCAGAAGAAAAGTCATGCATGAGAAGAGGAGATCTCTAGGTATGTCCACATCTTAGTCGCAGCAGCGTTTGCATCATTAGATGGCGGAGAAGCTGGTGAATCTTGCAGCCTGGCTATCTTCGTTCAGAGCACACCTGACATATGATGGGTCTTCCTGCAAAGTGCAGCTGTGACTTCCTTTATGCATCACTATGTTGCGGACTGAGAGATGCTGCACGGGTTTCTTGTTGATCCTTGGAAAGAACCAGAGGCCAAGAATCTTTGCGCTGCGGTCACCTTCAAAGCCACTGGCAGGGATACCCTCCAACTTCACATGGCGCCATGTCTTCATTAAAAATGTGGCATATGTGATGTGCTAGAGCTTGGGATAAGCTCAGATGTGCATGGCATTGCCTCCCACTCATATGTAAATAGGAGAGTCTTCTATGGTAAACCCTTAATCTGGCAAGTTGCCCCTGTAGTCTGGGTCTCTCCTCCTGACCCTCCTGTTCATGCTCTAGCTCCGCTTGACCATATCCCTCCTGCTGGAACTGAGTCTGGATTCGCCTCTCCCTCCTTTGCCTCCTCCATTGCATTAAAACCCTAACAACGGCAGCACTGAGCCCTGGACCCATATTTTACCTTCCCTCAGAAAGAAAACATTGAAGCCATTAACGATTCATGCGGCAAGAAAGGGAAGCTCAGAAGATTACACATTTGGAAACTGTAAGGGTCCATAGCTTTTCCAAGCCTACTTGCATGGTGGCTGATGCCACCTTGTCCCTTAGACACTAGCACACACATTAAGGTGACTAAAATGACATCGCAGATATGTAACACCTTGAGCCCTGCGTGGGATGTTAAAGTTTCAGTGAGATAAGTGACCCAAGTTAGCTCTGTGCTCCAATCTCTGATGTGACATATTAATGACCCATCAGTTGCTCATGGTCAATGAGTGGTTGTCTTTTGGCCAGTTATGAGTGTTAAATCTGGTGAACATGTGACAGGTCTTCATTGATGGAATGCCATAGATGATACAGCTGTGCCTCCTTCACTATTGCCTGCATTCCCAAATTCTACATTCCTATGTGATACTCTTGAGATGCAGTGACTGTGATGTGAAGCCAAGAGTTCTGAGTAACCCTTTATCAGTGCTAATGAAGCCATTGGTCTTTAGTAGCTTTCATCGCAAGGAGGCCTTCTTCCTTTCTTTCTAAGCAGACTCTTGTTCATTTCTGTGGCAACAAGAGGTTAGAGAGCGACCCAAGAAAGGCCCACTCGTGCTCGCCCTTCCCCCTCACTGCCATTCCACCGCCCTCCCTCTCTGTTGCCCCCCTCGTGTCTATCAACCACACCCTTGCCTCACAGCCGACCCCTGGTTGAAGAGCTAGTTTCTAAAAATGGGAGGCCTGCATGAATACCACAGCACAGAGGTGACGCCCATCACAGAAATGTGCAGCACTATGGCAGGTAGGCTATGTATGTTCCACTCACCTTAAAGTTACCAGCGAACTGAGGTCTGACTTGTGCACGCCACCCCTTTTCAAACGGGTTTGAGGCTGACGTGATTTCCTGCTGGTGTGGCAGGAGATTAGAAGGCCTGACAAGATTCCGGCGAGCAGCTGTTTTAATGACCATTCATGACATGTTAATGAATGCTAATGGCATTCATGCCACCAGTCGGCAGGATAACCCACCCGCCATAAACCCACCATCGGGAGAATTGCAAGCTATGTTTATGCTAGTGGATTTCCAACTTTTTGCCTGCTGCTGGATTCTCTGCTTCCGTCTGCCATGAAACCCGCCGTGGGTGAGATGGGAAAATTCTGCCCAAGGATACCCAGATCCCTCGGTACTGCAGCATTCTGCAGGCTCCCTCTATTTAAATTATATTCTGCTTTTGTATTCTGCCTGCCAAAGTGGACAACATCACATTTTCCCACATAATACTCCATTTGTCAAATTTTTACCCACTCACTTAACCTATCTATACTCTCTGCAGTTCTTCATATCCTCCTCACAACTTGCTTTCTTAGCTTTCCTTGTATCATTAGCAAATTTGGATACAATACAGTCAGTCCCTTCATCCAAGTCATTAATATAGATTGTAAATAGTTGAAGCCCCAGCACTCCACTAATTACAGTTTGCCAACCTGAAAATGACCCATTTATCCCCACTCTGTTTCTTGTTAGTTAGCCAATCCTCTATCCATGCTACAATATCACCCACACCATGAGCTGTTATCTACTGCAATAACCTTTCATGTGGCACCTTATTGAATGCCTTTTGGAAATCTAAATACACTACATTTACTGTTTCCCCTTTATCCACCCTGCTTATAGCCAATTTTGTCTTTGTACCCTTGTAATTGCCTTTATTTAAGTTTAAAACACCAATTTCAGACCCAAATTTCTCACCCTCAAACTGAATGTGAAATTCTATAATGTATGGTCACTCTTACCTAGAAGATCCTTTACTATGAGGTCACTTATTCAGCTTGTCTCATTACACATTACCAGGTCTAAAATAACCTGTTCCTTAGTAAGGTCAAGAACATAGTGTTCTAAGAAAATGTCCCAAATACACTCTTGGAACTCATCCTCCAGGCTACTTTTGCCAATTTGATTTGTCCGTTCTATGTGAAACTAAAATCTCCCACGATGGAGATTCCTTATAAGCTCTAATTATTTCTTGAATTATACTCTGTCTTACAGTGTATCAACTGTTGGGGCCTATAAACCACTCCCACTCGTGACTTCTTTCCTTTGCTATCCTCCTCTCCACCCAAACTGATCGTACGTTTAGATCCTACCAAGATCATATGGTTATACCAAGATCGCCACAGTTCAGAAGAAGAGGAATTTCTATTTTATGTAAAAGAGGAAGCTCTGGCAGGGACTTTGTGTCCAATCGTGACAGACGTATTCAGTGGTGAGATCAGAGAATCTCACAAGAAGGCCCGAGTCGCGTTTCCCGACGACGTAAATCCAGGACACGATTGTCCACTCCCCCTGTCAATGGCGGGCCATGTTTCCCATCGTGGAACATCGGGAACTTAATTTCAATACATTTGCATCTAATTATTGTGGCCACACACCGGAGTCATCCCCCTATGTCATATTCAAATCCCATGTCAGTATGATTTCATGACAGTATGATTTACAACTGCCTTTAAAACGCATGAACCTGGTGACCTCAATTTGAGGAGAACTCAGAGGCGAGTGCACACAACTTTATGCAGCACTTGCGATGATCCCAGTGCCTCTGCGGATTCAGGGGTGGCACAGGCAAGTCTCCGCAGCGGCTTCTTCATAGCTGGCTTGTGATGCTGAGGCAAGGACAACAGTGCTGAGGAGAAGGGCAGAAGGCAACCATGGGGCAAGGGTATCAGTGCTGGGGGCCTCATGGCAGCACCGACTGAAGTTTGAGCACAAACACATGCAAGGGGATGGTGTTGGGGTGAGGAAAATGGCCAGGCTAATGGCAAAACATGTCAAAGATGAGCACTTCATTGCAGCTGACAGTGTTTAGCTTGAGCTTAGTTGATGTGCTTGAAGTCAGCCTACTCAAACAAGAATGCTCACTCAAGCAGCACTTAAGTGAATGAGTGTAATGGTGCTACAGAACCATTGCATGACTGGACAAGCCTGAGGGTCTGTTGGGGAATGTGGCCATCGAACACTGACGGAGTGATGTGCTCCTAGACCCTTGCATTGTGTTTCAGTTGATTTTGAAAAGTCACCCTCATGATACAAGCAAACTGCAAAGCTTTGGAGTCCAGTTTAGGAAACTGCCTGCGCCTGAGTTGAGAGCAGTCGAGTGACCAATGCTGTCGCCACTCGATCATGTGGTGTGGGGCAGTGCTGGGTGTGGGCATGGTGAACCATTATGTGCAATAAACACCGTGCATCCATGGGTGGCCTGGACTCTCCGGCATGCATTAAGGGGCCTTGAGAAGCTGCCGCAGCCCCTGACTTGACTGTCATATTAATGTAAATAATGTTATTGGAAATTATTTTAAATTGAACTTGTAGTAGGGTCTGTGTCTGTGGGTGTGAGTGTTTGTATCTTAATTGCATTAAAGTCAGTTAGTCTGGGTGCTTTGATGTAGAGTAGTTTTGAAATATAAACAATAAGGTAGAGGTTACATTTTCATTTTGTTGAATTAACCATTCAAAGACTAGGGGTGAAATCTTGCACCTAGCTAGAAGACACCAAATAATATGTTTATATTACTAATAAAATTGGTATGATGAAAGGGGTTTTATTGTTAGAAGAGGTGGAGTTCCAAGGATCTGGTGATACAGTGAGAATTTGCATTCAAAGGGAAGGCTAAGTATATACAGAAAAAGAGTTTTGTGCATGGGTCAGAGGCATGTGAGATCTAAGCCACCTGTAAGCCTACAACTATCTGCTAAGGGAATAAATTGAAAGGAACCTTATTTTGAATTCCTAAGATAAAATGTGCTTTGCCTGGTGTCTGTTTAAAGTCTAGAGGTTATTGTTGCCTTGGGTAAGATTAGCTGGGAGTGATTAATTTGGGAATTTGTTTAAAAGTGATTATGGTAGTAATTTGTAGATGTGTATGTGTGTAATTCCTTATTAAAATTAATAAATGTTTAATTTAATTTACATAAAAAACCTCTGGAGGCTTGGTGGTTTCATTTCTGAATTCAGAGTTCCATCTCAAACATAGCAATTGAAAATATAGGTTTTTTAAAGTTGTTTAAAGTTTCCCTCTGGGATTTTAAATAACTCAGCCTTTACCAACTGTTGTGTCGTAACAATGAGCAAGAGTGCTCCTTAGAAGACAATTGCTGACCCTCACGTCTCTCCCTTTGATACTGCAGTGAGGAGACCATCAAGGACATGGAGCCTGGTGATCTTGCTGTCTGCCTCATTGCTTATAGACGGGAAAGAAGAAGGTGAAGAATGCGATGGAGGTGCCTGGCTTGCCAAAGGGAGGAGCAGAACTGTGAACCAAGGGGTGGCACAGCCTCCTCCGCACGCAGAGGATGAACCCCACAGATCCATCATTCATAGGTGCACCTCTAGATCCAGGTTCTATAGACAGCGCATGTGCTACTTGCAGATGAGCAAGAACTAGTGTTACCGATGCCTGCGCATGTCAAGCGAACTAGTCATGCACATATGCCGCCTGCTGCAGATTTGGCACTACGGGGACTTGGAGGGCATCCACTGTCGGTGGCAATTAAAGTGACTGCTGCACTCAATTTCTACGGCAGTGGCTCCTTCCAGGGCTCTACTGGGGACCTTTGCAGGATCTCGCAAGCCTCCACCCACAAGTATATCCAGAACGCCCTTTTTGCCAAGGCACACAACTTTGTCAATTTTGACAGGGATCACGCAAGCCAGGAGGCAACAGCATTGGGATTTGCTCAGATTTCTGGATTCCCACAGTTGCTGGGTACCATTGACTGCACCCACATAACTCTTAAATCTCCCTGGCAAAAAGCAATCCAGTATGTGAACCGCAAAGGCTTCCACTCTCTCCAATGTTCAGCTGGTCTGCAACCATAACAAACGCATCATGCAGGTGTGTGCAAGATACCCCGGAAGCACCCAGGACCCATACATTCTCAGCAGGTCTCAGATCCCTGACATCTTCCGGGGACTGCACAGGATACAAAGTTGGCTCCTCAGGGACAAGGGTTACCACAAAGGATGTGGCTGATGATGCTTATGCGGCGGTGTCAGACCCTGTGACAGAAAGTACAACAGCGTTCATGCTGCAACCTGGAGTTTTTTTGAGCACACCATTGGCATTTTGAAAATGAGTTTCTGGGGCCTGGACAGAGCTGGTGGAGCACAGTAGTACATTCCCCAGAGAGTGTCACACATCATAATGGCTTGCTGCACACTACACAACCTGGCAATGCAAAGGAGGGGAGGACCTGAATGGTGAGGAGGGACAAGAGCTGCATGTATGCTCCGATGAGGAAGAAGTCAAAGGGGATAAGGGTGATGAGGTCCTGGAAGGCGAGGGTGCAAGCGATGAGGCCATTGCACTGGCCAGAGGAGAGAGGCATGGTTGTGAGGCCCTCATTGCTGCAAGTTTTCAGGAGGATGATGACGAGATGCAGCGAGGACACTCCTGAGATCTTCACATTGCATATGCTCACACATATAATCTGAGAAGAGGTTCATATCATTGAGAAGTTGCTGGGAAACAGTGGCCACATGGACTTTCAGACAACTTGATCCTTTGGCAGGCTTCATCACCTGTTCCCTTCAGCACCACACCTTCACCTGTCAAGAATGGTGTTGAGATGGGGGGCGGCAGCCCCGCCTCTGAAGGGCTGAGAGCACACACAGAACATTATGCAAACCAATGACACTTAGGTACGAGATTCTTGCAGCAAACATAAACTACATGGAGGTGTATGCGTCACTAATCTGGACAGTGACTTTGAAGCCAGACAATCACTGTGCTCAAAAGGTTGCACCCTACACAGGGGAGAGGCCCTGGGCTGCAATAGGAGCCTTTGTTTTGTGCAGGAAACATCTGATTGACATAAACACTGATCAACATAACAAGGAGCCATGGACAAGGAGACATTCTTGGGAGTGTATTTACAATGGTCAACATAAAGTACAAGTGATTAACACATATGTCAACGTTGTGCAACTAAATCTTCTTAATCTTTCTAACCCTGCTGCTACATCTTGGTGCTCTCCACATCCACAGTGGAGGTGGAGGTGTCCTGGTAACTGCTATGCCCTGTTTCTGTGATGACCTTGGTGGGTGTCCTCTGGAGGGCCGTGACCTGGAGGATCTTGGCCTGCTTTCAGAGTCCTGCTAGGAGGCAGTGGCACACACCTCGGCCTGTGGAGCTGGAACTGCTAGGGTCACAAGAAGAGGGGATTGGGATGGGTCAGACACTCCCGGAGTCACCTGGGCGGATGACTCCAAAGGATCAAGTTGTCTTAAAGTCCATGTGGCCACTGTTTCTCAGCAGTATTTCGATGATATGACCCTCTTCACAGAGCGTATGTGTGCTGCCCTTAGTCAGACAGGCGTCAGACGTTCCCAGATGCAATGTGAAGATCTCAGCAGTATCCTCACTGCAACTCATCATCTTCCTGCTGATCCTCCTCCCAATGGGTGTCCGAGGGCCCCGGCTGACTCTTTGAGAGGAAGAGCAAGCTGGAATGAGTTCAAGATGTCTTGCCCCACTTTTGGGTTGCCACTGATGGATGCCTACAAGTACCTCAGCAATGGAGTGCAGGACCAATGCCCTGGGCCAATCTCCATGGTGGCCGCCATCCTACCGGTATTGACATCAGTGGTTGGCATGGCGGCACCATCACCTCAGAATGCAAGGCACGAAGGAGGAGTCTGACCGCCTACAACCTGAAGAGTGCAGCAAACACCTCTTCCTGATGTTCCTGGGCTTGCCTTTGCAGCTTCAGCAACTGAGGAATGATCGAGTCCTGAGGCTCTTCATCTGACTCAGAGTCAGCAGATTTCTGGCCCCAGCATTCCTTCAATTGCCAGAAACCTGGGAAGTCCCTCTGGATCAGACAGTGCAATCTGCTCACCAGATTGTGATCCCAAGTCTGCGCTAGAACTAGATCCCACCGAGGTGTGTGTCTCTGCACTGGTGGAAGCTGTGACTGAGCGCTGCGACAGGTCTTCAATGTCAGTGTCTGTGATTCCTCTTCAATGGTGCCCTCGGGCTGGATTGAAGGACCTGGCTCGTAGACCCCACTCAGCTGCTTCCCAGATGTGCCTGTGAAAGCAAGGTGAGATAATTAGTGCATACCAGGGTACTGTGGAACAGGGGACCTCACTCACAGCATTGTTATATGATGGATGTTGCTGCGCTGGATCATCATTTGGTTTAGCACCACCGACCTCACCGTAAGCACAGGAATGGTCCAGATTGTTGTCAGTGAGCTGGATGTCTCTATTTTCAAAGTCTCTGAGGGCCCTGAAGTCAGGCATTCCTCCACCAGTCTGTGACCTCTTCCTTTTGTTGTGTGCAAGCTTGTCCTGCATGATTACAGATAGACAGGCTGTAAGCAGGATGCCTGCCAAGCCAGATGAAAAGGAATCCTGGCATGTGTGGGTGCTGAGTGGTGCTATCAATGGGATGAGGACACAATCTGCAGGGCAGATGAAGGTGTGTGTGCGAAAGTGAATGGTCATGTCCTTTGAACTGGCAGTGAATGAGATCCCTCTGGTTGTGTGATGGGTTTGTGAGGGTGTGAGTTGAGAATGATGACTTAACCTGGTGGAACCAAGGAGATCATTCATCCTCTTTTGGCGCTGGGTGGCTTCCCTTTTTTGCAGGGTATTGGCGCTGACCACTGCTGCTCCCACCTCCCATGCTGGATTGGCAACCTTGCTTGCTGGTCTTCACCCAGAGATGGGGTAGAGGACTTCACGACGGGCCTCCACGGCATACAGTAGGTGCCCGAGGGAGGTGTCGCTAAATTTGGGTGCAGCATGTTTCCTCCCTTTGGCAGCCATGACTTTGCAGCAGTTTAGAGAGTGATAGTCCTGTGCAGGGGCGCCTTTTAAATATGGCACCCGAACTACTGAGGTAAGGGCCTGAGGTGAGGGCAGGGCAGGCAAATCGGAAGCCATCCCGCAAACGATCTGACATGAAACCCGTGCCTCTGCATTTTTTTTAACAAAGTGCCGCACGTTATGGGGAAAAAGCCATCATTGCCGTCAGCGGTTCAAATGCCAATTTCTGGGATGGTTCCATCCTGTGTCAAGTAAAGTTATGATAACTGTATCGGTGATTGTATATGTACTAGTAAAATAACTAGTTGATTGTGGGTGCTCAAGGAACAATAATAATGCAGGTTTTTAAAAATGCTGTTTCAGAGTGGAGAACACCGAAAGATTGTTTCAGTGTGGTCTGACACATCTCTGGTAGTGCTTGATAAATTCATAGCAATTATAAAGGGAAAAAAACATAAGACTGGTGAAGGTTTCATTGCAGGGAAAGTGCCAAGTCTTTTTTATGTCCACTAATGACATGAGAACTGTGGTTGCTGATGATAAGAAACCAATAAATGTGAAGGAAAGCAGCATTACTGATGAGGATTCAAGGGATGTCCAAATATATTCGAAACAGATATAAGCTAAAGGACATGCAAGTGAAGTTAGTAACAATTGAATCTGTAGTTAAAGGAGAGAGTTTATCATGGGGTGAGCTGGTCATGGAATGAAGCGAAAACAGAGTTAGAACAAAGTTGCCTTACATCCTTTAGGGTTGTGTCACATCCATTAAAAAGTATCTGGGTGAGCACTTGGCACATCATAACATTCAAGGCTATGGGCCAAGTGCTGGTAAATGGGATTAGGTAGGTAGGTCAGGTGTTTCTCACGTGTCGGTGCAGATTCGATGAGCCATAGGGCCTCTTCTGCACTGTGATTCTATGAAAGTGGGAAACAAAGTGAGCAGAGTGGGAATTTGAAGCAGGGGAGAAAGAGGAGCAAAGTCGCGAATTGTAATTATAAGAAAACAAAGAAAATAAACTCAAAAGTTAATTATAACTTTTATTGTAAGAATGGCAGCACAGGAAGGGGCAGTGATATGTAAGTCCTGCAGAGATGTGGAAGATTGGATAGATTTTGAATTGGACAAACAGATCTGTGCAAAGAGTTTCCAATTGAAATTATTTGAGCCTAGAGTTTGAGGCTAAGTTGAAGACAATCTAAGCCATTAGAGAGGGAGGATCACTTTTGGATCAAAAGTTTCAGAAGGCGGTTGTTGTGATGAGAATAAGGTAGCTGGTAGAAAAAGGTTTGATGATTATCCAGATCGGGTAAAATGAGGAAGGATTGGCAACAGTAGAGCAAATTATCTTCTCCAACATATTAGAAGCATTGACTTCTTGTAAGGAGGTTGAGGACTATAGTCAGGACCATAAAATGGAATACAATTCCACGACAAAACATGAAATAACTCAAGGAGGAAAGATTAATAATTCAGTTATGAATAGAAACGTATTGAAGTTTAAAGCACAGAATGAAGTCATTTGGCCCATCTTGTCAGTGGCAGTTGAAAAAGAGCTACAGAGCCAATCCCACTTTCCAGTTCTTGGCCTGTAGCCTTGTCAATTGTGGCATTTCAAGTCTGTATCCAAGTACTTTTCAAATGTAAAGAATGTTTCTGCTTCTACAACATTTCAGGCACTCAGTTCCAGATTCCACCACCCTCTGGGGGAAACATTTCTCCTCAACTCCCATCAATTTCTTCTACCAATTACTTTAAGTTATGTTATTGACCTCCCTGCTAAAAGAAATATGTCCTTCCTATCTACTCAGCTCCTCATAATTTTATACAACTCAATTAAATCTCCCTCAACCTCCCCTGTTTCAGCCTATCCAATCTTCCCTTGAAATGAATTGTAGCCTTAACCCCTTAGGGGCTATTCTCGGTCAGCAGCACTTCCCTGATAATTGCCCTCACTTGAGTTTAAAATAGCCAGCTGCTACGGACAATTGTTTGGGTCTGAAGAGGTGGCCCATTTCTCCCTCAAGGAAGATAATTAGCAGAGAATGTTACCTTTCTCCAGATAGCCAATTTTAATAAACATCAGCTAAGTTACAATTACCCAGATATTATAAGGGTACGGAAGGAGGGGGTCTCTCTTCAAAAATGTATATGCGTGCTTAGGAGTAGACAGAGAGGGGTTCTTTGGAGCTGTATATAGAATACTATGTGAAACCTTTGTACTTTATAACTTATTTAAACATTTATTAAACAACTGTACATGCAATATGCTTTAAGTGGCTAAGTACATCACAACATTAAAGATTATAAAGATAATCTTAGTTCCAATATAGAATCCAAAAGTTAACCCTTTATAATGCTACAGTAAAAAATGCCTTAGAATATCCATCAAAATCTAACATAAAATGTTACCTTAAATGCCCCGAGTAGTAAGCCAGTCTGCTCAGCAGGACTTCCCTCTTCAGTTAAGATTAGAAGTGTCCCACTATGCAGTTGGCTGTAATGAGAAGCATTGATTTGAGAATTTCAATACTTCTGAGTTTTCAATGGTAAAGATCCTATCTTTATACAGTTTCTAATTGGATTAGATCATCTTTAGCAAATGTGGGTGTTGTCTCTCTTTGTGCAAGTTCCTCCCCTCTTTTATGATCCTTATAAGGTTCTATCATTCACTGTTATTGGTAATTACTTAAATGTTGAGGATTGCCTTATTATGTAATGTGAGCTTCTATCTGGTCAACAAATGTTTGTAAATCTTCCAATAACAATAACTACTTTCACTTGTTTCTTACTTTCATAATCTGTATTTTATATAAAAAAGTTCTTAAACTTTACACACGATGGTCAGCTTAGGGGTTTTTTCGATTAGGTCATCCACAGGCTAAAACCCCATTTTTTTATGGTTCAACTAAGGGTGATGTGTAATATTCCATATAAGTTGATATGAATTAATTGATAATAGTTCACAAAGTGGCTGTGCTATCTGGCGCTAGCCTACAATGAATTCTCTTTTCAAACTAAAAACATCAGTGTGCCATGTGGCAGACAAACTTTGACATTGATGAATGTTACTAATCTTTTAAAATTCGTTTTTGCTAATGCCTATCTGTTCTGTAACAACCTGTGTTAGGATACCTATGTTCAATAAAGGTTTTTTTCAAAATTCCAGTGCATTCTAAAATCATTATGTTATGCTCATGTGTTCTCTGTCAAGTTTTAGAATTATCCCTGTGCGTGTGTATATGTGTGTGAGTGTGCACATGCGCATGCGCAAAGATGTCTGGGTGAAAACTTTAACCCTTTTTTGATTCTTAAAAAAGAGTGATCACTTATTCAGTTCATTTGTATTAACTGAAAGTAATATCCTAATTATATATGAATTCTACCTAACTATCTATATTTGACCTAATTGTACAAACATACGAAAAAAGGAACAGGAATAGGCTAGTTGGCCCCTTGAGCCTGTTCCACCATTTAATAAGATCATGGCTGATCTGATAGTAACCTCAAATCTGCATCCTACCTACCCCCGGTAACCTATCACCCCCTTGCTTACCAAGAATCTATCCACCTTTGCCTTAAAAATATTCAAAGACGCTGCTTCCACCACCTTTTCAGGAAGAGAGTTCCAAAGACTCACAACCCTCTGAGAGAAAAAATTTTGCCTCATCTCTGTTTAAATGGGTGACCCCTTATTTTTAAACAGTGACCCCTAGTTCTAGATTCTCCCTCAAGAGGGAACATCCTCTATACATCAACCCTGTCAAGACCCCTCAGGATCTTACATGTTTCCATTAAGTCACCTCTCACTCTTCTAAACTCCAACGGATACAAGCCTAGCCTGTCCAACCTTTCCTCATAAGGCAACCAGCCCATTCCAGGTATTAGTCTGGTAAACCTTTTCTGAACTGCTTCCAACGCATTTACATCCTTCCTTAAATAAGGTGACTAATACTGCATAAATACTCCAGATGTGGCCTCACTATGTTCTGTATAGCTGAAGTATAACCTTCCTACTTTTGTATTCAATTCCCCTCGCAATAAATGATAGTATTCTATTAGCTTCCCTAACTACTTGCTGTACCTGCATACTAGCCTTTTGTGATTCATGCACTAAGATACCCAGAATGTAAGAGTAGGGAGGTTATGCTAGAACTGTATAAAACACTAGCTGAGCCCCAGAGGAAGTAATGCATCAGTTCTGAACACCATGTTACAGGGTGATTATGATTGCCCTTGAGAAGGCACAGAGGAAATTTACAAGGATGTTGCCAGGATTGGAGAATTTTAGCTCTAAGGGTGTGATGGAATATAGATATAATGCGGGGAAATGTGAAATTGTCCACTTTGGCAGGAAGAATAAAAGAGAAACATATTATCTGAATGGTGAGTGATTGCAGAGCCCTGAGATGCAGAGGGCATCTGCTGGCACTGCAAAGGCTATGAGCCCTGGCAGTATTCTGGCAACAATACTGAAGACTTGTGCTGCTCCCCTTGCCAAGCTGTCCCAGAAGGAAAAACCTTAAAAACTGGGAATTTAGTATACTGGTCCGAATTGGTTTTGCATACCTTAAAATGGAACACCAGTAAAAACTGAGAATTTAGAATACTGGTCCAAACTGTTTTATACCCTTCTGGGATTCCAGTACAGCTACAACATTGGTATCTACCCGGCAATATGGAAAATCGCCTAGGTATGTCCTGTACACAAAAAGCAGATAAATTTAACCCAGCCAACTACCACCCCATCAGTCAACTCTCGATTATCAATAAGTTGATGGAAGGAGTCATCAACAGTGCTATCAAGCAGAACTTGCTTAGCAATAACCTGCTCAATGATGCTGGGTTTGGGTTCTGCCAGGGTCACTCAGCTCCTGACCCCATTACAGCCTTGGTTCAAAAGTGACAAAAGGGACAGGCAGTCAGCTGCACCTAGGGGAGAATGTGAGAGGAGGACCCTGGGTTAGGCAGCCAGCAGCACCTAGAGAATCTAATCTATCCAGAGGATCTAGCATCTAATCTATACTCAAGTAGGATTAAGGGTAAAATAAAAGCAAGGTTCCATATTCTATTTAGTTAAGATATGTCTGGGGAGCTCAGTCCTGTGGTTTGCACATCCTGCTCTATGTGGGAAATCCTAGACACTCCTGGAGGTCTGGATGACCATGTATGCAGGAGGTACTTCCGACTGGAGCAACTCAAGCTCCGGGTTTTGGGGCTTGAGCGGCAGCTGGGGGTACTATGGTGCATTCATGTGGCTCAGGGTTTCGAGGATAGCACGTTTCAGGCGGTGGTCATCTGCAGCTTAAGGAAGTGCAAGCAGAGAGGGAATGGGTGACCGTCAGACAGAAGAAGGGGACCAGGCAGGTAGTGAGGGAATCTCCTGAGTGCATCTCGCTTGCAAACTGTCTTTCAGCTTTGGAAAGCGGTGAGAGTGATGGTTTCTTTGTGGAGGCTGCCCAGAGCCAAGGCCGCAACTCTGTGGGTGATCCAGCTGCCCATGGGGGAGGAAAAAGTGTAAAAGGGCAATTCATTAGGCATAGAAAAAGTGTAGAAGGGGATTCATTAATGAGGGGAGCAGACAGACGCTTCTGCAGCCATAGACATGACTCCAGGATGGTATGTTGCCTCCCAGTTGCCAGGATCAAGGATGTTATGGATGGCTACAGGACATTCTGAAGGGGGAGGGTGAACAGCCAGAGGTCATGGTCCATATTTGGACCAATGACATAGGAAGAAAGAGAAATGAAATCCTGCAAGCAGAATTTAGGTAGGAAATTGAAAAGCAGGAATTCAAATGTAGTAATCTCTGGATTACTCCCGGTGCCACGCAGTAGTGATTATAGGAACAGAAGGATAGAGCAGGTGAATATGTGGATGGAGAGATGTTGCAGGATGGAGGGTTTTAGATTCCTGGGTCATTGGGACCGTTTCTGGGAGAGGTGGGACCTGTACAAGTTGGACAGGTTACAGCTGAACAGGAACAGGGCCAACATCCTCACAGGGAGGTTTACTAATGCTGTTGGGGTGGATTTAAACTAAATTGGAGGGGGATAGGATCCTGAAAAGTAGTTCAGAGGGGAGACAAGCTGAGATGGAATTAGAAGTTATTAGTTAGTAAGTGAGTCTGGAAGGCAGGGGAAACATAGGCTAGATAAGAAAGCAGTAAGTTTAACAAGGCTAAATGGAATATATTTTAACGCAAGGAGCCTGAGGAATAAGACAGACGAGCTGAGGGCACAGATAGGCATGTGGGAATATGATATCATAGCTATGACCAAGGCTTGGCTAAAAGAAGGACAGGATTGGCAGCTCAATATTCCTGGTTATAGGGTATTCAGAGGAGATAGGGAGGGGGATAGAAGAGGAGGGGGAATTGCAATACTGATCAAGGAATCAATTATAGCAGTGAGGAGGGATGATATCTTGGAAGGATCATCAAATGAGGCCATATGGGTAGAAATGAAAAACACAAAAGGGGCAAACACGGTGTTTGTTATGTACAATCGGCCACCAAACACTCAGAGAGAGTTGAAGGATCAAATATGTAATCATATTTCAGAGAAGTGTAAGAATAATAAGGCAGTAATAGTAGGGAATTTTAACTACCCAAATATTAACTGGGATAGTTTTAGTGCGCAAGGTAGGGAGAGAGCAAGATCTTTAAGTTGCAGCCAGGAGAACTTTTTTAGCAGGACGTAGAAAGCCCAACAAGGGAGGGGGCAGTTCTGGACCTAATATTCAGAAATGAGCCTGGGCAGGTGGAAGGCATATCAGTTAGGGAGCATTTTGGAGATAGTGACCATAACTCAATTAGTTTTAGGATTGTTATGGAAAAGGGTAAGGTTGGGCTGGGAATAAAAATTCTAAACTGGGGAAAAGCTAATTTTACTAGGTGAGATACAATTTGGCCCAAGTGCACTGGGAACATCTACTTGCAGATAAAACTGTGTCAGAGCAGTGGGAGGCATTCAAGGAGGAAATAGCCAGAGTACAGAGCAAATATTTTCCCGTAAAGACAAAGGGGGGACAAAGTCTGGAGAACCGTGGATGTCAAGGGACATCAAGGTTAGGATTAAGGAAAAAAGAGAAGCTTATAGCAGAACCGAGTGCTCAATACAACAGAGTCCCTAGAAGGGTATAAAAAGTGCAGGGGGGATCTTGAAAAGGGAATTAGGAATGAGAAAGGACTAGTGGGCAGAATAAAGGAAAACCCAAAGGGGTTTTTTAAATATATAAAAAGCAAAAGAATAACTAGGGAAAGAATAGAGTCAATTGGGGACCATAGAGGTGATCTGTGTGTGGACTCGGAAGACATGGGTATAGTCCTCAATGAATACTTTGCATTGGTCTTCGTAATGGAAATGGACAACGCAGGAATAAACATCAGGGTGGAGGACTGTGAAATATTAGAGGAAATTAACATAGAGCGAGAGGAGGTACTAGCTGGGTTAGCGGCCTTAAAAGTGGATAAATCTGTAGGCCCGGATGAGATGTATCCCAGGCTGTTGAGGGAGGCAAGGGAAGAGATATCAGGGGCCCTGGCAGCAATTTTCAAATACTCTCTGGCCACAGATGAGGTGCTAGAGGACTGGGTGACTGCTAATATTGTCCCATTATTAAAAAAGGGAGGAAGGGATAGATCAGGAAATTATAGGCCAGTCAGTCTAACCTGAGTGGTGAGGAAGTTACTAGAAAGATTCTGAGGGATAGAATATATCTTCACTTGAAGAGGCACGAATTAATCAGGGATAGTCAGCTTGGATTTGTTAAGGGAAGGTCGTGTTTGACTAATTTGATCAAATTTTTTGAGGAGGTAACCAGGAGTTGTTGATGAGGGTAATGTATTTGATGTGGTCTACATGAACATTTAGCAAGGCTTTTGATAAGGTCCCTCATGGCAGACTGGTCAAGAAAGTAGGAGCCCATGGGATCCAAGGCAAAGTGGCACATTGGATCCAAAATTGGCTGACAGGCAGAAAATAAAGGGTGAGGGTAGAGGGATGTTTCTGTGATTGGAGATCTGTTTCCAGTGGGGTTCCACAGGGCTTGGTGCTGGGGCCCTTGCTGTTTGTGGTATAGATAAATGATTTAGACTTAAATGTAAGGGGTATGATCAAGAAGTTCGCAGATGACACAAAAATTGGTAGGGTGGTAAATGTCTCGTTGTAGCCACCTTATATCTTCTTCACAATTTACTTTCCTATATTTGTGTAATCAGCAAATTTAACAACCAATCCTTCGGTCCCTTCACCCAGGTCACTTATATAAATTGTAAAAAGTTGAGGCCCCAGCACTAATCCCTGAGGCACACCACTCGTAACATCCTGCCTACCCTCTGTCTCCTGTTAGCCAGCCAGTCTTCTATCTATGCCAATATGTTACCACTACACCTTGAGCTTTAATTTTCTGCAATAACCTTTGATGTGGCACTTTATCAAATGTCTTCTGGAAATCTAAGTAGAGTACATCCACTGGTTCCCCTTTATCCACAGCACATGTGACTCCTGCAAAGAACTCCAATAAATTAATTCAACATGATTTTCCTTTCACAAAACCATGTTGACTCAGCCTGATTACCTTAAATTTTTCTAAGTGCCCTGCCATAAAGGCTGAGGTGGCCAATGTTACTGAGATTATCTACTCTCTGTAAACTTTAACTCTTCTAAGATTCTGCTGCCCATCTCCTTTTATCAAGTTTCAAAATATTAAGGGGAGCTGATGCAGTGGACAGAGAGAAACTATTTCCGCTGGTTTGGGAATCTAGGGTGAGGTGTGATAACTTTTCGGGAGTGAAGTTAGGAAACACTTCAACGTGCAAAAATGGCAATTGTTGCTAGGTAAGCTGTTAATTTAAACCTGATGTTAATAACTTTTTGTTAACCAAAGCTATTATGGATATGGGTCAAAGATGGGTCTAGGTATCTGGAATTAGGTTACAGATCACCCAACATCTCTTTGAATGATGGAACCCAGTCATGGTCTCCTTATTTAAGGAAGGACGTAAAGGCATTGCAGTGGTTCAGAGGAGGTTTACTAGACTAACACCTGGAATGGGAGGATTGTCTTTTAAGGAAAAGTTGGACAGGCTAGGCTTGTATCCACTGGTGATTAGAAGAGTATGAGATGACTTAATAGAAACATACAAGATCCTGAGGGGTCTTAACAGGGTGGGTGTGGAAAAGGATGTTTCCTCTTGTGGGATAATCTAGAACCAGGTATCACTGTTTAAAAATAAAAGGTCACCTATTTAAGACAGAGACAAGGAGAAATGTTTTCTGTCACAGGGTAGTGAGTCTTTGGAACTCCCTTCCTCAAAATGCACTGGAAGCAGGGTCTTTGAATATTTTCAAGGCAGATCTAGATACATTCTTAATAAGCAAGGAGGTAGGTGGGAATGTGGATTTGAGGTTACAATCATATCACCCATGATCTTATTGAATGACAAAGCAGGCTCGAGGAGCCGAGTGGCCTACTCATGCTCCTAATTCATATGTTCTTATGTAACCACGTGAGGGGTTAAATGGCCTGTTCCTGTTCCTATGTTTTAACTCACCTTGTCCCTCCCTATCTTTGTAATCTCTTCCAGCCCTACAATCCTATGTGATCTCTATTCTCCTTCATTTCTGGCCTCTTCAGTATCTTCAATTTTATCACTGGTGACTGCGCCTTCAGCTGCCAATGCTCCGTGTTCTGGAATTCCCTCCCTAAACCTTTCTCTCTTTCTATTTCATTCCTCCTTTAAAACACTCTTTAAAATCTCCCTCTTTGCCCAAGCTTTTGGCCATCTACCCAAAGTCAGAGTGTTCACCACTGTCCTTGTGAAAAACTATGTTCCCACCTTTACCGTAGGCTGTAGCAGAACCTGCTCTCTGGTTGCAGTGTGGATCCAAAAATGAAGTGACTGGAAAATCTCAGCAGCATGGCACATTACTGGCAAAGACATGACTCCCTTGATGTCATGAGCTGAAATTTGATCCCTTAAGGCTGATTTCAGATTAAATGTAATTTTAATTGCAGCTCCCCTTACCATCCTCCGCTCCACACCAATCATCCCAACCCATCACCCGGATGACCCCCCATACTCTCGGCAGCAGGTGAAGGGATAGCTGAGAGTGGAGCTGGTTGTGCTGTTCAGTAGGAATAGGCACATGAGGTTGCGTGGAGGGGGTGGTGCTAAAATGGGAGGGAGTGGAGCCAGGAGTGCGGAGACTGGAGGGAGCAGAGCCATGGGGCCAGCAGGTCAGGAAGCCAGGAGGGTAGGGAACCAACAGTCAGAGTGGGGGGAGTGGGGGCGGGGAAGCAGAGCCAGGGGTGTTGGTAGGACAGGGAGCCAGGAGTGAAGGGACTTGGGGAAGTCAGGGGTGGGGTAGCAGTGCTGGATTTGCTGGGGGAGGGAAGCAGAGCCAGGTGCTGG
This sequence comes from Carcharodon carcharias, assembly GCF_017639515.1. Lineage (NCBI taxonomy): Eukaryota > Metazoa > Chordata > Chondrichthyes > Lamniformes > Lamnidae > Carcharodon > Carcharodon carcharias. The sequence continues at coordinate 64,263,562 of NC_054478.1, read as the reverse complement.
GAAAGGAGCAGAGCCAAGGGAATGTCATAGGAGGAGTGAAGCCTGGGGTATTGGGGAGGGGGGTTTAGTTGGGCAGCCGGCAGGAGCAGAGCCAGGGATGCTGGGGGTTGGGATTGGGTAGGAGTTGACCCAAGTGTGCCAGGGGTGGGGTCGCCAGGAGCCAGGTGTGCCGGGGCAGGGGAAGCAGTGTCAGGATGCTGCGATGAGCAGAACCAATGTGCTGAGGGGGGGAATGGAGCCGGGGGAGTTGGGGGAGGGGGTTGCCGTGGATGCTGGATGTGTTGCCCGGAGTACTGGGGGGTGCAGAGCTGGGGGTGTCAGTGGGGCCTTGGTGCTGGGTGTTGGGGGTATACTGGGATTGAGGTGGGGAGAGGATTCAGGATGTCAGAGGAGCAGTAGTGTTCACTTTCCTGTTGATTTAAAGGAATGTGCTCCCTGAGCAGGCTCTCCATCTGCTAGCATGGATTTCGTAAGGGAAAATTGTGTTTCACTAACTTGCTGGAGTTTTTTAAAGAGGTAACAGAGAGGGTTGATGAGGATAATGCTGTTGTAATGGTGTACAAGGACTTCCAAAAGGCATTTGATATAGTGCTGCAAAACAGACTTGTGAGAAAAGTTATAGCTCATGGAATAAAAGGGACAGTAGCAACATAGATACAAAATTGGCTGAGTAATAAGAACTAGCCAGTAATGGTAAATGGATATTTTTAAGGCTGAAGGGAGGTTTGTAGTGGAGTTCCCTGGAGGTCAGTATTGGGACCCTTGTTTTTTCTGATATATATATTAATGATCTAGATCTTGGTGTGCAGGGAAACATTTCAGAGTTTGCAGATTATACAAAACTTGGAGGCATTGTAGACTGTGCGGAGGACAATGTAGAACTTCAAAAGAACATAGACAAGTTGGTGGAGTGGGCAGATAGTTGGCAGATGAATTTTGGTGCAGAGAAGTGTAAGGTGATTTATTTTGATAGGAAGAACATGGAGAGACAATATAAAATAAAGGATACAACTCTAAAGGGTGTGCAGGAGCAGAGGGTGTATATGTGCACAAGTCATTAAAGGTGGCAGGACAGACAGAGAGAGCAGTTAATAAAGCATACAGTATCCTAAGCTTTATTAATAAGGGCGTAGAGTACGAGAGCAAGGAGGTTCAACTGAACTTGTATCAGACACTAGTTAGAGTTCAGCTGGAGTATTGTGTTCAGTTCTGGGGGTCACACTTTAGGAAGGATATGAATATTGGAGAGTGCGGAAGAGGTTTACAAAAATGGTTCCAGGGATGAGAAACTTCAGTTATGAAGATAGATTGGAGAAATTGAGACTGTTTTCCTTGGAGAGCAGAAGGCGAAGAGAAGGTTTGATAGAAGTGTTCAAAATAATGAGCGGGCCGGACAAAGTAGATAGGGAGAAACTGTTCCTGTTCGTAAAAGGATCAAGAACAAGAGGGCACAGATTTAAAGTGATTTGCAAAAGAAGCAAATGTGATGTGAGAAAAAACTTTTCCACACAGTGAGTGGTTAGGGTCTGGAATGCACTGCCTGGAAGTGTGGTGGAGGCAGGTTCAATCGAGGCATTCAAGAGGGCATTAGATGATTATTTAAATAGAAACAATGTGCAGGCTTATGGGAAAAAGGCAGGAGAATGGCTTTGAGTCATAATGTCATTCAGAGAGCCGGGGCAGACACGACAGGCCGAGTGGCCTCCTTCTGCACAGTAACAATTCTGTGATTCTGAGGAGCAGCTTTAAAGACATCCACATAAAAGCTGGGATAAGCTAAGGGCAATTAATCCAAGCTCCAACATGACAGGTCCCAGTGGAATCATCAGCATGGGCTCCTTTGGGACCCATTCAAGTACACTTCAACTTTTGGATTTGAGCGTAAGTGGGCTCCCCAGAAATTGTGGTACCATTACAGCCCTCAATAGCAGTGAGCTTCTCAGCTTTCGCCGCAATTAATTTGCAAGAACCAGATATCTTCTTATGAGTCAAACATATTCTTGTGAAGCACCTTGGGACATTTTACCACATTAAAGTTGTTACTTCAATGCAAGTTGTTGCTGTTGTTGTAAATAGGTTGTCTTTGTGATGAAGAAACAATGGGGCTGGAAGCTCAACTCAATGCTGAGGGTGAGAATAATCTGATTTGGCCTAAGACAGTGGCCAGGAGGGAGTTGACTTCATTTATAAAACAATAGGAAGTTTGCAGGGCAACGGCAACATGTGGAGAGTGAGGTGGGAGCCCAAATCAATGATTTGGTTTTCACAATATTTATTTGGTGGAAATTGCAAACTCATCCAAAGCTGGATGTCAGACAAGCAGCCTCACACCACAGAGGGAGTGAAACCATCCAGGGAGATGGCGAAAATGTAAAGCTTGGTGGTTTCAGTGTACGTGTGGACCACCTATTTTCAGATGATGTCTCCAAGGGGCATGTATCCATGTAGGTGATGAAAAAGCTAGGGCCAAAAATAAATCCTTGGAGGACTCCAGAGGTAGTAATATGGGGTAGACAGTGAAACTGTTCCTGGAGATGCTTTGATTATGACTAGATAAGAGTCGAAACAAAGAAGGGTGCTCCAGCTGAGCTGGGTGACAGATGAGAGGTGTTGGAGAGTATGTTGTGGTTAGCTGTGCCAAATGTTGCAGGGAGATTGAGAAGGACAAGAGAATGTATGTTGGTCAAAATCACAGAGAACGTGAATTACAATGCTGTTAGGGAGAGAGTTTCAGAATTTTGACCCAGTGACAGTGAAGAAGTGATATAGTTCCAAGTTAGTATGGTGTGTGACTTGCAGGGGAACTTAAATGGGTAGTCTTCCTATGCATCTGCTGTCCTTGACCTTTCAGCTGGTTGAGGTCATGGGTTTGGAAGGTACTGTCGAAGGAACCTTAACAAGTTGCTGCAGTGCATCTTGTAAATCGTACACACTGCTGCCACTGTGCGTTGTTGGTGGAGGAAGTGAATATTTAAGGTGATGGATGAGGTACCGATCAAGCGGGCTGCTTTGCCCTGGATGGTGTTGAACTTCTTGATTGGTGTTGGAGTTGCACTCATCAGATGAAGAGTATCCCATCACACTCCTGAGTTGTGCTTTGTAAATGGTCAGCAGGCTTTGGGAAGTCAAGAGGTGAGTTATCTGCTGCAGAACTCCCAGCCTCTGTCCTGCTCTTGTGGTCACAGTATTCATATGGCTGGTCCAGTTAAGTTTTTGGTCAATGGTAACCTCCTGGATATTGATGGTGGGGGAATTCAGTGATGATAATGCCATTGAACATCAATAGGAGACAAATAGTTTCACTCTTGTTGGAGGTGGTCATTGCCTGGCACTTGTGTGGTGTGAATGTTGTTCAGGTCTTGCTGCATGTGGTCCTGGATGGTTGAGGAGCTGCGAATCACTTCGAACACTGCACAATCATCAGCAGTAATCCCCACATCTGATCTTACAATGGAGGGAAGATCATTAATGAAGCACCTGACCAGAGAGAATCATTTTTAGGGAAGTTGGATGGTTCTCAATTTTTGGAAATGGGGTCAAGATGGTAGGAAGTGGGTCTCAGGTGAGATGAGGTCAGAAGGTGCATCAGGGAGAGAAACTCGAGAAAAATGTACATGTAGGGCTAGAGCATTGGGGGAAGTTTTAACTCGGTGGTCATGGGGAAGGGAAAGGTACGGCAGATTGTCTCATTTGTTGCAAAGAAGTCCATGAGCTCCTCTCACTTGTTGGAAATGAGGAGCTAGAGGGAAGTAGTTTAAGGAGATGGGTGGCAGTCACTCCTGTAATTCACTCCCAAACAGTTACTACTCTGTTTATGTAACTCACTTCTGCCAGAATCGAGTTCTGGTCATAAACCAGCTGATTGCCGCCATGTTGTGGTACCAGCTGGTCCCTTTGACCCCTCCTCCAGACTTGGTCACGAAAATCCAGAGAATGCTCATCAACTTCTTCTGGGACAAAAGATTGCACTGGGTCAGTGCTGAGGTTCTGAGTCTCCCACTTAGGGAGGGCGGTCAGGCGCTGGTGTGCCTACGCACCCAGGTGGCGACTGCAGTGATACCTTTACGTTGAGCCTCCTCTGAGATGGTGTGCCCTGGCGACATATTTCTTCCGCCAGTTGCACAGCCTGAATTATGACGTACAGCTCCTGTTTATAGACCGGAAGGGCCTTCGTGGCTCCTTGCAGGTGTTGCCCGTCTTTTACCAGGACCTAATCAAAGTTTGGAACATGGTAGCCTTGCGACGCACCTCTCCCCTGTGAGGAGTAGCGGCTATCATCAGAGAGCTGCTGCTCAGGAATCTGCCCCTCTGTCCTTTTCAGTGGCTGGTGGAGAGGAGGGCTGTGGCTGCTGGGGTGACCAGGATCGGGGATGTGCTGGGTGGTGGAGGAGTGGTTTGGATGCTTCCACAGGAGTTGGTGTGTCATGCGTCCGTGGGCGTACGGCTTGCAGCTGATGCCATTCAAGACCTGAGGACGGTCGTGCTCGGCCCTGACATTATACTGGGTCTTGAGGTGGCCCAGGTGCGCGGTGGTCTTCCGTCTGAGCGTTCCCCTGTTCGGATGGAATTCCACATTGGCCCCAAGCCCTGAACCCTCCCTTGGGAGCCGGTGCCCCGCAATATGAGCCGCCTTGGGGAAATGCCCTCCGTGTCCTTTAGCACGAGGCGGAAGAGTTTCCTGTATGGACTGCTGCTGCACACCCTTCACTTCCTTTCCCTCACCCGCCGCCCGGACATGCCCTGGCGTGCCTTGTTGCCATCCGGAGATCCCCAGTGGGAGGCTGTCTATGGAGATGTCTTCCCGCTTTCCATCAGGGACCTGGTGTGGAGGGTGTTGCATGCAGCAGTCCCCTATAATCGTAGGATGTGCCAGTTCACAGACTACCTGTCCTTTTTGCGGTCTTGTGGAGTCCGTGGACCACGTTTATATAGGGTGTTATAGGCTGTACTCCCTTTTCAGTTATTTAAAAAACCTTTTATTACTGTTTTGTTTGCACTTCAGTCCCACGCTCCTGATCTACGGACACCCGGTGCAGAGGGGGGCTGGGAAGGAGGAGGACCTCCTTGTGAACCAGCTCCTGGGCTTGGCCAAGTTAGCCATTAACAGGTCCAGGCAGCGGGCGATCGAGGGCGTCATCCCACCCGACTGTTTGCCCCTCTTCCACGGCTACATTCGTGGCCGGGTGTCCCTGGAGAGGGAGCACCTGGTGTCTGCCGGCACTGTCGATGCCTTCCATGCCCGGTGGGCACCGCGGGGGTTGGTGTGTTTTATCGACCCTCTTAATCACATTTTGATTTGAGGTTTGTCAGTTTTCTTTAAACTTTGTCTTTGGTTTTGCAGCTAACCTAACTTAAGGGCTGTGTTTATGTTATCCCTCATTTTGTTGATTTAGTTTATTAGGTTGGCTTCAAAAAAGCTAACTCACTTCTGGACATTTATTACCATCAGGCTGCACTTATATTACCATAGTATTGTCGGGAAGTGGTTTATTTTCTCACCCTCATCAGCAAATTGGGCAAACATGGAGTAAGGCCAAGTGGGCCCAATTTGACTCCAAAGCAAATCAGTATTCTATTTGGTTCCACAGTCAAGTGAGTCCTGACTCAAGATTTTAAAAAAATAGGATCAGTAACAGCTTGGCACTCAGACCCCAGTTTTAACATTAGGTAGCCAATCTACACACTTGAAACAGCAATATGCACCTCCAGTAATGGAGGCAGGTGGGATACTGGGGGCCCTGGCTGCCTGTCTTCCATGGAAATATCTGTGACCCAAGTGGCATGGAGACAGTGCAGTGTCTGCCAGTACCTTTGATGTTTTCTGTGATCAGTGGGCACAGCAGGGTATAGAGTGAACTGAGAGATCAATATTAAAATTCTGATTTAATTGGGAAGGTATCCTTTTGTCTTGGTGGCTCTTGATGCTTTGGTTCGATTGGACCATCCTCTTGGTGCTCTAAAATGGGGCCCCAGTATTCATTTTATTGGTGCCTCCGTAAAGGGCCCATGTTTCTCTGTGGGGTTGATGGCCCGGTTGTGAGGATCTATAACAAAAACAGAATTACCTGGAAAAACTCAACAGGTCTGGCAGCGTCGGCTGTGTTTATATTTCACCCCTCTCCTATTTTTACTTAGTTCTGTCGAAGGGTCATGAGGACTTGAAACGTCAACTCTGCTCTTCTCCGCCGACGCTGCCAGACCTGCCGAGTTTTTCCAGGTAATTCTGTTTTTGTTTTGGATTTCCAGCATCCGCAGTTTTTTTTTAATTTTTATCTTTGTGAGGATCTATGTTCGGGAGGGCCGGGAGGCGCCGGCCCGCTCGCTCTCCTTCCTTCTCTCGGTTGATGACGGGGCGCTGGAGGCAGGGAGGCGGAAGTCAGCGAGCGCTGAGGCCGGGGATTCCCCGCCGGGAACTTCCGAAGTCTCCCCTCCAGCGCCCGCCAGCAGCCAATGAGCGAACACGGCAGAAATCAACAGCACCAGCGGCCGAGGGAGCAGCGCGGCGGGGACTCGGTGAGTGTGGCCGGGACGGTGCCAGGGCCCCGGCTAGTCCGCCTGGCGCTGAGGGCCAGTCGGGCACCGCGCTTCGAGGTTTGGTATGTGTCCCATGGCAGGAAAGGTGTCCCAGCGCCGGAGATGTCGCTACCTTTGAACTGTCTTTCAGTCTCAGGTGATCACTGTATTATTGAGGCCTAGTGATATTAGCCAGTGTCCAACCCCAGCACTGATGTCAGTTCCTGGTTAAAGGAGGAGGGGAGAGAGTTTTTGATATGATCAGTAAAAGTGCAGCTAATAGTTGCACTTCGCAATCTATTTTCATGACTGAACAGTTCGTTGGACCTTATTTGTTAAATGGATCTTATGTGAAATTAAATAATCAATTTATTGGCAGACATTTAAGGGGATATTTCAGAATAGATCCATCCCAACCAGAAGGAAAAATTCCAACGGGAGGACCCACCATATGTGGTTAACAAAAAAAGTTAAAGATATTATCAAATTTAAAGAAAAACCATATAATTGCGCAAGATTGGATGGTGGGTCAAAAGATTAGACAGAATTTTTTTTTTTAAAAGCAAAGAATGACAAGATTAATAAGGATGGAAAAATTAGATAATGCAAGGAAGTTAGATAGAAATATAAAATAGATACTAAGAGTTTCTGGTGAATTTTAAACAAGAGTTAGCAGAGTGAGCGTTGGTCCTTTAGAAAGTGAGTCTGGGGAATTAATAGTGGAAAATAAGGAGATGGCAGATGAATTGATCAGGTATTTTGCATCTTCACTATAGAGGACACAAATAACATCCCAGAAATAGCTGTAAATTAGGAAATGGAAGTGAGGGTGGAACACAGGAAAATTACAATTACCAGGGGAGTGAAACGAAGCAAATTGTTGAAGCTGTGGGCTGACATGTCCCTGGGTCCTGAAGGACTTTATCCTCAGGCCTTAAAATAAGTGGTTTATAAGATAGTTGATGTTGGTTTTGATTTTTCAAAATTCCCTAGATTTGGGGAAGGTTCCATTAGACTGGAAAATAGCAAATGTAACTCCTTGATTTAAAAAGAGAGGGAGCTAGAAAGAAGGAAACCACAGGCCAGTTAGCTTAACATCTGTCATAGGGAAAATGTTGGAAGCAATTATTCAATACATTATAGTAGGGAACTTAGATAAATTCAAGGTAATCATGGTTTTGTGAGAGGGAAATCATGTTTAACGAGTTTATTAGAGCACTTTGAAAAAGCAACATGTGTTATGGATAAAGGGGAACTGGTGGGTGTACTTAGATTTCCAGAAGGCACTTGATAAAGTGCCACATCAAAGATTATTACAGAAAATAAAAGTTCATGGTGTAAGAGTATCATATTGGCATGGATAGAAGATTGGCTAGCTAACAGGAGACAGAGGGTAGGCATAAATGGGTCATTTTCTGCTTGGCAGGATGTAATGAGTGGTGTGCGACAGGGATCAATGCTGGGGCCTCAGCTTTTTACAATTTATATAAATGCCTTGGATGAAGGGACTAAAGGTATGGTTGCTTAATTTTCTCTTGGCACAAAGATAGGTAGGGAAATAAGTTGTGAAAAGGACATATGGAAGTTATAAAGATATATATAGGTTAAGTGAGTGGGCAAAGATCTGGCAAATGGAGTGTATGTGAGAAAATATGAAATTGTCTGTTTTGATAGGAAGAATAAAAAATAAGCATATTATCTAAAAAGGTGAGAGATTGAAAAACTCTGAGATGTAGAGGGACCTGGGTGTCTTAGTACATGACTTGCAAAAGGTTAGTATGTAGGTTCAGAAAATAATTAGGAAACTAATGGAATGTTATTGTTTATTGCAAAGGGAATTGTATACAAAAGCGGACAGGTTATGCTTCAGTTATACAGGGCACTGGCGAGACCGCATCTGGAGTACACTGTACAGTATTGGTCTCCTTATTTAAGGAAGGATGTAAATGCATTGCAAGCAGTTCAGAGAAGGTTTCCAAGACCAATACCTGGAATGGGCGAAAAGGTTAGTCAGTCTAGGCTTATTTCTGCTGGAGTTTAGAAGAGTACAAGATGACTTAATGGAAACATGTAGGATCCTGAGAGGTATTGGCAGGATGGATGTGGAAAGGATGTTTTCCCTTGTGGGAGAATCTAGAACTAGGGGTCACTGTTTAAAAAAAGGATGGCTCATTTAAGACAGAGATGAGGATTTTTTTCTGAGGGTCGTGAGCCTTTGGAACTCCCTCAATGTGGTGGAAGCAGAGTCTTTGAATATTTATAAGGCAGAGGTAGTTAGATTATTAATAAGCAAGGGGGTGGAAGGTTATCGAGGGTAGGTGAGAATGTGGCATTGAGGTTACAATCAAATCAGCCATGATCTTATTGAATAGTGGAGCAGACTCGGGGGGCCGAGTGACCTACTCCTGCTCTTAATTCATATGTTTGTATGTATATAAATTATTGCATTGACAGTTCAAGTGATCTTGTGTTTGTCAATCTTTACTAAAGGAAAATATGCATAAACCAGTATAAAAGTGTATATATTGGGGATATCCATACTAATAAGTTTCAATAGCAGGTTTCCAGATGATAGAGGTTGCAGCTTTGGGAGGTACTGTCAAAGAAGCCTTGGGGAGTTGCTGAAGAGAATCGTGTAAATGGTACTGCAGCCAGGATGTGGTGGAGGTAATAGGTATTTAAAGTGGTGGTTGCCAGCAATGTGAAATAAAAATAGAAAATATTGGAAAAACTGAGCAGGTCAGGCAGCTTCTGTGATGATAGAAAAACATAGTCAACGTTTCTGGTTGATCACCTGAAATGTTAAGATAAAAGCAAAATACTGCAGATGCTGGAAATCTAGAACAAAAACAAAAATACCTGGAAAGACCTGAACTGTTAACTTTGTTTTTCTCTCCTCAGACATTGTTGAATTGAAGTTTGTTGCTTGGAATGTGTACCTTAATCGAGAGCTGAAATATCTCATGGGAAACTTACGTTTTGTGTCTATGAAAGTTTTTTGACTTTGGATTTATGTAATCTGGTGTGAATTTACCAAATCAAATTTAGACAAGTGCTCAAGCTGTGGAGGTAACCCCATAACTTTTTATAAACATTTTGATATTTTGTGAAGTTTGACTACTCTTTGTCAATATTTGAAACATCATTTCGGTTTAATTCTTGCTTGAAACTTATTACGTGCTTGCATTCCCATAGAGAGTTCTTTTTAGTAGCCAGAGATATGTAGAGCTTTTCATACAGTTTTGGTATCCTGGCCTGGCACTCTGAGCAAGTATTGCCTCAGTGCAATAAATACTTCTGTTTTTTTGTGTTCATTCATGGGATTTGGGAGTCGCTGGCAAGGCTAACGTTTTATTACCTATCCCCAGTCACCCTTTGCAAAGGTGGTGGTGAGCTGCCCTCCTAAACTGCTGTAATAAAAGCAAAATATGCGGATGCTGGAAATCTGAAACAAAAATAAAAATAGCTGGAAAAACTCAGCAGGTCTGATAGCATCTGCGGAGATGAATACAGTTAACGTTTCGAGTCTGTATGACTCTTCATCAGAACTAAGGAAATATAGAAATGTGGTGAAGTATAAGCTGGTTGAGGGGGTGGGATAGGTTGAGCTGGATAAAAGGCCAATGATAGGTGGAGGCAAAGAAGAGATTGCCAAAGATGTCATAGACAAAAGGACAAAGGGGTGTTGACGGTGGTGATATTATCTAAGGAATGTGCTAATTGTGACATTAAGGGTAGAAAGCAGGACAAACAAGTGACAGATGGCCCAAGTGGGAGTGGGGTGGAGTGGGGGGAAGGGATCGAAATGTGCTAAAAGGTGGAGATAAAACAATAGATCAAAATAAATTTAAAAATAGGTGGGAAAAGAAAAATATATTTTTTAAAATTATAAATTATTGGAAAAAGGGGATGGAGGAGAGAGTTAATGATCTGAAGTTGGTGAACTCAGTGTTAAGTCTGGAAGGCTGTAAAGTGCCTAGTCGGAAGATGGGGTGCTGTTCCTCCAGTTTGCTTTGAGTTTCACTGGAACTTTGCAGCAGGCCAAGGATGGACATGTGGGCATGAGGGCAAGGTGGTGTGTTGAAATGGGAATGTCTACTGCATTCGCTGCTCCCAATGCGGTCTCCTCTACATTGGAGAGACCAAACACAGACTGGGTGACCGCTTTGCGGAACACCTTCAGTCTGTCTGCAAGCATGACCTAGACCTGTCGCTTGCCATTTCAACACACCACCCTGCTCTCATGCCCTCAAGTCCGTCCTCGGCCTGCTGCAATTTTCCAGTGAAACTCAACGCAAACTGGAGGAACAGCACCTCATCTTCCGACTAGGCACTTTACAGCCTTCCGGACTTAACATTGAGTTCAACAACTTCAGATCATGAACTCTCTCCTCCATCCCCACCCCCTTTCCAATCCCCCTTTTTCCAATAATTTATAATTTAAAAATTCTTTTTTTTCTTTTCCCACCTATTTTTAAATTTATCTTGATCTATTGTTTTATCTCCACCTTTTAGCCCATTTCGATCCCTTCCCCCCCATCCCACCCCCACTAGGGCTATCTCTCACTTGCTCGTCCTGCTTTCTACCCTTAATGTCACCATTAGCACATTCCTTAGATAATATCACCACCGTCAATACCCCTTTGTCCTTTTGTCTATGACATCTTTGGCAATCTCTTCTTTGCCTCCACCTATCACTGGCCTTCTGTCCAGCTCAACCTGTCCCACCCTCCTCAACCAGCTTATATTTCACCACATTTCTATATTTCCTTAGTTCTGATGAGGAGTCATAGAGACTCGAAACGTTAACTGTATTCCTCTCCGCAGATGCTGTCAGACCTGCTGAGCTTATCCAGCTATTTTTGTTTTTGTTCCTAAACTGCTGTATTCTGTGTGGTGAAGGTACTCTCACAATGCTATTAGGAAGGGAGTTCTAGGAATTTGACCTTGTGACAATGAAGGACCGGCAATGTATTTCCAAGTTAGGATGGTGTGTGACTCTGAGATGGTGGTGTTACCATGCACTTGTTGCCGTGGCCCTTCTAGGTAGCGGAGGTTGCAGGTCTTGGCGCTGCTGTTGAAGATGCCTTGGGAAGAGGAAACTTTGTAGTTTCAAAGAATGAGAGGTGATTTCATTGAAACCTACAAAATACTTAAAGGGATAGACAGAGTAGGCGCAGGTAAGATATTTCCCCTGGTTGGGGAGTCTAGAACCAGGGAACAACATTTAAAAATAAGCCACTTAGGACTGAAATGAGGTTTTTTTTTTACTCAGAGGGTTATGAATCTTTGGAATTCTCTACCCCAGAAGCTTGTGGAGGCTGAGTCATTGAATTTGTTTAAAGCAGAGATTGACAGATTTCTAAATACCAATGCCATAAAGTGATATAGGGATAGCATGGGAAAAAGGCATTGAAGTGGATGATGAGCCATGGTCATATTGAATGGCGGAGCAAGCTTGATAGGCTGAATGGCCTACTCCTGCTCCTATGTTCCTATGATTGGCTGAATTGCATCATGTAGGTAATACACATTGCAACCAAGGTGCACTGGTAGTGGGGGGTGGGGAAAGAGCATTTGAAGTGGTTGATGCACTGCTGATTTAGCAAACTACTTTGTCCTAGATGGTATTGAGCTTGAGTCTTGTTTCACTTGCACAAATCCATTCAAATTCCTTACTTGTGTTTTGTAAATGGTGGTACAGCTTTGGGGAGTCTGGAAGTGAGTCACTCACCACAGAACATCAAATCTCTGCAAGTTCCTGTAGTCACAGTATGTGTGTGACTGGTCTAGTTAAGTTTCTAGTCAATGTTGACCCTGCCCCTCCCAACATGTTTTCGATGGGAGGATTCTTAATAATTACCTATTGAGTTGCTAACCGCTAAATAAGTATCTAACTTATAATGGCCTCCCTCTGTGTGCTGGAGAGCTGAAAGGTGTGGCGAAACAATGGATTGTCGTAAAAACAGGAAATGCAGGTGAACAATTGTAAAAGAAAAGGTCAGGTTACTGTTTTGGGTAAAGATTAGAAAATGCTCACTTGCCTTTCAATTCTGAAGAATTGGATGGGGTTGTGGTGAGGGAACAGGACAAAACTATAAATATTCCAGTCACAAAATGGAATTTAATGCAACCTGTTTAAAAGATAAAAATGGGAAATTACTAAGTGATATAATACCTTTAGTGAGGTAATGGAAACACAGAATAAAATAAAATAAATAGCTAAGGTGGCAAAAGACCAACACTCAAAAAAGGTGAAATTTCAACAAGTTGAAAAGAAAGCTTGGGGATGCAGGGAAAACTCAGCAGGTCTGATAGCATCTGTGGAGAGAAAGACAGAGTTAACGTTTCGAGTCCGTATGACGTTAACTCTGTCTTCCTCTCCACAGATGCTGTCAGACTGCTGCGTTTTTCCAGCAATTTTTGTTTTCGTTTCAGATTTCCAGCATCCGCAGTATTTTGCTTTTATCTTGGAGATGCAGGTGTTTTGAAATGAACTGAAAATGTTTACTAGGTATCCCAGTCCTGAAAAAGGCCAACAACAAGAGTGTACAGGTCCCCTGCTAGAACTGGATTCTAACAACAGATTTATAGCCAGAACATCAACTTGGCTCTCTTTAACTGATCCATTCTCTACCACCACTTTCTTTTGATAAAATATTTGGAGAAATTATTGGTCTAAGATTACTGATATTGTTGTTGAAACGAGACGGCTGCTGGGTGCCTAGAAGAAAGATGTGAATGACAGTGGGGGGAAGTTGAAGTAACAAGCTACATGGTGGTCCATTTCTTACTTGTGGGCAGATTGGATGTATTTGGTAAAGTGATCACCAAATCTTAGTTTGATCTTTGTAATGCAGAAGTGACTGCATAATGTACAATAAATACAAACTACTAGATTGGAGGAAGTACGTATAAATCGCTGTTACATAGAGGGTGTGCTTGGCATCCTGGACGTCGATGTGCATTGAGATGAATTAACAATTTTGCTCCTGTCTCGGTTGAAAAGGAAGGGAAGCTGGAAGTTGGGATGCCAACAGTGAATAAGAGTATCCAGAGGAAGGAGAGAATGAGTGGATGATATACTTGACATGGAACCATTTTGTAGATGATAGAAATTATTATCATTTAGCAATTGCAAAGGCAGGTGGAGTCCAAAGTTGAGGACAAATGGGATTGTTGTGAGAGGAGCGATGAAAGCAGGTACACAACGAATGGGGAGAATGCTGTTGAGTCTTGTCAACCATTGTTGATGAGGTACCTTGGCTGAGAAACAAGGAGGATACTGAAGTGCTTTTGACAGAAAGTGGACTCCTTGGAGCAGATGCAATGGAGATACTGGAAGAAAGGGCTGGAATCATTGCAGAAAATGGAGTGGGAAGAAGCATAATCCAATCCAGATTGTGGGTTTCAGTGGATTTATAATACATGTCCTTCAAGACCCATCACTAGAGGTCATGCAACATCGAGGAAAGGAGGGGCGTGGTCAGAGTTGGACCATGTGTTGGTGATGGAGATGGGGTGGGTGGGGGAAAATTGGAGTATAATTAATTAAATTCTCAAGATAAGAGCAGAAAGCAACATTAACACATTCCCCAATTTAAAAATAAAAACTTGCATTTATATAGCATTTTCACAACCACTGGATGTTTCACAGTGCTTTACAGCCAATGGATTACTTTTTAAATGTGTAGCCATTGTTGTGATGAAACACGGCAGCTAATTTGTGCATACCCCCAAACAGCAATGTGATAATGACAAGATAATCTATTTTTTGTGAAGTTGGTTGACTGAGGGATAAATATTGGTAGGACACTGGGATTCAAAATAGTTGCATAGAATCTTCTATATCTACACAACCAAGCAGATGGGGCCTTATCTGAAAGACATAAATTTCGGATGGTAGCATATGGCATGAGTAGGGCATCGAATGTTCCACATGCTCTACAAAAAGACAAGCATATTTGAGACCCATATGGGTTCCCATGCTAGACACCTCAATCTGGAAAAAGTGAATGGTGATAAGAGAAGTTGTTCAAAGTGATAGCAAATTCAGTCAGTGCTCGTGGGCGAGAACTAGTTGGGCTCCTATTCAAGAAGGTAATGGAAGGCTCAAAGACCATCATGGTGAGAGTTGGTAATGTGGAGGAATCTGAGGTCCATGGTGAAAAGGGGTTAAAGGGATTGATGAACGTGAAATTATCAAACACTTGGGACATTGGAGAGTCACAGATCTTAGTGAATGGAGATTGGACAAGGCTGGCAAGAATATATTTAATATAAGAGGAAATAAAATTGATTGGTTGGATAGGGATACGTTGAGATTATCTTTTTTGCTATTTCCATGCTCATGCTCTCTTTTTCTAGTACTGGTAATTCAGTGTTTCTTACTCTGTTAACCAAACACAAAAGACACATTTTTTTCAAGAAACACACTTTCTGAAGTTTATAGAAAAAAATTAAAAGTGACTAGACATTCTTTCACACAAACACAGCCCTTGTGTTTGCAAAATAAAAAGTATCTCGGTAAAAAGCTTTTGAAATCTTCTAATATTACTGAAAAAAAAAACTGAATAGAAACAGCTTGAAGGTTGGAAAAATATTTTCAGTACTGGGGACTGGTAGGCCCATATGTGCACTCAGAAGGTACATTGCAAGTTCAGTTCAGTTCACCGGTAACGACTTTGGGCTTACAAAGAGAGAAAAGGCTCTGCTTTCATAAAGCATTTTGAGTGATTTTGTTTGAAAGAGACAGTATAGCACCTTTTGTTGCCCAGATTATGTTGTTATGAAGTGATAGAGGTTGCCATTATAAAAATGGGCACAAGAACTTATAATGAAAAAGTTGACTTAAAAGTGTGATGGACTGAGGTTAGTTGTGCAACCTAGATTTGGAAGTATAGATTAGTTGATGCTTTTGTATTTATTTATTCTAAAAGTAGACATGTCACACGCATGTCACAAAGGAACAAACAAAACCACCCATTCTGAGTAAGCCACAGATAGATTCCCTACCTGTTCTGAAACTAAGCAGACATTGATCAATATTGCTTAAGATCAGGGCCATAAGGTTATATTACTTCAGATAAAAAAGAAAATGCCACATCTCCTGGACACCCAAATAGTTGAGAGGAATTGCAGTCTCTCATCAAATGCTACCTCACTTACATGAATAACATGCATTAAATAAAAATGTCTGGAGCTGTCTGTTGAGACAGCTAGTACATTTAGCTGACTAGATTCCTTTCCAACTGATACTTTGGCAGAAGACCGGTATCTTTCTCAAAAAGCCACACACATGACATTGTGTCCTCTAGTGAAGGTCACGAGCTGGATTTTTATGCCTTCGTCTGTGTCAGTATTTACACAGGCAGGATTTAAAAATTGCAGGCAGGCCCTGATTCCAGGATTCTTGGCCCCTTTTCTACTGTGTGGCATTTTTAAGGGCATGGATAAGGCTGTGAATAGCGACCGCACATGCAGCAATCCTGTACCTTGCCTATGCCATTGCAGGGATGGGCATTTTAGACCCCCGTTATTTCCATGGAGTCAGGCCCGTTTTGGTAAGTGACGTGGTTCACGCTACCTTTGAGGAGCCGTGAATCATGGGGGAACCTTTGTCTGGAGTTGGGAACCCTTTGACAGACACGTTCAAAAGGTGTTGACAACTTCACATGTCATAATGTAATGATATATGATAAGTTAAATATATTGTTAATATGGTAATTAATGTTGGGGCTTGTTTACAAAAGGTAAGTGACCATTAAATTGACCAGTATTGTGAAAATGTTCAGATGCATAAGAGGACTTTATCTAATTGATAAAGTGCTCTTCTGTATTCAACAGTATTGAGAATCAGATTTTAATGTGTCAGTTGAACCCTGTGATTTAATATTTTCTTTGACAATCCAGCCATCTATTGAGCCTTTGAAGCAGTGGAATAGATGGATATCTTTTCCACTATGTCAAAAGTTTTAATATATTAAACTCTGGAGATTTTGCTTACACAGCTGTGCAATGGAATGCCATTATGAATGCTTGGCTGAGCTCAAAGTTCCACTAACAGATTTAGCTCAGCAGGGGTTGTTGATGCAGCTGTCAAAGAATTGTGAACTTTGTTTTGACTGACAGTTTTTTGAGGAATTAATGGGATTAAGGGTTTCTCGAGGTCTTTGAATGGCTGTGTTTATTTTGACAGGGTCATGAGCATCTCAAATATCTCAATGTTATTCATGGTTCATGAGTTCTGTCCATATTGGATACTGGGTCAGGGGCATGGGAGATATGGAGGGGGACATGGGGGTGTGTGGGTGTGTTGAGGGAGGTGAGGAGTGAGAGCTAGGGTGCCTAATACTCATGTACAGAATTGGGCTGATGTCCAAGTGAATGGAGGCAGGCCTTCCAACCTTCCACCTTGGCACCTGCTCACCTCCGAACCCACCTTGGGCTTGGTTCTGGAGGCAGTGTCCCCAGCTCCAGCCCATGCCCATCACCGCACCATAAAAATAACGTGGGTAGGTACTGCCAGGCTGGAGGTGGGATTGCGCTGTTAGGAAATGACACGACCCATGATTCCCACCTTGAAGATGAAAATCCGGGCCCCCACACTCATGCGCACAGCCTCAAAGGAAGACAGAAACCCAGTGAACATAGTCAGCAAACTGCAAACAAACAAAGCTGACTTCAAGGATTATCTAGCAAATTCAGAATAAATTAATTATAATTGCAAGGTCATAAATCCTGGCAATGCAAATAGGAGCAAACGAATAATCTATTGTTCCTGTACTCCATCAGAGTCTATGCGTGCATGTATAGTGTTTGTATATAATCTATGTTCTTAAGGCATGCACTTCCTTTCCACAAATCTTATTACTTCTGGCATATTTCGGTACTTGCCATCAATATCACTCCTTTTTCCCTCACTTGCCTCCAACCGCCAGCTGGCCCACTCAAAATTTGATGGAAATTGCTGTCTTCAAATTGCTTCCTCTGTGCATCGCCTGTGTATAATGCCAACTTCCTTTGGGCTTGCTATAGCTGCTTCTTCCCTTCCCAGTTGTCCAACTCCTTTGGCCCACTTCCTCTTGGGCCTGCTCCTTTCTGTTATGAGCTGCTTCCTTTAGACCCGCCGTTGCTTTGCTTTGGCCTTGCCATTCATTGTACCCCTACTTGTCCCTGAGCTAAGCTATCAGCCCCATAACCGCTCCATCGACGAGACCGCCTGCTACTTTTTTTCCTTATTCTGTCACAGGATGTCGGCATTGCTGGCTAGGCCAACATATCTTGCCCATCCCTAATTGCCTTGAGAAGGTGGTGGTGAGCTGCTGTCTTGAACCATTGCAGTACATGTACCCACAGTACTGTTTAGGAAGAGAGTTCAGGATTTTGACACAGCAACGGTGATGGAATGGCAATCTAGTTCCAAGTCATGATGGTGTGTGGCTCTGTAATGTTGCTTGACTTTGTCCTTTCCTCATTTGCTGCTGACACCCTTATAGAAATCTCTGTTACCTCTAGACTTAATTATTCCAATGCTTCCCTGGCTGGCCTCTCATCTTGCACCCTCTGTAAACTTGAGCTTATCCAAAACTCTGCTGCACTATTCTAACTCACACAAGTCCCATTCACCGATCATCCTTCTGCTTACTGCCCTGCATTGGTTCTTGATCCAGCAATGTCTTGATGATATTCTCATCTTTAAGTAAAAATTCCTTCAGGGCCTTGATCCTCCCTATTTCTATAATTCCTGCCAGCCTTAGAACCTCTAAGACCTCTGCACTTCTCTGATTCTGGCATCTTGTGCACCCAGGTTTTAATTGCTATCTCAGTGACAGTCATGCCTTCAGCTGTCTAAGCCTTAAGCTCTGGAATTCTTTCCTAAACCTCCCTTCCTCTTAAAGTGCTACTTCTATTCAAGCTGTTAGTGACTTTTCCTATGATCTCCTTATGTGATTCGGTGTCAAATTTTGTTTGAACCTACATATGAACATACAATTTAGGAGCAGGAGTAGGCCATTCAGACCCTTGAGCCTGCTTCACCATTTGATAAGATCATGGCTAATCTGATTGTGGTCTCTGTTCCACATTCGAACTACCCTCAATAACCCTTGACTCCCTAGTTAGTTAAGAATCTATCTCCCTCTGCCTTAAAAATATTCAATGACATTGCCTCCACTGCCCTCCTGGGAATGGAGTTCCAAAAACTCATGACCCTCTGAGAAAAAAAAATTCTTCTTATCTCTGTCTTAAATGGGAGACCCCTTATTTTTAAACTGTGCCCCCTATTTCTAGTCTTATTTCACAAGGGGAAACATCCTTTCAGCATCCAGCCTGTCAAGTATTGTCAGGATCTTTTATGTTTCAATAAGATCACCTATCATTCTTCTAAACACTAATGGATACAGACCCAGTCGGTCCAACCTTTCCTCATAAGATAACTTCACCAAACACCCTCCAGCCCCCACCCCAGGTATAGATTGAGTGAACCTCCTCTGAACTGCTTCTAATGCATTTATATCCTTTAAGTAAGGAGATCAAAACTGTACACAGTGCTCCAGATGAGGTCTCATCAATGCCCTGTATAACTGTAGCAAAACATTCCTATTTTTATATTCCATTCCATTTGCCTTCCTAATCACTTGCTATACCTGCATAATAACTTTTCCAGATCTCCCTGAGGCAAATTGCTGTCTCAGGGAGATCGGCTCTGACTCAAAATTTGAAATGAAGGTAACAAAAAAATTTCCCTGCCATGTCCCCTCATGTGACACTGTCATTGTGCCTGTGGATGCTTTTTCTGAGGCCCGCCTAAGCTTCCGGCTTGCCCGCCAACCTTAAGGTTGGACGGCCAGGTCCATCAATCAGGTTAATTAGTTTTTTAATGGCCTTAATAGACTGTTGATGGTTTGGCAGGTGTGCAGCCGAATTGACTGCGTGCCCGCCAAACTGAAAATCTAAATGACGTGGGGTGACATCGGGATGCACGCCCAACATATCCCCGCGTCATTTTATGTGTCGGTGAGCGGGCCCTGCCCCCACTCGCCGATCGGAAAACCTGCCCCATATTTTCCCACATTATATCCCATCTGCCAAAAGTTTTCCCACTCATTTAATCTATCTATGTCCCTTTGCAGACTCCTATGTCCTTTTCACAACTTACTTTCCTACTATCTTTGTGTCATCAGCAAATATAGCAGCCATGCATTTGGTCCCTTCATCCAAGTCATTGATATAAATTGCAAATAGTTGCGACCCTAGTACTGAGCTTGGTGGCACTCCACTCCTTACAACTTGCCAATCGAAAAATGACCCATTTATGCCTACTGTTTCCTGTCAGCTTACCAAACCTGTATTGATGCTAATATGTTATCCCCTACACCACAAGCTCTTTATTTTGTGTAGTAACCTTTGATGTGGCACCTTGTCAAGTGACTTCTGGAAATCTAAGTACAGCACATCCACTCCCCTTTATCTATGTTGCTTGTTACTTCCTCCGAGAAGTCCAATAAATTAGGCAAACGTGATTTCAGAAAACCACTTTGATTCTGCCTGATTGTATTGAGATTTTTCAAGTGCCCTACTATAACATTCTTAATAATAGTTTCGAGCAATTTCCCTATGACAGGTGTTAAGCCAACTGTCTTGTAGTTTCCTGTGTTCTGTCTCCCCGCCTTTCTTGAATTGAGGGGTCACATTCGCTATTTCCCAATCTGATGGGACCTTTCCAGAATCTAGGGAATTGGTAAAATGTCTGTGAAACATCTTTGGATATTTTACAATGTTAAAAGCTCTATTTAACTGCAAGGTGTTGTACTCTACCACTTTCTGTTCCACTGACCTGGGACTACGAAAATAGACTGGTGATGAACATAAAGGAAACTGGGTTCTTTTTTATAAACTCTTCAGCGAAAGATTAATTGAAGGAACGACCGTGCCAGTTGGGGATGAAGTATACTTGAGCATGAGGGAATGTAATGGATGCTTAATACCCACTTGACAGCAGTATTTAAAGACAGAGGTGACATTAAAACTGCTAGAATACCTGTGGAAGAGAAATGACCAGAAACAGCTATTCAGAAGAACTGTGTCAAAAAGTTGATGGGATTAAATATAGAAAATGACTGGGTACAGTTGGTATGCCTTCCCAAAATACTGTTGAGAGTCCAGCAGGGATGAAGAAGGCAGAAAAAGGACTCCATTTGGAAGTGGGAATTATGCCACAAAGTCTGCAAAGTAGTTAATGTTGCAATCCCAAATTATGTATTATCTTGATTGTGAGCCAACATGTGTCCAAAATATGAGATGAATTGATGGCTGTTTTAAAAAATCAACTAATCAAGAATAGTCAACGTAGATTTATAGAGGAATATAAGGTTTGTTTAATCCTATTGAATTTTTTTATGGGAATGCAATAGATACTGAATGCACAGATTTCAGAAGGGAACTTTTGCAAACATGAAAGACTTGATATAAAGCTAAATATACGTAGGGAATGCAGCCATGTGGAAAGAGGGGTAGCAAGGAACCGGAAAGCAAAGAATAGAGATGACTTGATGCTTTTTTTCAATTGTTGGGCAGTGGTGTACCCCAGGGTTCTGCCTGCAATCGCTTGTGGAGGCAATGGTTTTGGTCAATGACCTTTCATCAAAATTCTTGTTATTATTTTGAATTTCCAGCATTCAGTGTTTTATTCTTGTTGCAGGAGCACGGAATTGAAAGAGTAACATTTTGGAAAGCAGAACTATTGTAAGGAAACATACACTAAATTATAGGATTTATTATTAAAGCGAAGGAATATATATATAGGGGTTCAGATTCATGGAATCGTGGAATGACATTAGCACAGAAGGATGTCATTCAACCCATTGTGCCTGCACCAGCTTTTTGGCAGAGCTACCCAAGCAGTAACTGGATGACATTGTTGCATTGTCATTCATGGTACTGGATCACGTGAAGAATCTGTGCCATTGCTGCAGTAAGCAGGCTTGCCTGTAAAGCTTAGAAAAAAGGAATTAATTTTTGAGAAAGCAAATGGCATTCCTAGGAGATACTCTTTCTTAAGGCATTATCCCAGGTTTTGAAAAAACAATAACCAAAGACAATGTTCAATGTCAAGCAGTTTACTGGAATCAGTTCAAACAAAACAGCTAATACTTACCAGTAAGATAAAAGCAAAATACTGCAGATGCTGGAAATCTGAAACAAAAACAAAAGTAGTTGGAAAAACTCAGCAGGTCTGACAGTATCTGTGGAGAGGAAGACAGAGTTAACTTTTCGAGTCCGTATGACTCTTCATCAGAACTAAAGAGAAATAGAAATGCAGTGAAATATAAGCTGTTTAAGGGGTGTGGGACAGGTGGAGCTGGATAGAAGGCCAGTGATAGGTGGAGGCAAAGGAGAGATTGCCAAAGATGTCATAAACAAAGGTCAAAGGAGTATTAACGGTGGTGAAATTAGCTAAAGGATGTGCTAATGGTGACATTACGGATAGAAAGCAGGATGAGCAAGTGACAGATGGCCCTAATGGGGGTGGGTTGGGGGGAAGGGATCAAAATAGACTAAAAGGTGGAGATAAAACAATGGATGGAAATAAATTGTAAAAATAATAATAGAACTAGGTGGAAAAAGAAAACTACATGTATATAAAAAATCATATTATTAGAAAAAAGGGGATCAAAAAGGGGGTGAGGATAGAGGACAGAATTCATGATCTGAAGTTGTTGAACTCAATGTTAAGTCCGGAAGGCTGTAAAGTGCCTAATCGGAAGATGAGGTGCTGTTCCTCCAGTTTGCGTTGAGCTTCACTGGAACATTGCAGCAGGCCAAGGACGGACATGTGGGCATGAGAGCAGGGTGGTGTGTTGAAATGGCAAGCGACAGGGAGGCCTGGGTCATGCTTGCGGACGGACCGAAGGTGTTCTGCAAAGCGGTCACCCAGTCTGCGTTTGGTCTCTCCAACGTAGACGGAGCAGCGAATACAGTAGACTAAATTGAGGGAAGTGCAAGTGAAGTGCTGCTTCACTTGAAAGGAGTGTTTGCGTCCTTGGACGGTGAAGGGGGGGTAAGTAAAGGGGCAGGTGTTAGGGTTCCCCTTGTCCTCACTTATCACCCCACCAGCCTCTGCATTCAAAGGATCATCCTCCGCTATTTCCGCCAACTCCAGCATGATGCCACCATCAAACACATCTTCCCTTCACCCACCTTGTCAGCATTTTGTAGGGACCGTTCCCTCCGGGACACCCTGGTCCACTCCTCCATCACTCTCTACACCTCAAACTTCTCCTATGGCACCTTCCCAGGCAATCTCAGAAGGCGCAACACCTGCCCCTTTTACCCCCCGATCCTCACCATCCAAGGGCCTAAACATGCCTTTCAAGTGAAGCAGCATTTCACTTGCACTTCCCTCAATTTAGTCTACTGCATTCGCTGCTCCCAATGCCGTCTCCTCTACATTGGAGGGACCAAATGCAGACTGGGTGACTGCTTTGCTGAACACCTTCGGTCTGTCTGCAAGCATGACCCAGAGCTTCCTGTCGCTTGCCATTTCAACACACCACCCTGCTTTCATGCCCACATGTCCGTCCTTGGCCTGCTGCAATGTTCCAGTGAAGCTCAATGCAAACTGGAGGAACAGTACCTCATCTTCCGATTAGGCACTTTATAGCCTTCCGGACTTAACATTGAGTTCAACAACTTCAGATCATGAACTCTCTCCTCCATCCTCACCGCCTTTTTGATCCCCTTTTTTCTAATAATTTTTTTTTAATATACATATGGTTTTCTTTTCCCGCCTATTTCTATTATTATTTTTAAAAATTTAATCCATCCATTGTTTTATCTCCACCTTTTAGCCCATTTTGATCCCTTTCCCCCCACCCCACCCCACTAGGGTCATCTGTCACTTGCTCATCCTGCTTTCTACCCGAATGTCACCATTAGCACATCCTTTAGCTAACACCACCGTTAATACTCCTTTGACCTTTGTTTATGACATCTTTGGCAATCTCTCCTTTGCCTCCACCTATCACTGGCCTCAATCCAGCTCCACCTGTTTCCCCCACCCCCCCTCCCCCCCAAACAGCTTATATTTCACCACATTTCTATTTCTCTTTAGTTCTGATGAAAAATCATATGGACTCAAAACATTAACGCTGTCTTCCTCTCCACAGATGCTGTCAGAACTGCTGAGTTTTTCCGCTATTTTCATTTTTGTTAACGCTTACCTGTATTCTGTTTAAAATAAACTCGGGCATCTTTTACTGTTAAATTAAAAAAAACTCCTCCTCATGTACTATGACAGAAAGGAGGAAACCAAACCCATGATGTTTATTATTTTCTCTCCTCCCACCCCTGCCCCCCCAACATCCCTAGCAGCTTCTAATTCAACACATGAGTGTTGCTCACAGTGCTTGGTTAGAACCATTTTATGTTTTGAATATGGCAATGTGCTGATATTGGATAACCATCTTCCAACCTTGTGAGGTGTTATTGGATTGCAGCAGATGGATGTTTTTCCCCACAAGCTGAGGGATTGTGGTCAAAAGTGGTCAGAGTACATAGTAAATGCAATATTATAAATATGTAGTTGTAGTTTCTGCATTGTCAAAGTGATGACTCAATATCTCTTTTTTTCCAATTGCTTACTAAACCATTTACCATCAATAGTATCTTGTGACTCAGTTAAGTGATGTTGCTTCCCATCACTGTTTTACTGGCTCAGCACAACAACAATGTCCCTGCTTAAAGTGTCTGTATGTAGCATAAGAGTGTTGGAAAATGGCAATAGCCATTACAGAATAGTTGTCATTTTATAAAAAACATGCCTGCATCAATGGACCATTTTGTATCACATCAGTTAATTGCATCATTATTTTCCTGTACATTGGGAATATACCCACCATAATATTCGATTCATGCAAGATAGTCAGGATCACATAGTTCTTTGTAGATTATCAAAAACTAAATGGACTGACACAAGCTGATACCAATTCTATGGCTAATACAGAAGAAGCTTCTTGAGAAACTTTAGGGGCAAATACCTTAGTATTAGTAGTCTAAATTCAACAAAAGATTATCTGTCTGCCTCATCATCCACCTGATATTTCTTCCTATCATTCTTTCTATCATCTTTCACCCTATTCCAGGGCGAGTTTAGGCCCTATTTTAGTCCTTTACCCACCCGCCCCTTACATTTTTAACTTTTCCCAATTCTGATGAAAAGGTCACAGACCTGAAATGTTTACTCTGTTTCTCTCCACAGATGCTGCTTGACCTGCTGGGTATTTCCAGAATTTTCTGTTTTTATTTCAGATTTCCAGCATCCACAGTATTCTGCTTTCTAATAATCTTTTATATTAAAACCAGAAAATGCTGGAAAAGCACAGCAAAAGTGAATAATGATTAAGGTTTAGAGGAATACAGAGCTTTACTCGCTCTCAAGGGGCTTGATGCAAGATCTGATGCCATGGTTTCAAACAGGGATATTAATAGCTACTAAAACTGAGGAATTACTTTTTCTCTTGTCGCCATCTTTCTGCTTTCAATGATATGAAGTGATTCAAACTCGTGCCCATCGCACTCGATTAATGCATGCTGCTCACGCCAAATCCTTAAAGAAATTCAAACTGCACCAATCCCATTGCAGGCTACCAAAATCCTAGCCAATTGGAATCTGCATTTTTTTTTCAGTTTAAGGTTTGAATTTGATTGGGTGGTGCTGTGCCAAATGTGATGTCACCATATCACACTGCCTCATGATGGGAGTTGTACTTTCTTCTTCTTGGTGGTTGCCAATGATGAATTATGGAACCGATTTCTTTTCAACATGTCCCAGATTGTTTTCTTTGGCCATCATTTGATGACATTTCTGGTAGATTCCCAGCCACTCAAGAAAAGTTGACAACCCCAGCCTGCATTTAAGAGACGTATATAAATTTGTTCTGTCTAGGTCTTGTTCAAATTGCGGGTTGGGGGTCATTCTAAATCCTTGAGAGAGAAAGGCAAGATAGCTTTCAGAGTTTAATGTTAATCTGCAACCATCCACAGTTGAAGAAGATCACATGACAACTTGTGATAAAATCAGTTAACGAAAATGAAATGAAGAGGATATCTTTTTGACCTTTGAGTATACTGCTAACTTCGCTGTCTGTCCAATTGGAAATACTTTTTCTAAAAAAAAATGGAGTGAAAATTCATCTGTGAGAGTGGCCTGTGAAACTGAAAGCAAAAAAATATCTAGAGTTTCAAAATAACTTGAAAACTTAACAGTTGCTTGTTCCCAATTTTCACAAAATAGCAAGAAGAAACATGGAATTCAATCCTCAAAACAGCAGGACAATTCAAAAGATACTTTTTATTGCACAAATGCTTTACGTTGTCTGAATAAGTCATATTCTGAGTAATGTAAAACAATGGCCATCATAATACGTTACAGGTGTTAATGCTATGCAAAGCATATTGTCAGTGATACAGCACAATTTTCGAATGACAGACTCATGAGATCCTTGTGTGCACATCTGTCTGTCTGCTCAGGTGCCAAACATCAGGTGCACTGCATCTATCCAAGTCTGAGAATATCTGAGTTTGCTGTGTCTTATCACTTGCATAGCCCAGTCTCGCCACTAGTGCAGACTTCCTCCAGGCAGGGCCATGCCATTGAAAACGACAGGAATAGAGGTCTAATGGCAAACCGAAAAGATTTGCAGCTGTTGGACTGGCTGCCAGCTTCAGCTAGAAGACACTGAGGCCTGAAGATTACTGCAATTACTAAAAAGATAAGGTTTATAATTCTTATGTCTCCCTTGGCTTGTAGCCTGGCCTCCATTTGATTTGAGGGGCACAGGCAATGACACCTCTTGGGTCAGAATTTGCAATTGAAATGGCACTTCTTGTAATTTATGGGTAAATGGTACAGCAACTTTGGGCAAGGAGCAGATGCATGATTAAATGCCAGTATCTAAACATTGGTGTCCATGTTGTGTCGCTCAAGCATTAACTTTGCAAAAGTGGCATTTTGCTGTCTGCCTCATAATTGATATGATTGAATGTCATAAAGTTGCAATATTTGAATGTTAGAGACAAACTAAACATGTTGCAGATATTTCAGGCTAGTAATTACTAGTTAATAGCTTTAACATGTTCTGTTGAAGCTGGATATGCAAGTATTAATAGCAAGCATATTTTTTGTATTACAGATATTTTAGGTTCGTAATATTGATTTGGTAAATATGGATAAAGATAATGTTGGCGAGCAGCTCAACAGGGCATTTGAAGCTTATCGCCAGGCATGCAAGGAGAAGGAGAACATCAAGAAAACATTAGAACAAAAGGTATATTGTCTGATAATTATTGTAAATGATTGAGAACTAAGTTAGTTATAAAGAATACACATTTCACTGAAAGCTCAACTACCTGCAATACTTATGTTTCTGATTTTTTTTTCTCATCAGTCGTCTTTTCAACATAATGAACATACAAACATATGAATTAGGAGCAGGAGTAAGCCACTCAGCCCCTCAGGCTTGCTCAGTTATTCAATAGGATCATGGCTGATCTGATTTTAACCTCCTATTCCTGCCTATCCGTGATAACATTTCACCCTATGCCTTAAAGATATTCAAGGTCTCCACCTCAACCACCTTTTGAAGAAGAGGATTCCAAAGTCTCACAACTCTCTGAGAGAAAAAAATCTCCTCATCTCTGTCCTAAATGGGTGACCCCTTATTTTGAAGCAGTGACCCTGAGTTCTAGATTTTCTCACAAGAGGAAATATCCTTTCCATATCCACCCTGTCAAGCCTTCCCAGGATCTTGCATGTTTCAAAGTCGCCTCTTACTTTTCTAAACTCCAGAGGATAGAAGCCTAGCCTGTCCAGCTTATACTCAAAGACAACCCACCCATTCTAGGTAGTAGTCCAGTAAACCTTCTCTGAGCTGCTCCTAATGAATTTACATTTTTTTTAATTCATTCGCGGGACATGGGCTTCGATGACTGGGCCAGCCATTTATTGCCCATCCCAAGTTGCCCTTGAGAAGATGATGGTGAGCTGCCGTCTTGAACCGCTGCAGTGCATATGGTGTAGGTACACCCACAGTGCTGTTAGGAAGGGAGTTCCAGGATTTTGGCCCAGCGACAGTGAAGGAACGACGATATATTTCCAAGTCAGGATGACGAGTGACTTGGAGGGGAACTCCTAGGTGGTTGTTCCCATCGATCTGCTGCCCTTGTCCTTCTAGGTGGTAGTGTATGGGTTTGGAAGGTGCTATTTAAGGAGCCCTGGTGAATTCCTGCAGTGCATCTTGTAGATGGTACACACTGCTGCCACTATGCGTTGGTGGTGGAGGGAGTGAATGTTTGTGAATGTGGTGCTAATCAAGTGGGCTGCTTTGTCCTGGCCGATGTCAAGCTTCTTGAGTGTTGTTGGAGCTGCATTCATCCAGGCAAGTGGGGAGTATTCCATCACACTCCTGACTTGTGCGTTGTAGATGGTGGACAGGCTTTGGGGAGTCAGGAGGTGAGTTACTTGTTGCAGGATTCCTAGCCCCTGACCACTTCTTGTAACCACAATATTTATATGGCTAGTCTAGTTCAGTTTCTGGTCGATGAATAAGGAGACCAATGAATAAGCCTTGAATAAGGAGACCAATACTGTACACCAGATGTGGTCTCACCAATGCCCTGTGAAATTGAAGCATAACCTCCCTACTCCTGTATTCAATTCCCCTTGCAATAGACGATAACATTCTATTAGCTTTGCTAATTACTTGCTTCACCTATATACTAACATTTTGCAATTCATACACTAGGACACCCAGATCCCGCTGCATCTCAGAGCTCTGCCATCTCTCACTGTTTAGATAATATGCCTTTTTTATTTGTCCTGCCAAAATGGACAATCTCACATTTTCCTACATTATACTCCACTTGCCAGATCTTTGCACACTATATTCTTTTGCCCACTATATTCCCTATGTTCTTTTATAGCCTCCTTGCCTCCTCTTCACAACTCACTTTCTGACCTACCTTTGTGTCATCAGCAAGTTTAGCAACCATACCATCAGTCCCTTCATCCAAGTCATTTATATAAATTGTAAGGAGTTGAGGCCCAACACTGATCCCTATGGCAGTCATCACATCCTGCACCAGAAAATGAGCTATTTATGCCTACTCTCTGTAGCTAGCCAATCTTCTACCCATGGCAATACATTACCCCCTACACCACGAGCTTTTATTTTCTGCAGTAACCTTTGATGTGGCACTTTATAAAATGCCTTCTGCAAATCCAAGTACAGCACATCCACCAGTTTCCCTTTTTCCACAGCACCTATTACTTCTTCAAAGCTCTCCAATAAATTGGTTAAACATGATTTCCCTCAAAGCCATGTTGACTTTGCCTGAATTTATCTAAGTGCCCTGTTATAACGTCTTTAATAATAGCTTCCAACATCTTCCCTATGGCAAATGTTAAGCCGATGAAGCATTTAATGCCCCAAACAAGAATTTAAATCAATTAAAAATTACAATAACAACTAAATTATGTAAAATATTTCTAAATACTCTTCTTGCATTTTTTAATACCTTCTATTTTGAAGGACACTGCCTCTCCCAAAAGTCTAGATATGGACTTGAATATTTTAACCATAAGTCATCATTCTGAACATGTGTAGTGTTCTTAACTTTGCAGAATGTATTCGTTCATTCAGCTAAACTGGTGCAAGATTTTCTCTGGGGATAGGGAGTGTGTGCAAGGTGTTGGGGGGGTGTGTTAAAGTCTTCTGATTTAACACCTGCTGATGCAGCTTTTGTTTTGTGTTCTTTGAACTTCAGAAAGTCTGTTAAGCAGACAAGAAAGTATGTTAGTTTGGCTTTCCAAAAAGCTTGAAGCCAATTAATTATTTTACCTGTGTTTTTTTTGACAAAATTTAATTGCTCATTATTACTTTGTGCATAAATGAGAGAGAGAGAAAGAGGCACACAACTGATGTATTGTTTTGCTCTAATTTGATATTAAAAAACCTAAAAGTTAAGCAAATTTCTCTAAAAAATGCAACAGATTGAAAGGGAGTGGAGAGGGGAATAGAATAAGGAAGAGATCTGATTTCTCCCAATCTCCTTTGAAGTAATTAAAAGCCATTTTTTTCAAGGGTGACCAACATGGCTACCTACCATGTGATCCTTCACAGCTCTGTTCCAAATATGGTGTTTGATTTTAGTTAGTTTGCAAACAAACACCCAGGTTGTAGCTGACACCCACCTTGGGGTTTGGGACAATCATTGTCTTGGTCTCCGAATGACCCATTCAAGTCAGGAAGGCAGTTAGGATGGTTTCAGGATATGGATATTCTTACTTCTTTTATTCTGGAATGTTCCTTTGTCCTGTCAACAGTGTGGCAGTGTTTTATGGAATCCATGGACTGAGTCACATGACCCCCTCAGCAGCCATCTTTTGCAACCCTGCAGTGTCAATTTTCAAAAGTAAAAGACAGTCCCAGAAAATTCCCTAGGAACACAGTCCCTTTTTGAAGTTATGAGCAGGACGTGCCTTCACTGGGCATGACAGCACCACTTGCCACTTGCTCCCCCTATTTCTTCTCTTCTTCCTTTCAATTATTCACTCAATTCCTGAATCCTTTCCTCTTCCTCACTCCCCTGTGTGGAGGGCTTGCAATTGACAATGAGGTTCAAGAACCACATGTCAGGAAATGGATGCAGCATCTGATGGATTGCAAGATCCTTGATGGAGTACAATAGTAGGAAGGCATACAGTGGTTGGTTGGGGTATGTGGTTCAGATGCTGGAATGTGTTGGAGTGACTGTTGGGAGTGTGAAATTCTAGGTAGCAGTAGATGATGCAGTGTCCATTGTAGTTTGGGAATCTAGGCTGGTACAGGTGGGTAGTGTGGTTTCTCACAGTAGCTTCAGAAACCCATACCTGATGTTGCATGAGCTGGGTTACTGCTGTGAACAGAAAGTGGCTTTTAAATGTCTTGATTTTTTTAAAATAAAGGTTAAAAGTTCTGCATTTCGAAAACGTTTCAAGTTTTTAAGAAACTTGAAGCCCTTTGATAGCAAGCACTGTTACAGGGATCAAGAGGCTGACATGGAGCCAACCTCTGGCAAAATGGTGCTGTTACCATAGCATCACAAAGCTTGTACGTGGAAGTTGAAGGGTTTGAGCAAAGGTGAATAAAATCATTGGGCAAGATCATATTTGACAGAAAAAAAACATGAAGGAAAGTAGCATTATGGACAATTGCGACAGGAAAAGTATTGAACAAAGTTTGTACTCTGTGCAAAAACTTTAACATTTTCAATAATTACTACTTGCAATGTTCAAGCCAGAGGATGTGTAGTTTTTATAGGACAGAATCAATACATCATGTAAAGCATAATACATATTTTTTTTATTCATTTATGGGATGTGGGCATCCCTGGCTGGGCCAGCATTTATTGCCCATCCCTAACTGCCCTTGCTCGGGAGGCAGTTAAAAGTCAACCACGTTGCTGTGGGTCTGGAGTCATATGTAGGCCAGACCAGGTAAGGACAGCAGATTTCCTTCCCTAAAGGACATTAGTGAACCTTTAATATGTAGCTGTAAGGCTGTGTACCTAAAAGTTTAAGGCTTTTTCTTAATTCATTCTCAGTGGGTGTTGCTGGCAAGACTGTCATTTATTACTAATCATTAATTGCCTTAAAACTGGGATGATGCAACTCAGTGACGTGCTAGGCCACTTGAAACATTGGTGACGACATGTAAAATGAGCTGAGTACCAACAAACAGGACTCTTTTCCTCCCCACCAAAAAAATCCCACAGCTTCATGTATAATTCTACGAATACCAGCTCTTTATTCCAGATATATTTTTAAAACTAAATTCAAATTCACAAACTGCCATGCTCGTGTTTAAGCTCACATTGTCCGGATTGCTTGTTCAGGCCTCTGGATTAGTACACCAGTAACTCCATTATGCTACTGTGCCCATGATGAAATCTAATTGCGAAGTAATCTTTGGATGAGTTTATTCCAAGGTTAAATGCTGCTCAGGCTGAAGCTTAGTTTGGTTTTGTGCTAAGTTCACTTAATAGCCTGTACATATTTGTGGTTCTGATTTTTCTGCTCTTCAAGAGTTTTTCTATATATTGTAAATAATTGCCTTTGTTTAATACAGCATACATTTTATTTCTGCTCGAATACAGATTTCTGCCTTGGAGCAAGAACTGGCAACAAAAAAACAAACCATAGTAAAATTGCAATTACAGTCTGCCTCTACCACCCCCAGAGGTAAGCCATGTCTGCCAAGTAAAGAGAAAAATATTCTCTCCTTTTTTCTCCTCTTCATTGTTTAGGTAACTCATTAGGCATGCTCATCAACACATTTGACTTTTTGAGCAATGACCCCAGTTGAGCATTGTTCTTTGCAACATTATGCTGTGATGTTGTTTTGGTCTTTTACTCAACCTCGCTTTTTCATTGTGTTTTTCAACTGTATTTTCCTTCAATATTCATGTTTTTAATCGATGCTTATGTTTTTTTTCATTTTCCTTCTTTGTTTCCCTCTCACTGTCTGTGTCAAAAAAACTTTTTTTGTTTGGTATTACTAACAGTAACAGGTCTTGTTCAAACTCCTTTTACAGCTTTTGGCACAATTTCCAGTTTAACTTTTGCTTCCATAATTGGGAAGCAGATGGAATGGAATACTACTACCTTCATTGTATTTCCAATTTTGAGAATAACAAATATTGCTTCACTGAGATGCCATCTGCCAGCTTTGGATTCTTGGGCAAATTGCTTTCACCTTGTGTATGTTGCCTTTTGATAAAGTTGCTTCTATGTGATGGAACATTTTTTTTCCTCCAGTTATTTTTATTCTATTATCAAAATCTTGAGGCAAATTTCACCTTATAGCTAATTGCTGTGTTGTAGGGTCTGACTGGGGTTGGTTAAAATTTTAAAGACCAGAAAGTCACTTTCAGCACAACCATTTGCAGTTCCAACTGAGGCAGGTTTGGGGGGGGGGAGGGGGGTTGTGGGGCTGGCGGGCAACTATCCTGCTTTCCAGAGGCAGACCCATGATTTAAATATTTTAATAAAGCAGTGTGCTTCAAATTTTAGCAGACTTTTAGATGTAATGCTGGTGTGCTGGGTTTCCCAGGGCTGGGGAAACCTGGCAGTGGAGGGAGGTGGGAAAGGCTAGATCCCATAGATAATTGCCTTTCTAGCACTGCTTATGGGCCAGGAAGAACAGGAGAACTGCCTCAACTTTCTTGGTCCATCAAGCAAACCTGTTTCTCCCTTCTCCCACCCTCCCATGATCTAAGCTCTTTGTTAACTTTAACAGGACCACTGCGACTTCTCCCTGCAAATATCAGGGCAAGAGTGTCCAGTTTTCTATTGAATGAAATCTACTGTATTGCATATCCTGCTTGAATGTTTCACCTAGTTTACTGGCTTGGAGACATTATGACAGAATTGAATTTTTGATGGGGCTGGGGGGACATGCTGGAGGAATACTAACATTTATTTATTTACTCATCAGCAAGAACTGCAGCCATTTATTTAGACATCACTGGTTGGAGTTAGAATCATAGATTGGTTCCAGCGCAGAAGGTGGTGATTTGGCCCATCATGGCAATGTGGCTATCTTCAAGAGCAACGTAGCTAGTCCCACTCTCCTTCCTCTTCACCATAGCCTTGCAGTTTTTTTCAATTCAGATAATTATCCAATACCCTTTTGAAAGCCACAATTAAATCTACCTCCACCATGCCTGAGCAATCCGCTTCAGATCATAACCGCTTGCTGCATAAAAAATTTCTTCCTCGGTACCCTTCTAGTTTTTTTGCCATTCAACTTAAATTGGTGCCCTTTGGTACTTGATACTTCCACCAACAGGAATAGTTTCTTCCACAACTCATGAACGAATTTAAAAAAACTCTATCCAGACCTTTCATGATTTTAAATACATCCATCAATACCTCTCCTCAACCTTCTCTAAGGAAAACAGCCCCAACCCTCTGTAACCTATCCTTGTAACTGAAGTCCCTCACTACTGGAACCATATAACTATTTATTGAGGATTTGAATATTGGATTGAATGTTTTCCCCTTAGTTGCCTTTTCAATTTAAACACTATACTTAGTAAATAATTTTCTAAGGTACTGGAATAACAGGTAAAATAAGAAACTTAAGGGTGTTGTGTTCAACAGGAATCATATGGATGTCGCTCCCTTGCATATGGCAGGTGCACAGAACAACTCTTCCAAAAAATTAATTTTGGAGCACTTATTTGGATGCACAAAAAACTAATAATTAGAAATTGATAAGATACATTGGGAAGGGAGTACAGAGTTGAAATCCCTTAGTGAGATAATATTGACAAAAGTAGGGTGGAGTCAGTATGGAGCATCAACAAACTGTTCTCCAAATTTGGAGCTAGGTGTAGCTAGTGAAATTCAGAAGCTTTTTAAGGGTAGTATATTGGAGGACGCACCAAATGAAGATCCAGGAGATGCACAAAATAGGTTACAGAACAGGAAGATGGTGGGGATGTTGAAGGTCACCATAAAATTCAGAAGCAGCAGAGCTTTGGACTTCAGCCTAGGGGGAGTGAGTTTCTGCTATGGAACAGTCTGTAACTCTTTCGAGTACAAACCCGTTTCCATCTGTTTCAGATGAAGTTATATTGTTTCATAGTTTGCCATTGTGAGATTGAACTCTTGATCTTGGGTTTACAAACCCAGTACCATAACCACTTGGCTATTTAGGCCAAGCATGGAACAGTCTGTAACTCTTTCGAGGACAAACCCGTTTCAGATGAAGTTACATTGTTTCATGGTTTGCCATTGTGAGATTTGAACTCTTGATCTTGGGGTTCCAAACCCAGTACCATAACCACTTGGCTATTTAGGCCAAGCAGTTTTCAACCTTGTAACTCTTTCGAGGACAAACCCGTTTCCATCTGTTTCAGATGAAGTTACATTGTTTCATAGTTTGTCAGTGTGAGATTTGAACTCTTGATAATCTTCTAAATGAAAACAATTAAACCAAATCAACAAAATTGGGATAAATCAGGCACAGCCCCTAATTCAGGTCAGCTGTAAAACGAAGGACAAAAATTTAAAGGAACCTTACAAATTAATTTTGGAGCACTTATTTGGATGCACAAAAAACTAATAATTAGAAATTGATAAGATACATTGGGAAGGGAGTACAGAGTTGAAATCCCTTAGTGAGATAATATTGACAAAAGTAGGGTGGAGTCAGTATGGAGCATCAACAAACTGTTCTCCAAATTTGGAGCTAGGTGTAGCTATTACCTTTAAATCAAAATGTGATTAAAGGGGTCAACAAAACACCCCAGTCCCCGTGGTGCCCACCGAGCACGGATAAGCCCTTAAAAAGATGTAACTCTTTCGAGTACAAACCCATTTCCATCTGTTTCAGATGAAGTTACATTGTTTCATAGTTTGCCATTGTGAGATTTGAACTCTTGATCTTGGGGTTACAAACCCAGTACCATAACCACTTGGCCATTTAGGCCAAGCCCAAACAGAGTCAATGTTCTCAGTCTGTACGACGCTTATTCAGATTTTTAAACAGCACCCAGCTTGGGGCTCGAACCCACGACCCTGAGGTTAAGAGTCACATGCTCTACGGGGTGAGCTGGCCGAGAATGCTGGAACAGTCTGTAACTCTTTCGAGTACAAACACATTTCCATCTGTTTTTCAGATGAAGTTACACTGTTTCATAGTTTGCCATTGTGAGATTTGAACTGTTGATAATCTTTTAAATGAAAACCAAATCAACAAAATTGGGATAAATCAGGCACAGCCCCTAATTCAGGTCAGTTGTAAAACCAAGGACAAAGTTTAAAGGAACCTTACAAACTTTAAATCAAAATGTGATTAAAGGGGTCAACAAAACACCCCAGTCCCCGCGGTGCCCACCGAGCACGGAAGGCCTCGAGAGTGTCAGCAGACACCGCATGCTCCCTCTCCAGGGACATCCGGCAGCGAACGTAGCCGCGGAAGAGGGACAAACAATCGGGCGGGACTCCCCCGTCGATCGCCCGCTGCCTGGACCTGTTAATGGCCAACTTGGCCAGGCCCAGGAGCAGGTTCACGAGGAGGTCCTCCTCCTTCCCGACCCCCTTCCGCACCGGGTGCCCATAGATCAGGAGCATGGGGCTGAAGTGCAAACAAAACATCAATAAAAGGTTTTTCAAGTAACTAAAAAGGGAGTGCAGCCTACAACACCCTATGTATACATGGTCCACGGACTCCACAAGACCGCAAAAAGGGCACGTGTCCTGAGAGTCCGTGAACCTATGCATCCTCTTATTATAGGGGACTGCTGCATGCAACACCCTCCAACCCAGGTCCCCGATAGAAAGGGGGAGGACACCTCCGTAAAGGGCCTCCCATCGGGGGCCTCCGCCGCCGGACGGCAACAAGGCACGCCAGGGCGTGTCCGGGCGACGGACAAGGGTGAGGAAATGGAAGGTGTGCAGCAGCAGTCCGTACAAAAAGCCCCTCTTTGCCGTGCCAAAAGGCACGGAGGGCATGTCCCCGAGGCGGCTCATATTGCGGGGCACCAGCACCCGAGGGAGGGTTCGGGACTTGGGGCCAATGTGGAATTCTGTCCGAACAGGGGAACGTTCAGACGGAAGACCACCGCGCACCTGGGCCACCTCAAGACCCAAAATAACGTCGGGTCCGAGCACGACCGTTCTCAGGTCTTGGATGGCATCGGCTGCGACCTGGACACTCACAGATGCACGTCGCGCCAACTCCTGTGGGAGAATCCAGCCCAGTCCTCCGCCACCCAGCACGTCCCCGATCCTGGTCACCCCTGCGGCCACAGCCCTCCTCTCCGCCAACCACTGAAAAGGACGGAGGGGTGGATTCCTGAGCAGCGGCTCTCTGACGATAGCCGCTACTCCTGACGGGGGAGAGCTGCGTCGCGAGGCGACCACTTTCCAGACTTTGATCAGGTCCTGGTAAAAGACGGGCAACGCCTGCAAGGAGCCACCGAGGCCCAGCTGTTCTATAAACAGGAGCTGCACGTCATAATTCAGGCCGTGCACCTGACAGAAAAGATACGTCGTCAGGGCACACCATCTAGGAGGAGGCTCGACGTAGAGGTATCGCTGCAGGGTCTGAAGGCGGAAAGTCGCCACCTGTGTGCGTAGGCACACTAGCGCCTGACCACCCTCCCTAAGCGGGAGACTCAGAACCTCGGCAGCGACCCAGTGCAATCTTTTGTCCCAGAAGAAGTCGACTAACAATCTCTGGATTCTTGTAACAAAGTCCGGGGGAGGGGTCAAAGTGACCAGCCGATACCACAACATGGCGGCGATCAGCTGGTTTATGACCAGAACTCGACCTCGGTAAGATAGCACTCGGAGCAGTCCTGTCCAGCGCCGCAGGCGAGCGGTGGCTTTCGTCTCCAGTTCCTGCCAGTTTAAATATATTTATGGCAGGATAAGCTGGACAGAACCCTTTATCCTTTTCCTCAGATGGAATGTAACTCTTTCGAGTACAAACCCGTTTTCATCTGTTACATTGTTTCATA
Organism: Carcharodon carcharias; assembly: GCF_017639515.1. NCBI lineage: Eukaryota > Metazoa > Chordata > Chondrichthyes > Lamniformes > Lamnidae > Carcharodon > Carcharodon carcharias. Next base: position 64,226,479 of record NC_054478.1, on the reverse strand, counting down.
GTTTGCCATTGTGAGATTTGAACTCTTGATCTTGGGCTTACAAAGTCAGTACCATAACCACTTGGCTATTTAGGCCAAGCAAAATCAAATTCTAATCCTGTGAATGTATGTAACTCTTTCGAGTACAAACACGTTTCCATCTGTTCCTATTCAGATGAAGTTGCATTGTTTCATAGTTTGCCATTGTGAGATTTGAACTCCTGATACTCTTTTGAGTAAACCTGTTTCCATCTGTTTCAGATGAAGTTACATTGTTTCATAGTTTGCCATTGTGAGATTTGAACTCCTGATCTTGGGGTTACAAACCCAGTACCATAACCACTTGTCTATTTAGGCCAAGTGTTTTAATAAACTGGTCAGTAAATCTTTCGAGTACAAACCCGTTTCCATCTGTTTCAGATGAAGTTACATTGTTTCATAGTTTACTATTGTGAGATTTGAACTCTTGATCTTGGGGTTACAAACCCAGTACCATAACCACTTAGCTATTTAGGCCAAGCCCAAACAGAGTCAATGTTCTCAGTCTGTACGACGCTTATTCAGATTTTTATACAGCACCCAGCTTGGGGCTCGAACCCACGACCCTGAGGTTAAGAGTCACATGCTCTACGGGGGTGAGCTAGCCGAGAATGCTGGAACAGTCTGTCGTTGAAGCTAATAAAACAATGTAATCAGTGGCTAGACCTACCTCAGCTGGGAATTCATGTCCCTCATGCACAGCAATGATGGGGAAGGGCTGTATGGTGGTCATAGCTACTTCAAAATATAATTAAGTGCAGCATAACAGAGACACAAGCTTAGTCTTATGATGCAGTAAAATGAGTGCAGCACAGAAATGAGGTCTTAAAGTCCAGGAATTTGGAAGTCATGTTTGAGAGAAAATCCAGATCACAGCCACATTCTTCACTGCATAAATTTGAGGTAATCTAACACTCTGCTGCCCATATCTTTCAGTCCGTTCACCCATCACCCATGTGCTCTCTGGCCTTTATTGTCTCCTAAGTAAGCAAAGTCTCCATTTTAAAATTTTCATTCTTGTTTGCAAATCCCTCTATGGCTTTGCCCCTGCCTATCTCTGTAATCTCCTTCTCTAATTCTAGACTTTTGAGTATTCCCAGTTTTAATCATTTCACCATTGGTGGCCATGCCTTCAGCTACCTCGACCCCAATTTCTGGAATTCCTCTTTCCTCCTTTAAGACCCTTCTTAAAAACCTACCTTTGATCAGACTTTGGCCATCCACCTTCATATCCCTTTACGTGACTCGGTGTCAAATTTTGCTTGTAATGCTCCTGCACAGTGCCTTGGGAACACCACCACCTGCAAGTTCCCCTCCAAGACACATGCCATTCTGACTTAGAACTATATGACCATTCCTTCACTGTCGCTGGGTCCTGGAACTACCTTCCTAATAGCATTGTGGGTGTACTTATGCCACATGGACTGCAGCAGTTCAAGAAGGTGGCTCACCACCAACTTCTCGAAGGCAATAGGGCTAGAGCAATAAATGCCGGTCTAGCCAATGATGTCCACATTCTGTGAAAGAATGAATTTAAAACAAAATTTGTAAACCCTTTTGCTTAGGTTATTCCCATTATTAAGGTCCTGAAGTTACCTGCTTCAGCCTTATGCTTTTGCAGGTTTTTATGGTTTGTGCATTGTTAAGCTTGTATTTCATGGGTCAGGGTTTAGATTCTGTTTCATATTTCTCCAGCAGCAGATTGTGACCGCAACAGGCCATTTGATCTCAAGAACATCTGTCTTACATAAAAGTGAGAAGGACAGTATGCTTTATCAGTGAATGAATGGTAGAACATATATTTGTATCTGCTGTTGACCACCCATCCGTGAGGTGTTGACCGAATGCCCCAACTTTATGCAGGGAAACACAACTTTCTGTTGTGTGTCCAACAGGTCAATGTGATGCAACCAGTGTGTGGGTGAAGAGAGTTAGCATATATTCTGTTTTTGTGTGCTAGTTTGCTTCTCATTTTCAGCAGCAATGCAAAACAAGAGCCAAATGTATAAGCCAGTATACAGCTTCTCCATTGGCAAGTCCTCAGCCGTGCCTCCTTGTGGTGACTCGTGAAATCTGCATCCCTTGTGGTCCCAGGCTAAAGCTTCAGAGGAACTCCTGAGGAGGTTTGGCCCCCAGACATACAGTACACAGGCCCGCTGGCATGTGGACATGCCCTGGCACTCATGAACCAAACTCCCAGCTATAGACGAATTGCGCCACTGCCTTGTGGGTACCCCAGTAGAGTTGAAGATTAAGGGAATAAACCCTGACAAAAAATTTGGAGTGGAGCCCAAAGGCAGACTAATGTGTAAATAAGACATCTTTCTGGCAACCCCTGCAACTAAGCCCATGCCAAATGTAGTGCTTTGCATTCCTTTGAACTCAATCTGGGTGAATCATGGAGGAATCATGACATTTGGACAGCCCAGAATCTCCATAAATTTTGCCCGGGGAAGACACTCCAGTTTGACTGCAGAGCATTAACACAACACATGAGACAGCAGTTACGAGTGATAATCCCAACTGGATTGTTGAAGAGATTGGGGGCTACGGGCTGTCTGCGGTGGAAGGGACCATCATGTCCCACCGATCAGCCACTGCCTACCTCAAGTTGAACAGTTGCCCGATTAGTAAGGTCATACCACAATCCATCTACTCCAGTGGGTGCTTGGAGCTTACAATCTCTGATCAGCAAGTGGACAGAACCCATCACACCAAGGAAACAAATGAAACAAAAAGAAGGAAGATGCCAACTCTTTGGTAAACTGGGATGTCAGGGCCATGTGCACAGGATTGGCAAATGACTTGCAGCTTTGTTTGATAACATGCGCATGACAACTATGATCGACATGGAACTTGATAGGCGGAACACTGACATAGTATCCCTATAAGAGACCAGGCTTGCTGAGAGCATATCACAAGGAAATACATCATATGTTCATCTGACAGGGGAAGAGTTTAGAGGAAAACACATGAGCTAGGCATAAGCGTCACCATAAGAAACTTGCTACTCTCTGATAGAACCCCTCCTCCAACAAATGGTTCCGAATATGTTCTCTCCATTCGTCTCCTAACTCAAACAGGGCCAGTTAAGCTCATGGGTATCTATGCTTCAAAGCTGTGCTTCACTACAGAGGCAAAAGATGAGGAGCTTGACTGCTATCAGCGGAATCGTGAAGTCAGAACATCGTTACCTGCTGGGGAACTTCAATGCAAAAGTGGGCACAGACCATGAGGCATGGTCCCCATGCCTCAGACGTCATGGCCTGGGAAAGATAAATGAGAAGGGACAGAGACTACTTGAGCTCTGCTGCTACCATGAGCTTTGTATAATTAACACCTTCTTTCAGAATAAACCATGCCATTAACACTCACTCTGGACCATTGCTTTGTTTCTTTCCTACAACCATTATCACGCCCTTTGCCTTTTGTTCCATGACATCTTTGCCATTTAATCTCTCCTGCCCGCTAATCTAGCCCTGTTGTCCCTTTTTGTTTCTCCTGACCCTCCTCCCTTCATTAATAGCATTAGATCCATCACATTTCTATCTCTCTTCAGTTCCAAAGAAGAGTCATATTGTACTCAAACCGTTAACTCTTCCTCTCTCCACAGATGCTGCCAGACCTGCTGGGTTTTTCCAGCACTTCCTGTATTTATTTCAGATTTCCAGCATCCTCGGTATTTTGTTTTTATATCACTGTGATGGAACCTGTCATTGAAGCCAAGCGTCCCACTTTCATTAATTACTAGGGAGATCCTGGTGAGAAAAATCTCAATGCACTAAGTCGCTTGACGTAAAGTCCAACAGACTGCTAGTGCCACTGACTACTGGTTATAACTCTGCCAAAATATCCAGATGCCCTTAGAGACATGGAATGTCAGGAGCATGTATGAAGGGATCAAAAAAAGGCAACAGGTCCATCAGCAAAGAAAAAAGCTTCATTGAAAACAAAGGCAGGCAAGGTCATCACTGACTGCAATAAATGGTTGGAAAGATGGGTAAAACACGACCTTGAGTTGTACTCTAGAGTGAATATTGTCATTGAGGAAGCTCTAGACACCATAGAAAGCCTGCCTGTCATGGCAGAGCTGAATATCGAACCCACAGTGGAGGAGCTTAACAAAGCTATTGACTCGCTGGCTATGGGCAAAGTTCCAGGTGCTGATGTCACACCACCTGAATTGATCAAGCTTGGGAAACTGGAGCTCCTGCAGCATCTGCACAAACTTATCTGCCTCTGCTGGAGGGAGGGCGCAGTGCCTCAGGATATGAATGATACAAAGATTGTGACCCTATACAAGAACAAGGACAACCACAGCGATTTGCAACAACCGTCCAGGCATTTCCCTACTGAGCATCATGGGGAATGGTATTTGCCCATGCTGCCCTGCAGATGTTGGCTGAGCACATCTATCCCGAATCCCAGTGTGGTTTCAGAACTGAAAGATCTGCAATTGACATGATCTTCTCAGTCTGGCAGCTGAAAGAAAAATGCTTTAAACAAAGGAGACCACTGCATAATGCCTTCATCAATCTCACCAAGGGATTTGGCCATGTGAGTAGAGGCAGTTTATTTAAGCTGCTGGAAACAATTGGCCTCCTACTGAAGCTGCTTAGTGTGATCTCCTCTTTCTATGACAACATTATGGGTAAGTCAGCTATGACAGGGCAACATCAGAACCCTTTGAGAGCTGCAGTAGGGTCAAACAGGACCATGTTCTGGCATCAACATTCTTTTGCATATTCTTCACTGCGCTGCTGTTATATGCCTTTGGGTCATTTGTCGAGGGTGTCTACTTACATACCAGGACTGACAGGAAGCCTTTCAGCCTTGCTTGCCTGTGACCCAAGGTAAAGGTAGGCAAAGTCCTCATCACGATGCCATACTAACATTCCAAACTGAGGAACACCTACAGTTGCAAATGGACAGACTCTCTCATGCCTGTAAAGAGTTTGATTTGACCATCAGCATCAGGAAGACAAATGTCATGATCCTAAGCGTTGCCGTACTGCTATCTATTAACATTTACAGCATTCACATATCTTGGCTCCACAATAACCAGCAATCTGTCACTTGAAGCTGTAATCAACGCATGATTTGCAAAAGCTACAGCTGTTAATGTCCAATCTGTGTAAAAGAGTGTGGAGCAACAGCAACCTGAGAACACCAAACTCCAAGTCAAACAAGTCTGCATTCTCAGCACACTCCTCTACAGTGGGGAGACCTGGACAGCAGCTGAAAAGGCTATGCAGTTTCCATCCTCACTGCTTCAGACATGCCTTCGGCATCTCTTGGCAGGATAAGGTCACCAACTCAGAGATCCTGGAACTTGCTGATTTTATCAGCATACACTCAGTGTGAAGCCAACGATGGCTGCACTGGTTTGGCTACATTCATCAGTTGGATGATGACCATATACCCATAGACTTTTTACATGGCGAATTGGCCACTGCGTCACAATCTCCTGGGTGTCCATACCTCAGCTACAAGGATACCTGCAAGCGAGATATGAAGATGGCAGATATTGACACTGACAACTGGGAGACAGACATTGATGGCCATGACCTCTTGAGGCTGACTATCTGGAAGGGCATTGGAAGAGGCCAGCAGAAACAAAAATCTCAGCTGGATGAGAAGAGGGCCCAGAGAAAACAGAGGCCGGTGAATCATGCATCTTCTCAGCCCACTGTCTGTCTCTACAGCAAAAGCGGTAGAGACTGCCGTGCCAGAGTGGGGCTCCTGAACTACACCAGGCAACGCTTAACAGAGTTGACCACTACAGCACAAACCATCATCTTACAAGACTGAAGGCTGCCACTAATCTTTGAAGGGAATAGGATACACTTAGTGGAGGAAGTATTGTAAACCCAAGATTGTTGTGGAGAAGGCGAAAAAACATCATCATACATGAAGGGAGGGAGGGATTGAATCCCATGAATTAGGAACATGTCATCTACTTATAGACATAGAATATTGATGTTTCATGTCAGGCAACTGATTGATTTACAACAACAACTGATCCTCATTTTTGTGTTAACCTTTTTGGTACTGAACTATTTGCAGGCAATGTTCCTGGAGAAGCTCCGGTTATGAACACTTGGTCACAGATTAAAGAGAGTGACTTGCTGAAAATGAGAAGAAATGAGGCACAGCATCCAGCAACATGTGAGCCACCAGATGAATTGAAAATAACATTAGAGCGAGAAAGACACTGTAAGGTAAAAAAATTCTTTATTTTCAAATGACTTGAAGGAAGCCATCACCCTTACATTTCAGTAGTCTCCCTTCCTCTCTTTCTGTTTCACTCACTTTCTCTCTCACTTGCTTCTCAAGCATGGAGAGATCATAGCCAAAATCTGATCTATCCTTAGCCTATATTGTCAAACATGCATTTCCAACAGAAGTCAGTGGCTGGCCTCACACCAGAGCCAACACAGTAACCAAAGCCAAAGTGCTCTACCAGTGCCTCAGCTGAGATGAGTTGACTCCACACAGACTGGGGCTGAAACCTAAGACCTCCCTAGACTGTGCACAAGATAAACTTGCTCAGTCATCGGTAGTTCCCTCGTTTGTCCTCAGCTCCTTTTTACTTATTAGCCATTCGCAAAGTCTCTCTCTCTCTCTTTCACCATTTGCAAACATTTTTATCGCCTCTCCACTCGCCCTGATTCTCTATCCCCTTTGCACAAGTGTACCTCTCCCTCTGTACCTGCCCTTGCGTTCTCTTTCTTTGCATGTGTATGCACACACTCGTTCTCTTTTTTTTCCCCTTTCTCACATGCTATTGCAGTTAGCATTGTTTTTGGCTCTGATTTGAAATGAATGAAACTGCTATTTTAAAATATGTAGCTTTCATTACCAGGGTGGGAACAGATTCAAAATGATAGTTCTTATTGAGTTTGACATATTTTGAGGCAGTATGGCTCATTATTATTTATTGGATTTGTCAAGTTTTCAGTTTTTACACCTCTGAATATTTCAGAGGATATTTTCCTCTGAATAAGCAAACCAGAACCTAAGCAAGCCCATGATCCCTTTTTCATAATGCATGGTTTTACACTTGCTGAGATATAGAGCAGGTAATAATTTCAGAAATCTTGTCTTTGTACTCTGGTTCATTAGACATACAATATGTCATCATATCATTGCTTTGACATTGATAGATGGAAAAATAAATATTCTCAGCCTGTGATTTATGGCATGTTAGTCTAACCTATTAAATGGTGAACAGGTAAATGAGCAGTATTAAATACAAGCAGTACATCAATCCTAAATTTTATTTGTATCCAAAATTCTAAGGTGCCTATCAAAGCCCTTCTCCTATGCCAACACTGAGAGAAGTTTCATTGTTAATGAATTTCTGAGGAGCCTGTAAAAGTTATAAAACTAATCCTTGAAACATGTATGACTTACATAATGATTTAGTACTTTGGAGCCTTCAGTCTGTCCTAATGCTGTCAATGGCAGAACAACCAGTCTTTGCAGCTTTGGAAGGTCAAATGGCTGCCATCTAGATTCTGGTCTTCACTATCTTTCACAATGGAGAGACAGATGCAACAGATTGAATATGTTTGGGGGAGACAGTGGCATTGTGGTAATGTTGCTGGACCAGTAATCCAGAGGCTCAGGCAAATGTTCTGGGAACATAGGTTCAAATCCCACCACGGTAGCTGGTGAATTTAAATTCACTTAATAAATCTGGAATATAAAGCTGGTCTCAGTAATGCTGACCATTACAATATTCCTTGATTGTTGTAAAAACCCATGTGGTGATTAATGCCCTTTAGGGAAGGAAATGTGATTCTAGACCCACAGAAATGTGATTGGCTCTTAACTGCCTTCTGAAGTGTTCAGTTCAAGGGTAATTAGGAATGGTCAACAAATGTTGGCCTTGTCAGTGACACCTACAGCCCATGAAAGAATAAAGGAGGGAAAAAGGTGCTTTCAAGATGTCATTGATCTCGTGCTGTCCACTCTCCCTCAGATCGTTAAGAATGATGAGCAGTTTGAGTGATGTGGTGGGATGGGTGGCCCCTTTCTCAGCGTAGCAGCATGTCTTCTGCATTGTCACCCCTTAATCCAATATCATGGTACCTGAAAGCCTTTACCTGTAACAAATATTTGGTAATTAGCAGGCTCTTTTCAAACATATGGTAATCATAGAATGGTTACAACATGAAAGGAGACCATTTGACCTGTTAAATCTGTGCCAACTCTGAAGGAGTAATTCAGCTAGTTTCTCCCTGCTACCTTGTCCTTCAATTTTTTTTTATCTTCAGGTCCCTTTGAAAGCCACAATCTTCAGGTCCCTTTTGAAAGCCACAATTAAATCTGCCTCCACCATCCTGTTCGGGCGGTGCATTCCAAATCTTAACTATTCACTGCGTAAAGTAGGTTTTCTCATGTCACCTTTGGTTCTTTTGCCAATCGCCTTAAATCTGTGTCTTGATTCCTTGGTCAAAGGGAACAGTTTATCTTTATATTATCGAGATACTTCATGATTTTGAACTCCTCTATCAAATCTCTCAATCTTTTTTCTCTTAAGAACAAACCCAACTTGTCCAATCTATCCACATAACTGAATTCCTTCATCACTGGAAACATTCTTGTAAATTTTTTCTGTAGCCTCTCAAAAGCCTTCAGATTCTTTCTAAAATGTGGTGCCCAGAATACTACAGTTGAGGCTGAACTAATGTTTCATAAAGGTTCATCAAAACTCCATGCTTTTGTACACTGCCTCTATGAAGCTCAGGATCCTGTATATTAGGTGCTTTTTTAATCTGCCCTGCCACCTTCAATCTTTATGCATATAAACCTCCAGGTCTTTCTGTTCTGCACCCTTTAGTTTATATTGCTTATTCACATTTTTCCTGCCAAAATGCATCACTTCACATTTCTCTGCATTAAATCTCATCTGCTACATATCCACCAATTCCACCAGCCTCTCTATGACCTCTTGAAGTCTATCACTATCCTTCACACATCTCAGAATAACTCTAAACTTGGTGTCATCTGCAGATTTTGAAATTGTGCCCTGTGTACCCATGTCTAAGTCATTAATATAGATTAATAAAAGCAGTGGTCCTCGTACTGACCCTTGTGAAAATTCACCGTATTACTTCCTCACTGTATTACTTCTACCGGAAAACCAGAGTTTACCACTACTGTTTCCTATCACTCAGCCAACTTTGTGTCCAAGTTGTCACTGTCCCTTTTATTCCATGGGCCCCATCTTTGCTGGCAAGCATATAAGGTGACTCTTTATTAAATGTCTTTTGGAAGTCTATGTATTTTGTACACTATATCAACCACAATACCCTCATCAACCATCTCCTCCAAAAACTCAATCAAGTTAGTTCAACACAATTTGCCTTGAACAAATCCATGCTAGCTTTCCTTAATTAATCCATCCTTAATGAGTATACTAAATTATATAAGCTTAATTTCTTATTAGAAATTTGAGCATATCTTTTAATTCCACATATAAGAAGCGTGAACCATTCCTTGTCTCACATGTTGAAGTTAAATTGTTTGTCCGATTGACACTTCGATACAGACTCATTCCTTGCATGAAACTGAATGAAAGATGAAAATTTCAGATTTCCATTGCTTGCAATTTTTCCTTTTCAAAGAAATAGGAAAGAGCTTGCATGTATATACAGGTACCGGGCCCTGTATCCGGGAAGCTCAGGACTGGATGTGTGCTGGATTTGGGGAGTTTACAAATTTTGGGTCCTAGGCCTAGCATGTACAGTGCACTTATAATACATGAAATAAAGTATGAGAAATAAAGAATAAAAGGATTTTTATTTACTTATATTGTTTAATTATTTTATTGTTTAACTTTTTCATTTTCTTAAATTACTTCTGAAATGAAGAAGAGTCAGCATCAGAAGGAATGTCTGGGGTGGTAGCTGGTGTACAGACACAGGCTGGGGAAGTTGAAGGTTAAGGCTCTGTCATACCTCTTCTGAACATGGAGCTTAAGTTGTTTCAAGCATGTGGGCTTTTCTGTCAGGAGCACCTCCTGTATTTTGGAGACCCACATAAGATGATGCTCTGTATGAACCTCTCCTACTCTATCCCACAAATCAATTCTCTGTAAGGCTTATGCACCTGTCAATAAACAATTTTTCCTATTCATCCATTGCACCATTTTCATTGTCATCATTATCACTCTCACTGTCTTCATCCTTATTCATGACCATGGCCCATATTTCACTCTCTTGTGAGTTAGAGGTAAACCAGAGCATCGTTGTCAATATTCAGACAATCCTCAATGGCTCCTTTGTCCAACAACTTGGCTTCAGCACATGACATCACATACCAATAAATCTTCAATTTTTTTCTCCTCAACCCCATGGAAACCACTAAAATCAGAATTAATTTCATCTTCACCATTTAGGAACATTGTAAATGGCCACAAATTGTGCCATCCATTTATCAAAATAACTTGGGGTACATTGAACCAGGCTTTCGCAGCACTCTAGAGTGGATCATTTACTTTGAACTCATTTTGAAATTCCTTAAATCCCAAGCCTCTGTTGCATGCAATGAGCATTATGCGCATGAATTCAGCCTTGTACCCGTCTTGATGCCCACATAATGTCTTGGTCCATGGGCTAGATGAGGGACAAATAGTTAGGGGGCAAATAAACTCCGAAAATATTGTCTCTGATGAGGAGTTCTGCATTGGGGTGTGTAGCACAATTGTCAAGGAGAAACACAATTTTTCAGCCCCCAGGAAGACCCACAGACTGATGATGAGCCCTGGCTTCAGGGACAAAACAGTTCTCATATCAATCAAGGAAAATTTGTCTAGTCATCCATGCATGTTTATTGGCCTTTTAAACAACAGGAAAAACTCTCATCCCCTTGAAAGACCAAGGATTCTAGCTTTTGGCAATAACAAGTAATTTACACCTGTGCGTCCCTACTGCATTTGAACACTTGACTACAGGAAGCTGTTCCTTAGAATCCCATTGGTGCTGTCTCATCCGCCATTACATAAGTTTTTCTGGGAACATACCTCCTATATAATTAGGTCTTATATCAGCATTGTACACTTGCTCTGCTGTTACACCTTCTTCCGATATTATCGTGGAAAATGCATCCAAGTATGCCTCTGCAGCTTCATGGTCAGCTGAAGCTTTTTCACTGCATACTTTCAGAAGATGTACACCATGGCATTTGCAAAATGTGTTCTGCCATCCTGATGAGTATTCACATGGTGTTATTGAACAGAGCTCTTCATAGAACACTTTTGCTTGGGCCATGATAATGAAGCGACCCAATGGATATTTCTCACTCCAATGATGCCTGATCCACTTTAGCAACACATTATCTACATGGACAGCATTTGAATGATGGAGTGTTTTCCTTTTATCCATTAATTTGGACAGATCACTGTTAGCAAATTTATTCTTCAAATCATAAATGGTCGATGTACCAACAGCATATTGTTCACTTAACTTTTTCACTGAGGCGCCCTTTTCTAGATGCATTCGTGACTCCACTTTATGCTTAATACTCAGCGACAAGTGCTCCCTCTTCGTGCTCCTTCCAGCCACAGGACTTCCTGTAGCCTTTTCGACATGAAACAAGGGCTAACAAAGACTAGAATTGCAGCGAGATACTTGTTCGAACGGTGTTCGAATTGTGTATAATCGACGTGGGAATCAGTGGTGCCACCAAATAAAGTGGCAGCATGAAGTACTCTGTGCACCAATTTGGAATTGCTACACCAGGTGCCATCATGGTATAGCTGGTTTTTGGGTCCTTCCAGATTTTGGGATGCCAGATAAAGGGTTCGGTGCCTGTAATGCCTTTCATGTCCTCAGAATGTCCAAATTGCTTTGTTGTCAATTAATTCTTACTTTACAACAGTGACTACATTTCAAATGTAGGAAATGCATCAGCCAATTTGTACACAGAAAGGTCACACGAACAGCAACAAAATAAATGACAGATGGTCTGTTTTTTGATGTTGGTTGAAAAATGTTCGTCAGGACACCTGGGTAATTCCACTGCTCTTCTTTGAACATTGTGAAGGGCCTTGCTACATCCACCCAGGAGGACAGAAGTGCCTTGATTTAATGCCTCATTCAAGAAACAGCATCTTTCACAATGCAGTACTACCTCAGGACTACACTGAATTGTTAGCCTAGATCACGTGCTCAAGTCTCTGGAGTGGAGTTTGAAACACAACCTTCTCACTATAATGCAAGAGTGCTACCACTTGCTAAGGTTGACATATATGATTGGAGCTCTTCTATAAGAGGTGTTGCTGGATCCATTTGTGGTAGCAAGGCAAACCGGTGAACAAGCTAGAAACTTCTGAATGCGAGGGTACAACAGGTATCAGTCCTTGGGATCCAGCCATTCACAATATATATCAATGATTTGGATGAGGGAACCATACCTTATATTTCCAAGTTTGTTGACAACATGAAGCTTAGTGCGAATGTGAGTGGTGAGGAGGATGTTGAGGCTTCAAGATGATTTAGACAAGTTGAGTAAGTGGGCAAATACATGGCAGATGCTGTATAACGTGGATAAGTGTGGAGTTATCCACTTCGGTAGGAAAAACAGAATTTTTAATATTTAAATAGTGATAGATTGGGAAATGTTGATGTACAAAGGGACCTGGGTGTCTTTGTACACTAATCTCAAGCAAGCATGCAGGTGCAGTAAGCTGTTAAGAAGGCAAATGGTATGTTGGCCTTCATTACGAGAGGACTTGAATACAGGAGCAAGGATATCTTACTGCAGCTGTACAGGGCCTTGGTGAGACCACACCTGGAGTATTAAATGCAGTTTTGGTCTCCTTACCTAAGAAAGGATACACTTGCCATTGAGGAAGTGCAGCGTAGGTTCACCAGACTGATTCCTGGGATGGCAGGATTATTGTATGAGGAGAGATTGGGTGGACTATGCCTGTATTCACTGAACTTTAGAAGAATGAGAGGGGATCTCATTGAACGTAGTAAATTCTGACAGGGCTGGACAGAATGGATGCAGGATGATGTTTCCTCTGGCTGGGGGGCGGGGCGGTGGGTGGGGGGGGATGTTCTAGAACCAGGGGGTCACAGCCTCAGAATATGGAGTAGGCCATTCAGGACTGAGATGAGGGAAAACTTCTTCACTCAGAGGGTGGTGAACCTGCGGAGTTCTCTACCACAGAAGAAACAAAGCCACTGACTATATTTAAGAAGGAAATAGATTTCTAGATTCTAAAGGCATCAAGGGATATGAGGAGAGAGTGGGAGTATGACATTGAGGTACAGAATCAGTCATGACCATATTGAATAGTGGAGCAGGCTCGAAGGACCGAATGACCTACTCCTGCTCCTATTTTCTGTATTTTTATGTGATGCTGGTTATTACAGTGTTGCTGTGAAAGCATGCTTCATTCCACTTAGTGCAGATGGATGATCTAAAGGTTTCATTATTGAGGTAATTCCCATCTATACGAGTTGACTCATATAGGAAAAAAAGAGTTGCATTTATATAGCTTCTTTCACAAGCACAGGACAAAAGCACTTTACAGCCAATCAAGTACTTTTGAAGTATAGCAACTGTTGTAATGGAGGAAATACATCAGCCAGTTTGAGCACAGCAAGCTCCCACAAACAGCAATGTGATAACAGCCAGATAATCTGTTTTTGTGATGATGATTGAGGGCTAAACATTGGCCAGGATGCTGGAGGAAACTCCCTATCTCTTCTTTGAAATAGTACCATGGTGTCTTTTACCACTACCTGAAAGGGCCAACAGGATCTTGGTTTAATGTCTCATCTGAAAGATGGCACCTCTGACAGAGCAGCACTGTCTCAGTACTGCATTGGAGTGTCAGCCTTAATTTTTGTGTTCCAATTCCGGAATGGGACTTGAACACACATCCTTCTGACTCAAAGGCAAAAGTGCTACCAACTGAGCCATGGCTGACACTAATAAATAAGGCACCTTGATAGATAGATATCGCTACCTGATTACGCATCTCTATTGGTGATTGTGTTATGATCCCAGCTGAGGTTACCTCTGGACAAGCCTGATCCCAGAGTAGAACCCAGCTTGATAGATCCTAACTTGTTTCTTTAGTTACATGGAGAGTGGCTACTGAACAGAGTCACTGGAGTCAGCTAACGAACATTTAACAAAAGAATAAAACATTTTTTCAACAAGAAATGATTAACAATAATACAGTACTACTTCACCCACAACTATACCTTAACAGATTTGTAAGGATAACACAAGTTACAAAAGCTATCTTATACTTTAATGTTCACAGTAAGTACACAGTCTATGTAAACTTATGGTGACCTGTGGTCAAACACATCACACATTGAAACCAATTGTCAGATGCCCCCTCAAACAGATGCTATGAATCTCTCCTCAACGTCCCCCCAACACTTGTCATACCATGAGCTAACTGGTCTCACTGAACATCTTTCACATGAAGGTTTCCAATCTCAACTCTCCAAGAACTTGCCTTGGAATCTTCTCCCAAACTGACGCTTTCTCTCAGACACCTGCAAGGGTGCACCTCCAGGGTTTTGAACACTCCTGATGTTCCCCTTCATGCATTCAAGCTCTCTCTCTCACTGACTCAGCATTCAACAGTACACCACTGCTTCACGTGCCCACAGTAAAGAGATACAGACCTTTAACCATCTCTGGATCATCTTGTCTCTTGCAAGCTGTTCTCGCTTTAAATCTTTCTGTAGTTTTTGTCTCTTTAAACCTGAAGCTTGGAGCCTTTCTCTGCCCCTCACTCTTAACTTCACTCAACAGTATGTTTTTCCAGGTTCCTGTCCTTCCTTTGATTAGAAGGTCTGCTTGGAACTTGCTCCTGTTTCACTCCTTTGGCCTTGGGACCTTTTGGTTCTTTTGGGAAATCTGCAACTCCCTGTCCCAGTGTCCAGTCTGCCTGGAGTCCTGGCTTTAAACTGAACTTAAAAGTGCTGTTTCTTTAGTTTTTCTGTGTATATGTGGGAGGGATTTACCTCTCTGGACCCCTGTTGCTAGGCAATAGCACTTTTTTCTAATCGTTTGTTTAACTTAGCTTACAGTTGGAAAACTCTCATTAGAAATGCAAGCACCATTTAAAGTGGAACTAAAACTCAATTTGACCTCTACTTAACACACAGATATAGAGATTAAAGCAAAGAACTGCGGATGCTGGAAATCCAAAACAAAAACAGAAACAGAAATACCTGGAAAAACTCAGCAGGTCTAGCAGCATCGGTGGAGAAGAGCACAGTTGACGTTTCGAGTCCTCATGACCCTTCAACAGAACTAAGATATAGAAAGAAAATTCAAACTTAAACATTAAAGCTAAAATTCATTCCTAACACCCACAAATACCAATATAACTTACTTAAGTTATCTCTATTTCCTAACAACTGTCACACTCATGTAGGTTTATATTCTGTAACTTGATAAGTAGAGGTGAGGGAAGGCAGAGAGCATGGAAAATGTTTGGCCTCTAGTCTGCAGTTAACCTTCGGATACCAGTTGTAGTGACAATGGCAGATACTGAACTAGTGCCGTCCAATCACCTGTTTCATCATGCCTTCTCTAAATTTGGCCAAGGTGTTGAGATTGGCCATTTTAAAAAATTCAACAACTCAGAGATTCATACAACTTCCCGGTCCTATTCCTTTGCAGCAAATCCAATGATACCCTTGTGCTATGGTTTTCATGTTCCATTGACACCTATTATAAATACAGTAATAAAGCACCAGTAATGAACCATGTCTTCAATACAATGATTCCTTGTGGGGTTGGTGGGGGAGGGGGGTGGGAAACAAAGGCAGTCCGACAATGGAGTAGAACTCGATTCATTGTGTGATCAGCTTATAAAATTGCATTTGGTCCGGGGATAGTTTTATCAGATTTTTTAAGCCCTCTATGAATCTGCTGAATATGCCCCGGGTGCTTGGTTATTTTGCATAATATGTCCTGATGCAACATTGGTACAGGTTTTTGCTACTCTTAATCACTTTATACTTTCAGGAACAGTTAGCAACTGAAAATAGTAGGTTAAAAGAACAGATAAAGGATTATCAGCAAAAGCAAAAGGAACTTAAAAGAGGTATTGAAGAAAAAGACCATGAACTCAGCCAGCTGAGAAACGAATTAAAGGAATATACTGACTCCTTAAGACACGGTGAACTGCTCTACTGTGTAAAAGATGTAAAGGTAAGATGCAAAGATGAGACAGTGATATTGCTTCTCACAAAAATATTCAGATCAAGCACCCATTGATAAAGCATGTAGCTCCTAGAAATGGGAAGCAGGATTTATTTTTTCATACTGGATACTTCAACTGTTTGGTTGTGGGCAATGCTTGCTGTAATTTTTTTCTGGAGTGCGTGACCCCCTTAAACTTTTGTGCACAGTTGTGCACGTGTGGTAATTTAAAGGGGCTGACTTGCACACGGCCTAAGTGGGGACTTTCGAGTTCCAACACAGCCATACGGTTCGAGGGAATATTGGTTGTGGTGCTATTTCAAGTCATCACTTCAAGAACAGCCATCCGAAACAAGGGCACAGTGAATCACAGAATAACAAAAAGTTGAGGCACCGAAGGGCCTTAAATTTGTCAGGGTCTATGCCAACCAAAAAAGAGCTATTTGTCCTAATTCCACTTTCCAATAATTTGTAGGTTATGACACTTCAAGTGCATATCCAAGTGATTTTTAAATGCAATCAAGGTTTCTGTCTATACTAACCTTTCAGTGAGTTCCAGACCTTCCACCAGCCTCTGGGTAGAATAGTTTCTCAATTCTCCTCTAATCCTTCTACCAATTACTTAAGTAACTGCCCCTTCCCCCCAGTTATTGACCTCTGTGCTAAGAGAAATAGGTCCTTCCCATCCATTCTACTTAGGGCCCCCCAATTTTATACACCTCACTTAACTCTATCCTCAGCCCCCTATGTTCCAAATAAAACAACCTCAGCCTGACCAATCTTTCCTCATAACTAAAATTCTCTATCCCTGGCAACATCCTTGTACATCTCCTCTGTACCACCTAGTGCAATCTAGTGAATTGCAGAATGGATTTTTGCTGCATGCCAAAATTCAGCTCTTGCTAAATTGGGTAAGAAGCACTATGCTTTATTTAAACAGGTGCTGACAGATCTCTTTATTTCTGGCATTTTCTATTTTAATTTCTTAAAGGGTCAGTGTGTGACCTACAGTACTTACGTGCTATTGTAAATACAAGAACTAACATGATCTATTTTCCTGCTGTATTGTCTAATTGGTGCAGATGAGGCCTAATAAAGTTTTTGTGGTGAAATGTATCTTTTTTTGGTATTTACTTGTCACTATTTCTATTGCTTTTTGGACACTGAGTATTGGTTTCAGTTATATTAAATTTTTGATAAAATAAAAATCTGAATATAAATGAGACAGTTTATTGCAAACAAAATGTGTCTTTATAGCAGTGTTACTGCATTTCATGGATAATGAATGTGACTGACTATCCAGTTTTAGATCTTGAGAATCTGCATGTTATTTATTTTTGTGTGGAACTACTGTCCTGGTTATACAGTTTATCATTTATTAAGGTTAAACTTAAAAATGATTTTATGTTGTAGCTTATCTGAGTAGCATACAGGTGCTGCTTCTGTATAAATCAATTACTTTGCAAGTAGCGTGGATAACAAACATTGGGCTGAATCTTGCTGGAATAATAACAGCATGTTAACAACATACATCATTATTTACACTCAGATTTGCCTGCGAATTCAGGGGATAAAGAGAGATGCCGTAAATTGCAAATCTCCAGAATTTGCTGTTTGATTTATGCCTCTTCACTCTTCCTCTTCATACAAACAGTGTCTTGCTGTTAGCCTCTCCCCTAATTTTTTAAAACTTGTTTGATTTTTCACATTAACTGCCACATAAGTTCCTAGAAAGTTAGGATTGGTGATTGAGTGTCAATACCTTTTAGCAACATGATAATTGTTAATACAAGCCAATTAATCTCTCTGGCCCAGAAAAGGGACAATGTAAACTGTTCAATCATATTCTTGCTTGTGGTCAATTGATGTTGGCGATTTTAAAAGTATCATTTTAACCTTTGCCTTTTTAACTCTTTCTCCCCATTTCTCCTTTTTTCTCTCTCATCTAATCTTTCTTTCCCTCTTTGTTTCTCTTTATATGTCTGATTTGGCTCTAATTCACGCATTGCTGTTTCCCTGTTTCTAGCCCAATCCTTAAATCTCATTGATTGATTGAAGAGATACATTGTTGGTCTTGCTGTATCCTAAGGTCCCAGCTGCAATGTTATGAGCTTCCTGCAAGTTACGGTGCAAATTTTTTTTTACCTGAAGGTGTTTTGGGAAAGCTTAATAAATGAGACACATTGTCAAATGCTCCACCTTGAAATGTGACCAATTATCTGGTGTTGGCTATCTAGGAGGGAAAATAACATTTTTTCATTGTGCAAGTGTTGTTTAAATCAGAAAATCTTGCAGACAATCTTGGATCTTTGAACCCTACTTCGACCATTTTTCTTATTTAAAACCACTATTGTTGGAAACACACGAAAGATCCGTCAGCATTTGCAGAGAGGACAGGCAAATTAATGTTTGGGTGTGGTCCATTCAAAACAGTTTGGGAAACGGATCTGGACCTGAAAAGATAGCTTGCTAGGCTCTCCAATATGCTGACTGGCATGCTCTGTGTTTCCAACATTTTCAGTTTTCATTTCAGATTTCCAACAGCTTCAGTATTTTATATTTTACTTCAACTTAAATGGAAACTTTTCACCTCCAGTAGAACAGTACTGACAATATAAGGAAGTAGGAGGTGTAATAGGACACCATTCACTTAGCAAGTGACACATAATGAAAGTGACACCATTGAGTTTACCTCACATGAACGGCAAATGACGTCATCAAACTAACCAAAAGCTAGAAGTTTCCACAGTATCCCTATTCACTACAAAAATAGTTTTTCTCTCTCTCTTTTCATTTAACTGTGTCTACATTTCTTGTAATTTCTAAATCATCTTCTATTTCTCGTTCTTGTGCTCACCCTCTCAACCTCTTAGCTCTGTCTCTCATGTTTTGTTATCGGCTGTTTCAGACTTTTGTTTAGTTCTTTCTCTCCCTCCTTCGCTCCTCGATGTCTTTCCTCTTCTCATTCTCTTTTGAATGGCTCCCACTGTCTATATATGCCATTTACACAATTTTGCCATTTTCTCTATCTTCCACTGATTTTTTACTGAATCTCTATTTCTCTATGTCTCTTGCCCTTTCTGTTTGTGTCTTACACTTTCTTAGTCTATCGAGATACATTCATTGGTGAGACCCTCTGGCCACAGAAATTACTTTTTCTCCTTGAGTATAAAGCCCTGTATTTCCATCCAAATATGGAGCCTCCTGAAATTATTTCTGAAATATTAAATTAGCGTGCAGAAAATAGTCTAAAACCAGCATACAGAAGCAGAGCTCCAGCAATCCAACCTGCAAAATCCAGCCAACTGAACTCTTTTAGAACTTCTTTCTTATTTACTTGTTTCTCCTGACTGAATGTTGTGGGTTTGGAGGGAGTTAATCTTAGCACCATTGGCAGATAATTTGCACATTAAAACTCTAAGTTGTTGGTATCTGTAAAGTGTGGTCTATATAAATTAATAGGAATGTGGATCTGAGCTTTAAGTGTATCCCTCAAGTTGTCTTGTACATTAAGATTAAAAGACTTGATCAATCATGTTAGATTAATACTTGTAGTGTGACACAATTTCAGCAGATGGTGCTCATTGATCATCTACATGCTCAGCCAGTTGGAATCAGCAGTTCCAGGCTTGCAGCATACATTGCATCAGCTGTTATTTTCACCATAAAGTATTTAACATATAATGTTTTTGTAAGAGTGTGTATACTTTAAATCTGAGCTTTGTTCTCTCAGTCTTGCAATGATTTGCTCAGTCTCTTTATTTTTAATTATTATGTATACTCCAAAGCAAAATTTAGTCAATTAGGTTAATAATGTTTGTATTTCAAGGCGAAGTGGAAGACGGCTGAATCATCATCAAAGAAGGCTGTTCCTTTGACAGGGACTGATCATCATCCTCTGTACAAGTATGTTTTTTTCCTTCCTTCAATGGAAAGTTGTTTTATGCCAATAATACACTTTGGTAACATAAACCTTTATCAGTGATGAAGACTACTACAGTAGGAAAAGCAGATTTTTTTTTCATATACTCTACTGGTGCGACAAATATTTTAGTTATATTGATCAAAAGTAGCAATATTGAGGAAGCTCATTTTCATGAACACTTCGTTTTCAGCATCAATGGCATTCTTTGAAGTGGCAAATTAATGTCTATAATTTGTTGAATCTCATGCACATGACACCGACAATTGCTATCCATCTCTTTCATCATTATTACCTGGTTACGTATAAAGGGATCTGGCCAAATTAAATAGATTGGCTAAGAAAGAAAAGTGGAAACTGGAGGGACGGAGAGATTTAAGGCTCCAATTACAGAAATGGCTTAATGTACAGGCACAAAATATAATTCAAGAAGCTAATGGAATGTTGGCCTTTATCTCAAGGTGGAAGTTACCTTAGTTATGAGACTCTGATTAGATCCAATTTAGAGTACTGCATTTAGTTCTGATCACTGCATCTCAGGAAGGGTACATTGGCTTTGGAGGGGGAGTAGCACAGATTCATCAGACTGATAATGAAGCTAAATTACAAAGACAATTTGCATAGACTAGGCTTGTATTCCCTTAAGTGTAGAAGATTATAGGGTGAACTAAGTGAGGTGTTTAAAATAATTATAAAGGACTTGGCAGGGTAGATAGAGGGGAGTTCAAAACAAGGGCATAACCCTAAAATTATAGCTTGGCTATTCAGGCTGATGTCAGGAAATATTTCTTTACACAAAAGTTTAAAGGAAACCTGGGCAGACTCAAGGGGTTGAATGGCATACTTCTGTTCCTAGATCCTTGGGTTGTGGGGGTTTCAAACGCAACAGTGCTGGAAATGCTGTGGATGTGATTGGATAACTAAGAATGAAACCAAGCAAAAACAATCTCACAGAGCTAGACAAAGGAGGAGAATAGTGTGATCAACCATGCCACAGGCTGCAGAGAAAACATGGAGGGCAATGAAGTAATTTATGACTTTGATTAGGGCTGTGATTGGGGCATGAAACTTGATCAGAAATATTCAAAGATGAAATTGCAAGCAAGGCAAATTGGGAGGCAACCAATGCATTCAAGAACCTTTCCCAGGCCTTTCTACTGGATATAAAAACAGAAAATACTGGAAAAACTCAGCAGGTCAGGCTGAGAAGAGAAACAGAGTTAATGTTTCAGGTTGATGACCCTCCTGGGGTCTTGACTCATTGTACTCAGTATTGATAACTTATTTGACAAGGCATTATCATAGGGAAATTCTGTACTTCTTCCCAAGGCAATAGATGATCAATCACTTCTAATTGTTTTCCTCTGTCAATCTGTCTCCATGGGACCAAACCATCTCTTGGACTGTATGTGATGACTGTCACTTTAAGGCCAGTTCAACTGAGATGGGGTCATGTGATTTGATCAACCAATGTGTGGCTAGTATGGGGAAATAAATTCTAGAGAGGGGTTTCCTAATAAAAGATGGTTGTATGAAGTGCTGGCTGGATACAAACAGGCACAGAAGTTCTTGTGTAAATAAACTTTGTTTTGTTTGACCAAGAAGCCTCTCAGAGTTTGTTTCTACACCATACAGTCTAGAAACCCCTCTGCATCCTGTTTCTCCCACTGTTAGTCAAACTCAGTGACTTGAGAGAATGCACCTTAGATGTGTATTTGCCTATTCATAGAGTACAGGTTGCAATTGTCCTACAATTGAAACCTTTTTAAGTTTTTTTTTATTCAGCATGTATCCTACAAAATACAAGACAATAGTAATGCATTAATAGTTCCAGTTTTAAATTGTAGTTGAAGAGTTTGCCTTGCTGCAATATCGCCTAAGAACCTGGGAAAGAGCTGCAAGGTCACTTCAGTGCTTTGCGTGCAGACTTAGTCAAAGCAGAGTAACTTGAGAGGAAAGTCTTTTGTAGTACCCCTATTTTTCCTATATACTCTGTGTGGGGAAATCCTGGTTAATTCTACCAGATATTTTGAAGCAGGAAAATTTATCAGCTGCAGCTAAGTCCTCTGAACGTGAGCCACGATGTTTACTCTTTGTTCCACCATCTTTCACATATTCCAGATGGCCCTTGTGCAGGGAGTGTCCTATGATGCTAAGTGGAGCTACCATATTTTCACGGAGCTGCACAGCTGTTTCTATGCCATTACTTGCAGCAGTACATTGCCGCTGTGATGCACTTACTGTTAACAAATTAACTCCCCTTTTAATTACAGTTACAGGGTCCCTGAGGTGGGACTGGGAAAATGCAATGAATATTCAATGACACTAAACCCAAAAGATTTGGTTGGATTGACTCTTGTGCAAACAAAGATATTTCAAAGCATCAGTTCTGTGGCCTCAAATTTGGGTGCAGAAAATGTACCTTGGGACTCTTTCTTTAAGAAGTCTTTCTGGACCTGAAAGTTGATGGAATGGACAGTAAATTTATACACTTGGGACCCTAATCAGTTTTCCAATCCCTGTGTATGCCATTTTGCCAAGGAACTGTCTGCACATACTGCAAGTTGGGGTTGCTTCTTTGATAGCCAGCTTGAGGATCAATTTAGTGGATTTTATAGTGCCTTCTTTTGTAAAGACAACATATCTTTCTGGTATTCCATATTATGTATTCTGAAAATTTAATTCCAAATGTCTCTCTTACTGCAGGTGCCAAGTCATGTATCTACCAATGGAGCTAATATTTGATATTAAAATACCATGTTTATTTATAGATCTGGACAATCCTTTCAATCTCACCCAGTTGATGATGTGAAAAAATTATCTATTTATAATTAAAAGTAATGGCATATTAAATTTAGCTGGGCTGAATGGAAACCAAGTGCCCCACTTTTCTCATTGACTTCAATAAACAACGCAAAATGAACTAACTGAAATTTAGATCAGTAAACAGCTCCCAGTTAGAGCTACTTAAAAGGCTGAAATTTCAATATATTGTGTGCCATATTTATTCTTTCAAAGCCACTCTGGCTGTCATTTTTAATCTGACATGGCTGCACAAGTAGCATTTCTAAGATAAACCAATAAAAAAAATCCTTTCAAGTCATGGAAGTTGGTTATGCATTTCTCTTATTTAATAAGATATTCCTGATTCCTGTATGATTTGTTTGTAAAGGTTTTTCTGTGTTTTCAGATCTTGGAATTATTTACTTCTCCTTACCTGCAATTTGATTCCTGGCCTTTGTTTCCCCCACCTCTTGTTTTATCGTCAAACCCAAACATAAATTAATTATTCAAATCTGACTTTCACTGCATGTATTTGGACTTTTTTTAAAAAGTCCTTTTTTATTTTCTTTACCTATCTTCCATTCTCATCTTTGATTATGATCTTTCCCTGTTCCATAAAGATTTTCCATTTCTTCTCCACTTTGCTCTGCTCCCCACCCACTAGCTGAAAATGTTTCCAACTTTCACAAACCTCCATTCGTTCAATGTCTGAGCTGTGCCATGAGAGAAAGAATAACTGTGTATATTTTTAAGTATGTTAAGTGTTTAACCGTCCGGTTTTGAAGAATCTACTTTGCAGCAACTTTTGACAAAATAAATACTATGTATAAGAATTGAGCTTCCATGATAGTCTGCTGTGTAAAAGGCACAACTTTTCCCTACAGAGCAGAAGGACCCAATATCTGTGCTTAGTAGTTGAGCTCACATGGGATAGTAACAATGGTGTTATAATTAGCTTCTATACTCTTGGCTTGGTTGGGGGAAAAAAATCAAAGAAGTATCTTGCTGCTTATCACTATATAGTGACCCCTGAAAATTTATGTATATGGATATAAGGTGCTTGGCTATGATGCCCACCACAACTCGGGGGTCCACTGACACGTGGCTTTAGACTTGAAAAATGGCCTCTTGCACTAGTTTTTCACATTTTGGAAACTGTATCCCAACAAGAAAACGGAAGAAAATTGAGAGAAAAAAATGAATTATTTCTTGTATGTTGTGTGTTATTGGAGCACATTTTACAGTTCACAAGATACTTTTATTCAGTTATTAAATGGTAGTAATAAACTATCAATGAAAGCAGACCAGATATGTTATAGATGGGTACAAGGGGTGCCAGGATAGTGAAGCCAGCTTGCATTTCTGCCAGAGTCTTCAGTGAAGTACCTCTGAATTCCTACTGGCATGATACCAACCCCTGAAGGGGTGATTATCTTGCCATGCTGGTATGAGCTTGAAGTAGTAATTCAGCAGGATTTATAGTGCCAGTCTAGTGCTGGATCATTGTAAATGCCAAATTTAAATTGGACACAAACTTGGCAGTATAGACTGGTTATAAAACATTCGACTTCTGTGTTGAGGAATTAGTTCCAAATGTGATATTCTCCCATGAAACTAATACTTAGTTCCAAAATATTATAGGTTATCACATCAATAAATGTCATTGCATCTATAACTAAAGATTTGATGCAAAGAGGTGTTGGTATTCATACCTGCACAAAGAAATAAAGCCATTTATTCAGAATGTGGTTCTTATCACCACCTGGTGGCCTGCCTCCCAACCAGATGATCACAGGTTCAGGAAATGTGAAAAATTGGCAGTTTTCTACTTTGCTATAAGCGCACCTTCTGTCAGCTGATCATGTAACAGCATTGATTATGGTCACGGCCAAGTCTGAGACCTAGACCGTCCCTCCTTTCTACTGAAGAAGGCTGTGTAATGGCAAGTGATTTATGTAGGAAAATTAACATTAAACCGCTTTTCTGACATACCAATACTTGTATTACAGAGGGAGGTTGGACTTTGCTTTTCAGGAGGTTTGTCAAGAATTTAAACAACTGTGTGCCTTAACAAAGAAACAAACGGAACTTCTGAGTAAACATAACTGCAACAAAGAAGTAATAAGTGAGTACTCTGCACATTTTCTTTGCATTGTACTTCAGTCGTTTAGGGAACCAAATGGCATCTTTGTAAAACTGCAAACATTCATACCTGGATTTTTTTCCACTAATTAGAATGTCATATCCTTCCTTGAAAATCTTCATTGTCTGAACCCTTTATTTTCTTGCTTTGTATTTTCATCATATTTGAAACAACTTTAAATGTTTGTCCACCAGGTTTTTTTTATAATTACAGAGGAATAATCTGCAGACTTTTTGAACATAGTTGAAAACGCAATATAGAAGACTGCTTATAATTTTACCATGCTGTGCGATATTGCATATTTGTAATTCATGTCAGCATGTAGAAATGCATTGCTCCTTTTGACCATAATATTTAAATATCTTAAAACTTTAGGCATAAGTTTCCAATAAATTAATATTTTTGAAATGGGGAATAAAAACAAATTAGATCAAAATTTAACCTGTAGAAATCTTTCATGTGTTCAAAGGACTATTAGAAATTTTCCAATGGTTCCAGAATGAGTTCTTTCTCCATAGGTATTTCTAATTTGATAATACCAAAAGTACAAGATCTGCCTATACATCAGTGATGTAACGATTATAGGAACTGATGAAAAGGAATGTTTAATATTGGAGGTTCCAGTATTAGAATGAATTTGAAACTTTAATTTAAAGGTTATGTATGTCCAGTTAACATTTTTGAAATTAGGGGAAAAACTAAAGAAGTTAAATCAAAATTTAACCTGTGGAAATTGGTGGGCACATAATTACAAGATTTTTCCAATAAATCCTGACTGATTTGACAAAACAACTATACTGATTTCACAACTTCAGTATTTAACTTTTTAAGAAAGGTCAATTCCATCAATTGGTTACTTCTGTAGTGGGTTGGAAAGTGATGTAAACATACTTCCACTTCAGGTAACTTTAAAGAAAATCGTGAAATAGAAATATAATTTTGCCATACATTTGTTTCCTGCCTTTGGGCGTTTCCAGTTGCTTACTGCCCCTATTTTGGAGAGAGGGATGGGGGAAGCAAGTGACTCGTCTCTGAATTATACCAGTGTTACTCTAGGGTAGTCATTAGAAGGTACACAAGCCCAATTTTACTTGGCCCCCAATTTTCCCTCTGTATGGCCAAGCATTAGACAACTGATTATCACTGTCACTGTGTAGTGCAGTGAGTTGGGTTGTCAGTTGTAAAATGTCAATTTTCTTTCTGGGTTTTTTTTTAAACAATAGGATTTATTACAATAAATCTACAGTGGAAAAGATTAAGGATGAAACAGTTCAACTCTGTATTTCAAAATTTAGCAATATGTTAATATTCCCTTCATTAGTTTAATAGTGTACAAGGCTACTCATATTTTAATCTCTAGAAAATTAAGTATTTTCAAAAATATATAATTAGCCCATTTTTCCCCTGTAGGTATTTCCTGAAATCCCATTTCTTATGCCATACACCATCCTCATCCATGAGATTTTTGCTACTGTTGTCTTGAGTCAAGAAGGTTTATATTTCTTTTTGCCTATGAAGAGGCCTTTGGCTTCTAATTAGGACCTCCTTATGTGATAGGATAAAGATCAGATACTTAAACCTAGATTTTCCAATCACCATTATTTTAATACAAATGCGTAAGCCATTCAATTATAAAATGATGATGATTGAAAAACCAGGGCTTTAGTGTTTGAGAGTTTCATGCTTGGAGCCATGTCCTAGCAATCCATGCTGCTGTGTTGATCTTGCAGAACTGTCAGTGATCAGCTACCATACTAAGGTGTAGACTGTTGTCCTTTCCAGCCATGGATGCTGGTGTTTGAACTCCAGCTCAATGAAAAAAAAAAGTTGTATTGGCCAGAATTTAAATGGTCTCCCAGGTATTGATGAAAACTAACATTTATTCTCACAAGTTTAAAAAACTTAACACATTTTTTGGAACAAAATGTGTGATACATTAAGTACATTTATTCCCCATTGTGTAATATGCTTCACCCATCCGAATTTAGCCAAAGGAACTTCATGTAAGTAGTTAATTATTAATGATAGGCTTGATGAAACCAAGTATATTCCCTATATTTATTTTTTTTTCTTTCATGAGATGTGGGTATCGCTGGCTTGGCCAGCATTTTTATTGCCCGCCCCTAATTGCCCTCGAAAAAGTGATGGTGAGCCACCACCTTGAATTGCTGCAGTCCATGTGGTGTAGGTACACCTACAGTGCTGTTAGGGAGGGAATTCCAGGATTTCGACCCATCAACAGAGAAGGAACCATGATATAGTTCACAAGTCAGGATGGTGTATGGCTTGGAGGGAAACTTGCAGGTGGTAGTGTTCCCATGCATCTGCTGCCCTCATCCTTCCAGGTGGTAAAGGTTATGGGTTTGGAAGGTGCTGTTGAAAATATATGCCTGGTAATGTGCTAACGGGGAGAAGGTACAATTATGACATAAATAGCTCGAACATTGCCTTACAGGCTGATAGCAGAATTCTAAGACCGTGTTACCTTTTAAAAAATTTTCTTTTGACTTTTCCACATAGTTTGTGATCCAATTATTGACGAATGTTTTTTTTTTAAATTTCTTTTAGATATGCCTTTCTCAATGCCTATACAGTGTACAGATGAAGGAGAACAAGAACATCTAGAAGAACATTTTGTTGGGCAGAATGACAAAAGTATGCCTAAGAGCACAAATGGAACACGAGGGCACAGAACGCAGCAGGAACAATTTCCAGTTGTTGAGTCTCTGTCTGATCTAGATGTCAAATTCCCACCTTCAGACAATGACTATGACTTTCTAAACAGTGCACCGGAAAAACTAAGACCAAAAGCTCCTTTTGAAGATCCTCCATGTAAAGTTCAAGAGGTGCTGTTGAAAGATGATATCCAAGACTTGGAACATAAAAATAAGGAAGAATGCACTTTATTTGAAACATTTACTGTGGGACCAGCTAATAAAGCAACACATAATCCTTTTTGTGATGAGCAAGGAATATCTACAAATATTAATACATCCATAGGTACCACAGTTGATAAGACCACATTTAGAAGCCCTTCAAGCCCTCCAGTTCTTAAGCCTTCAAATCCTTTTCTAAATGTTGAATCTGATCCAATGGTTTCACCAGTGCCAACAGAGATAAGAGGACCGCAACAGGTAAGTCAAAACATCCCACAACCACTATAAATAATGTATTTACATTGCATTCTTAGTTATTTAATGGCATGAGTCCATACTTCTAATTTTTTTGGATCATATTTTGTTGTCAAAGTAGCACTGAGGCTCTCACAATCATAATTACTATGCGGAAACAGTACAACTTTAGGTGAGGAGGAGATATGTGGTTAAATGCCAGTATCCAAAAGTCGCTTTCTGAGTTGTCACCATTCTGTGTCAGCTTCACGAAAATGGCATTTTTGCTAACTGCCTCACTGTTGACATGCATTGAGCCTCGAAGTTGCTGCATTTACACAGTAATACAAAAGCTTGTCACAGAAAGTTACGTTTTTTGTCATTCATTTCAATCGCAAGTACTCTTAAAAATGTGATAATTACTGCCAAACAACCTCACTGATGCTTGAAAATTAATGGTTACAAATGTGGAGTTTCATTCCTTCAGGCATTAATTGTTGGAGATTTTAAAAACACTAAACTAAAATCTTTTTTCTTTTTTGTCTCTCTCATAATCCAATCTTTCTTTCTCTCTTTTACTCTTTCTCTATTTGATTTGACATTGAAGCTACTCACTTTAAATTTCCTTCCACTCTCTATTTCTCAATCCTTCAATCTGGTTAAGGAGACACACTGTTGCTTGCCTTATCCACTCAGGTCCCAGACTCCCTGTTTCCCTCACTGCAACATTATCAGCTCATGCTTTCAGCAACTTAGTGGGCAAAAAATGTTTTGAGCTGAAGGGTACAGAAACAAGTATAACTAGTAGCAGATGCCATTAGATCCCCTGGTACAGCAAAATCTACCCCATTATTCTTCTCTAGGTGTCGTTATTTTTGGCCAGTCACTGAACAAAAGGTTTCCATTTTAATGCAAGGTCTAATGATGTGATTCTCATGATTAGATGTAGTACAGTATGAATGGACACCTAAAATTATTTTGTAGCTTAGACCCTCCACCAACTAAAGAAAAATAACATTACTTACATTGTTCAGTAAAAGTAATACACAAAACATATTACAACACATAAGCTATCCATGACTGATTCAAATTGACATTGTCCCAAGGTATTATATCCCCACCTGGTGGGTGGAGAATGGAAGAGATGGATAAATCACACTTTTTTGATGCAGCTGGGGATCTGTGGAACATTAGCCAGGGCTCAGTAAGTGCCTTCGTTCATCAGAACACACACATTATATTTTGGAATGATGCAAACTTTTCTTTTTGGTATGATAGCTTGGCAATAGTGTAACTGAGTGATACAATTTTATTATGTGGCTGGATTTATCAACTTTTAGGAAGCTATAGATGGGATCCACATTGGCTTATGAGCCCCTTGTATTGAACCCATTGAATTTCCTAAATAGAAAGGGATCCTGTTCAATGTTCAATTGGTATCTAACCAAGTAATGAATCTTGGGTACCAGTGCCTCCTTTGCTGGAAGCAGTCGCATGACATTTTAGTTTGCTGGTTTTGAGGAAGACTTAGATAGATGTGTGTGTAGATGTCTTCTCAATGACAGAATCCAACCTTTGTTACCTGGCTGTTGATTCACTGAGTATCTAACTTTGAACATTGGTACAGTGAGGCAAATGCAGTCACTTTTCTTGTCAATAAGAGGAAAACCTGAATACTAAAAATATGTTTTAGATACTTTGATCTCACTGAAATGGTTCCCAAATGGGAATCTTAAATTCTGGTTATTGCGTTGGCTTTATTACTGGAGGCCTCATTTGAGGATAACTGGCTGCTCTGGAAGAAGAACCTGGAGACCAATATCAAGGAAGACCTGGAATATGAACATACAAACAAGAAGCAGGAATGGGCCATTCAGCCCCTCAAGCCTGCTTTGCCATTTAATAAGATCGTGGCTGATATGATAGTAACCTCAAATCTGCCTACCCCCAATAGGCCATGATCCCCCTGCTTACCAAGAATGTATCCACCTCTGCCTTAAAAATATTCAAAGACTCTGGCTACTGGAGAAATGCATTACCAGGTCATCAAAGAAACACTGTCCAGAGATTGATGTCACCCTCTGGCCTCAACTTTCCTCACTAAATCTTCCAAACATTCTAGACAAGTGTACAATGTCCAAAAGAAAGATAGACTTGGACTTCATGTATTGTCTTTCATGTCTTCAGGTTTCCCAAAGTGCTTCAAAGCCAATTATTTACTTTTGAAGTGTAGTCACTTCTGTTTTGCAGCCAACGACCTGATGCCATAAGTTCTCAATTGAAGCCTCAGAACGCCTAAACCACATTACTTTGCCAATATGACTCGAATCCAAGAAGGAAAAACAAAGCGACATCTGTAAACAATACAGCCTTATCACTCAATGTCCAATTCTAATTAAAGCTATTCAGTGTGTTGGCCCTGGATGCTTTGATGTCTGCCCTTGCCTTTTAATCTGACCCAAATATTACATCTAAAATCTCAAACTTTTGTTTTGATGGCACCCCTATTGAAAGGTGATCGCTGGGCCAGTGATAGCTTCTTTGCTAGTGAATACATAGATGAGCTTACTTAGGATACCTACCAATAAAGCCAATAACACAAAGCAGGAACATTTGCTTTTGTTTTATGAAACAAATAAGCAATATCTATTTGAGTTTCCTCATATCTTGGAGTATCTCCCACATCTGTTTGAAATTAGTAAAAGCATATGTTATGGCCACGGTTTGCAAGTCTAAACATGTGACTTTTAAGCTCCTCACATAGAAAATTGCACTGCTAATTTTAATTGTGGCTTAAAGAGTAGATGAACTACAAAAAACATTTTTTAAAAGACGATCAGTACAAGTGACCATGAAGCTAGTGGATTGTTGCAAAAACCCAACTAGTTCATTAATGTCCTTTTTGGGAAGGAAACTTGCCATCCTTCCTCAGCCTTGACTTTATTTGACTCTAATCCCATGCCAGTATGAATAACTCTCAACTTCCCTCTGAAGTGGCCCGGTATGCTCCTCAGTTGCATCAAGCTGCTACAAAGAATTGCAGAAGTTGAAAAAGTTGACTCACCACCTCTCGGCAGCCCACATCTCAAGACTGATTTTTGTCTTGAAAAAAACCCTTAATGATGAGATTTTGTTTGAAGTACTTTGTGAGAGTTTCTGGAAAATATTCTTGTTTAACTTTATTCTAACCAAGAAACTGTTCTTAGCATGGTGCAACCTCTCTCCTAATTTATTAAATAGTTCTAGAAATGACAGTTGCTGGGGTGAAGTGCTTCACCTGTGGGATGTGGGAAATCTGTGACGCTTCAAGTGTCTCGGACAACTACATTTGCAGCAAGTGTACCCTATTGCAGCTCCTCACAGACCGCATAGATCGGTTGGAGCAGCAGTTGGATGCGCTTAAGAGCACTCAGGTGGCAGAAAGCATCATAGCCACGAGTTTTGCAGATGTGGTCACACCCAAGGTACAGACAGATAGATGGATGACCGCTAGAAGGGGCAGGCAGTCAGTGCAGAAATCCCTTGTGGCTGACCCCTCTCTAACAGGTATACCATTTTGGATACTGTTGGGGGGGGCTGGCCTGTCAGGGGAAAACAACAGCAGTAGCCAGAGCAGTGGCACCACAGCTGGCTCTGTTGTTCAGCAGGAGGCGCGGGGGGGGTGGGTGGGGTGGGGTGGTGGGTGGGGTGGGGTGGGAGGGTGGGGGGGCAGTGGCCAATACACAGAAGAGCAATTATCATAGGGGACTCTATCGTCAGGGGCTCAGATCGGCGCTTCTGTGGTCGTGAAAGAGACACCAGAATGGTATGTTGCCTGCCTGGTGCCAGGGTCCAGGATGTCTCTGATCAGGTACGAGACATTCTGAAGGGGGAGGGAGAACAGCCAGAGGTCGTGGTACACATTGGTACAAATGACATAGACAGGAAGAGTGACGAGGTCCTGCAGTGAGAGTTCAGGGAGTTAGACAGAAAGTTAAAAAACAGGACCTCTAGGGTTGTAATCTCAGGATTACTCCCTGCGCCATGTGCCAGCGAGGCTAGAAATAGGAAGATATTGCAGCTAAACATGTGGCTGAACAGATGGTGTAGGAGGGAGGGTTTCCGATATCTGGATCTTTGGGATCTCTTCCGGGGCAGGTGGGACCTGTACAAGAAGGACGGGTTGCATCTAAACTGGAGGGACACCAATATCCTGGCTGCGAGGTTTGCTAGTGTCACTCGGGAGGGTTTAAACTAGTATGGCGGGAGGGTGGGAACCAGAGCAATAGGTCAGCAGGTGAAATAAATGACTGGGAACTAGTGAATATGGCCAGTAGGACTAAAAGGAAGAGCAGGCAGGGAGAAATTACTGAAAACTGGGACTGGGGGTCTGAAATGCATTTGTTTCAATGCGAGAAGTCTAACAGGCAAGGCAGATGAGCTTAGAGCTTGGATTAGTACTTGGGATCATGATGTTATTGCTATTACAGAGACTTGGTTGAAGGATGGACAGGATTGGCAGATAAACATTCCAGGATTTAGATGTTTCAGGCAGAATAGAGAGGGATGTAGAAGAGGTGGGGGAGTTGCACTGCTGGTTAAGGAGAATATCACAGCTGTACGACAGGAGGACACCTTGGAGGGTTCATGCAGCGAGGCAATATGGGTAGAGCTCCAGAATAGGAAGGATGCAGTCACGATGTTGAGGATTTACTATGGGCCTCCCAATTGCCGGTGGGAGATTGAGGAACAGTTATGTAGGCAGATTTTGGAAAGATATAAAAGCAATAGGGTTGTTGTGGTGGGTGATTTTAACTTCCCCTATATTGACTGGGAATCACATAGTGCTAGGGGTTTGGATGGTGCAGAATTTGTAAGGTGCATCCAAGAGGGCTTCCTGAGACAATATGTAGATAGTCTAACTAGGGAAGAGGCAATACTGGACCTGTTATTAGGGAATGAACCCAGCCAGGTGGTCAAAGTTTCAGTAGGGGAGCATTTCAGGAAAAGTGACCATAATTCAGTAAGTTTCAAGGTACTGGTGGTTAAGGATAACAGGAGTCCTCGGGTTAAGGTGCTTAATTGGGGGTAGGTTAATTATAACAATATTAGGCAGGAACTGAGGAATCTAGACTAGAGGCGGATGTTTGAGGGCAAAACAACAACTGACATATGGGGAGCTTTCAAACATCAGTTGATAAGAATTCAGGACCGGCATGTTCCTGCTAGGATGAAGGATAAGTATGGCAAGTTTCAGGAATCTTGGATAACAGAAGGGTATTGTGAGATTAGTCAAAAAGAAAAGGGAAGCATTTGTAAAGGCTAGAAGGCTGGGAACAGATGAAGCCTGTAGAGAATATAAAGAAAGTAGGAGGAAACTTAAGCAAGGAATCAGGAGGGCTAAAAGGGGTCATGAAAAGTCATTGGCAACCAGGATTAAGGAAAATCCCAAGGCCTTTTATGCATATGTAAAAAGCAAGAGGGTAGCCAAGGAAAGGGTATGCTGACTCAAGCACAGAGGTGGGAATCTGTGTGTGGAGCCAGAAGAAATGGGAGAGATACTAAATGAGTACTTCTCATCAGTATTCACCAAAGAGAAAGACTTAGCAGTCAATTTGTCTAGGGAAGAGTGTGTGGATAGCCTGGATCATGTTGAGATCAAAAAAGAGGAGGTGTTAGGCGTCTTGAAGAATATTAAGGTGGATAAGTCCCCAGGGCCAGATGGGATCTACCCCAGAGTACTGAGGGAGGCAAGGGAGGAGATTGCTGGGGCCTTGTCAGAAATCTTTGTATCCTCACTGGCTAGGGTGAGGTCCCAGAGGACTGGAGAATGGTCAGTGTTGCTCCATTGTTTAAGAAAGGTAGCATGGATAATCCAGGAAATTACAGGCCGGTGAGCCTTACACCAGTGGTAGGGAAATTATTGGAGAAGATTCTTCGTGACAGGATTTACTACCATTTGGAAGCAAATGGGCGTATTAGTGAGAGGCAGCATGGTTTTGTGAAGGGGAGGTCGTGTCTCACTAACTTGATCGAGTTTTTCGAGGAAGTGACAAAGATGATCGACGATGGAAGGGCAGTGGATGTTATCTACATGGATTTCAGTAAGGCCTTTGACAAGGTCCCTCATGGCAGACTGGTAAAGAAGGTAAAGTCACACGGGATCAGAGGTGAGCTAGCAAGATGGATACAGAATTGGCTTGGTCATAGAAGACAGAGGGTAGCAGTGGAAGGGTGCTTTTCTGAATGGAGAGCTGTGACTAGTGGTGTTCCACAGGGATCAGTGCTGGGACTTTTGCTGTTTGTAGTATACGTAAATGATTTGGAGAAAAATGTAACTGGGCTAATTAGTAAATTTGCAGACGACACTAAGGTTGAAGGAATTGCAGATAGTGAAGAGGATTGTCAAAGAATACAACGGGACAAATGCGAGGTAAAGCATTTTGGAAGGTCTAATACAGGCAGGAATTGTACAGTAAATGGCAGAACCCTTAAGTGCATCGACGGGCAGAGGGATCTGGGTGTACAGGTCCACAGGTCACTGAAAGTGGCAATGCAGGTGGATAAGGTAGTCAGGAAGGCATGTGGTGCCTTCATCGGCAGGAGTATTGAGTATAAAAGCTGGGAAGTCATGCTGTAGCTGTACAGAACCTTGGTTAGGCCACACTTGGAATATTGCGTGCAATTCTGGTCGCCACATTACCAGAAGGAGATGGAGGCATTGGAGAGGGTGCAGAGGAGGTTTACCAGGGTGCTGCCTGGTCTGGAGGTTATTAGCTATGAGGAGAGGTTGGAGAAACTCAGATTGTTCTCACTAGAGCGACGGAGATTGAGGGGTGACTTGATAGAAATTTACAAAATTATGAGTGGCATGGACAGAGTAGATAGTCAGAAGCTTTTTCCCAGGGTGGAAGAGTCAATTACTAGGGGACATAGATTTAAGGTGAGAGGAGAAAACTTTAGAGGAGATGTGCGGGGAATGTTTTTTACGCAGAGAGTAGTGAGTGTTTGGAATTCGCTGCCAGAGGAGGTGGTGGAAGCAGGTATGATAGTGGTGTTTAAGAGGCAGCTTGACAAATACATGAATAGGATGGTAATAGAGGAATACGGACCCCGGAAGTGCAAAATGTTTTAGTTTGACGGGCAATATGATCGGCGCAGGCTTGGAAGGCCGAAGGGCCTGTTCCTGTGCTGTACTTTTCTTTGTTCTAATAGCTTTTGACCTTTCTTACCCAACCTTGCTGTCTAGGCAAAGAGGCTGTAATTGTATGAAAACCTAGTCTCTAATGAACCAAAACATGCGCCTCTACATGCCTTGGGACCAACAATTATCCCTTAACCACAGTATATTATACTGGATACATCATGGATGTCCATAATCTCCCATCTGTTCAAAAAAGCAGGAAACACTATTGTGCTGGGGATGTGGGTGTATAGTGATGCTGGATTTTACCTCTGGAACTTGTGTTCAAATCCAACCAAGACTCATGGGAGCAAGATCTTCTCTGTCTATTGGCTGTAAGAGTCATATGTGAAATAAGTTTGAGTAATCTCAACCTAATTTCTTGCGCACAATTGAACCCAATTTGGCACTAATTGGCAGTGTTACTCTGATCAGTTTGATTGGTGTGAAAAATGAAGTTGCAGGGAGACAGTCTGGTGCAGTAGAAGCTGCTCTTCTTGGGTTTGGCTGAGGCACATGTTGTAGCAGAATACAGAAGACTTTATTTTGCACGTAGCTTTGCTACATCTGAATTTGAAGTGCTTCATGTTGACACTGTTATTCCCTTCATCCTCCCCCATATATGTCTGTCTTTGATAAAACAGGCTTATTTTGTGAGCAAATTAATTATTTATAATGCTCAATCAATTTGGATATTAACCATTTCAAACGTTTGCAAGGTAAGGATATGATCAGTAGTATCCCACATATCTGATGGCCAATGAGCTTTTGATACTGAAAAGCAATTTAAATCATAACTTGTTTACTGTTCACATATCTGTCAATGTTTTTTAGCAGTGTACAATCTGAGTGAATTAGAACAAAGCTTCATTGCCAATCAAATTCATTTATTTTGTCAATCTGTTACTCAGAGACCTTGGCCCAGATCTTCCAGTCCCCTGATTGTTGGAGATCAGACTTGCAACCTAGGATGCGTGTCGGGACCCCACAGATGTTCCAACGTGCTGACCTCTGTGGGAATGCCCAGGAAGTTTAAACTTCCGACGAGCAATTCCCCTGGTCCCTGGGACCCTCCGCAAATGTTTTCTACTCTGAGCTAAAGTCAGAGGCCGGGATTTTCAGGCCCTGTCGTGGTGGGATCCGATGTGGGAGATTCGGCGGGCCAGCCAAAAGTCCATTAACTTTTGGTGGGACTAGACAATCCCTGGTGGGTGGGGCTGGAAAATCCTGCTCAGAGACTTCGGACAGTTCCATGGATTTAACTGGATGGTTATTCAGGAAATGTTAGGCAGAAAAATCCTAGTCTAACTCTTGGCTAACTACAGAACTGACCCCCACCCCAAATCGCTCACCCTGAATCGCCACTGGCCAAACTGCCGACCCAACCCGACTATCCCTCCTAAATATGCAACTCCAGACCTGACCCGACCTGACTACCCCTCCCTACCAGACACAACTACCCCAATCCACCTACCCACCTCACCCACCCTACCCTACCAGACTACTCATGCACACATTCATCTATTCATTAACATTCACATTGGACATTTAAGCTTACCTTATGGCAGTTTGTGCTGTAAAGAGGGGCCTTATTTTGTCTATCCCGACTCTACAGTGCTGTAGTGGAGTTCTTTGTTGGACTGTATGCTCCATTTTTCTGAAGAAGCCTGACTCAGAAGAAATGTGGAGCAGCAATCTGATGATGACTGCTGCTTTGCAGAAGATCTGGGACCTTGTATTTCAAATTAAGATTACCCAGCCACCAAGAAGGTTTGCCCTCATGTGAGTTTTTCAGTGCAATCATGTATTTATGTGTGATTTCATGTTCGTTTTACTGATATTCATTAAGCTCCACAATAACTATACCATGCATCTTCAGAAGTTACAGCAGTTATCTATTGCCTACTATTGAAGACTAACCAATTATCAAGCAGTGGCTAGCTAAGCAAATTGAAATACATTTTACACTGCTTTCCTCTTTTCTTAAAGAAAGTACAGGTAAAATTCAAGGTCATACCATACATAGCGCAATATCTTGAAACCTTGTTGAGCAACGCACAACAAGTCCCATTGGTGCATTACACATACAGACCATTACTGACTATATTTAACTGCTGCATAGGCTTATTCTTCCACAGTTTAATCCTGACTGCTGGCATTTTTGATCTTTCCAATCTCCTGATTAACTTCTGCCTTTGGTGGGCACCTCTGATATATGGCAGCTGTTGAATGAAGTAAAATGAGTTATCCATCTCCTGTGCTCTTCATTCACAGAATGAATTGCATTCTCCACATATCATCAATTGAATTAGTATTGATTTTGGAGTTTTTAATTATGTTCTCCGGTCAAAATGAACTGTTAATGTGGAGGTTCTGGTGTTTTAGAGAATGTGTAAGTTAGAAACCATATATAGCACTCCCCATCTCTTGATGGCATGGCATCACCTTTTATTGTGTGCTAAAATTAAATGGCTTGTCTTGAACCAGTCAGGCTAGGCTTGCATATAATCACTATTGAAAACCTTACTTTGTAACTTGTTTTTTAATCCTGAGCCAAATGTGTGTGTGGAAATTAGCTCCTGTTAGTATAATTGAGAATTACCTTTTTAAGGCACAGCAACCATATATCCTATAGTTGATAAGAGCATAAGAAAGTAGAATTGAGAAGCCTCCCAATCAATTCATTCTTTCATTTTATTTTATTTCAAGACTCATTCTGATCAGTTTCCTTTCCCAAATCTATACTACCCTGCAGAATTGGGAATCAAATTAATTTCTTTGCAACATTTAACTCACTGTGTGCTGCACCAGATAAGCTTATTTTATAAATTGGAGTTTTAAGCATGAAAATGTTATTCTTTAACTTTATCTTGACTCTTCCTTCATTCACATGAAGTACTTCTCCACATCCGCTGGCATTGAGTTGTGTCAATATTTTAACAACTGAGAACATATTCTTCACTCTTTTCCTTGGCCTCTGCTTGTAACTGATAACCCAGAGTCTAGAATTACCTTTATTCTTGGAATTTTCTCCACAGCTTTACTATTATTTTCTATTTATGCTGACTACAACAGGAGTGTTTGTACAGTGTAACTCTCACTTCTTGGACTTGTTACTTCTATCAGTTTGCATACTCCAGCATTTTACGTGATTTTTGGTCTATGATTGTTTTCAACATTTGATCCATTATTTGACATACATCAAGATTTTTATTCTTAATCTATTACACAATCCAATTTGTTATTTTAGTTTTATTACTTTCTATTTCTCATTATTAAATACATTTGTCCTTGGATCACTGCCATTTTCTTCCTATTGGCAAAATACAAAGTAATTTTGGAAGAAGGGGCAGAATTTTGCCCTTGGTGGGTGGGCTTGGCGGGGCCGTTTGGGAAGTCAACCATCTCCCACGATCGGTACTGGACCGTGATTTCACACTGGTGGGCCAATTAAGGCCCGCCCAGTGTGAAACACGAGCGGCAGCGCTGAGCACTGCCCGTGCGGAGAGGGAAGGGGAGGAGGGCGAGCAGGCCGAGCACAAACTTCATGCATGCATGCGAATGAGCACTTCATAATCTCCGAGGCACAGAGCTGCCTCAAGGAGATGAAGAGATACGGGGAAAAGAAATTTTTTTCATTGTAATGAAACATGTACCCTCATGTGACCCTGTCTCATGAGCAGCGACATGTTATGAATGAAAAAGTTTTTATTTTATTTTTATTTGCTTTTGGAAACCTCATCCCGCCCGTGCAAGAAAATGCAACGGTCGCTTGGCCTTTTCACGTTGACGTCGGCCGAGTGTACTGATGTCAACGCGCAGTCGCGTGATAGTTTGGTTGGTGGGCGTGCGCTGGAGCCAGCAGTGTGCCCGCCAACAATTAAAAGACCTGTTAAAGCCACTAAGTAATCAATTAACGTAAATTTGTCGCTGCCTGTCCAACCCAACTATCACGTGGCTGTGCGTTGACGTCGGTACGCTCGGCCGACGTCAACGCTTATTGTTTCACGCTCAAGTGGGTCAAGTGTGCGCCTGCCCACTGAGCGAAAATTTCTGCCCAATGTTTCAAATTAACAACGTGTTTTATGTCTGACCACCTCTGGCATGTAAAAATCAAAAAATGATGCAACAACGTAAGGAAAGGATTAACTATTAAAATGGAAGGAATGTGTAATTTATATAATGTTGTCATGTAATGCTTTCACATCATGTTTGAACTTGCCCATCTTAACCCACTTCACTATTCATTATGCTTGTCCACCACTGAAGCCTCCCAACCATCTCTCCAAGAGAGGTGGAGGTGTTCTCCATAACTGTACCTATGAACCTGACTCTGCTCCCTCTTCCTGTCTTGCTTACTGCCCTGAGGCAGCCAAACACCCTTTCCCCTCAATCTTTACCATCATTTGCCATGTACTAATCCATTCTAAATTAGACTTCTTTTTCTCCCCATGGCCACAATGGGAAAAACCACATTCCTGGCATCAGTTCCAGTTGTATGTTGTTTAGCCCTTGGTATAAATTTATTAAAATAGTTGAATTATAGCAAGGGCTTAATATAGCTTATTTCACTCGAAGTGGGATTTCCCAAAGGACTGCCTAGCACTGAATTGACAAAACCTCTGTTCCTTAAAGTAGTACATACAAATAACAAATATAGTATTACCACAGTACTCTCACTGATGGG
Source organism: Carcharodon carcharias (assembly GCF_017639515.1). NCBI lineage: Eukaryota > Metazoa > Chordata > Chondrichthyes > Lamniformes > Lamnidae > Carcharodon > Carcharodon carcharias. The sequence continues at coordinate 64,186,456 of NC_054478.1, read as the reverse complement.
GAAGCCCATTTGGAAAATTTCTCCTGGTGCGTGAGGGTTTGGGGAGTTTGGGAAGGCTTTACAAACTTCATTCTCCTTTTTACCCACTACTCTATCACCAGTACCTAAAGTACAGGCGCTTGTTCCCCCCGCCTCCCCCACCCCTTTTCCTGCTACTGCTTTCCACTCCCACTGCTCCCATGCTAGGCACTCACGCTTTTTCATAAGCTTCCCAATGGCATCCAACTTCTGAGAAAATCTTGGTCGCGGTGTTCTCAACCTTGTCCCAGAAACCAGGTTTAAATTTCAAGTGCTTATTGCTCTTTTTCTAGGATTCCCTAACAACAGCTCTTCCAATACGCCCCAGCTTGTCATGTTATCCCAGTGCTTCCATACCCTAAGAACAATCTTACTGTCACACTGTAGCACTTGTATCTTCCATCGCATCTACACTTTCAACACACTAAAAAGCCCAGGCCTCAGAATCCTCAGCCACTACTCCAAGAACCAAATTCTCCACAAACCTTCTCCACAATATTCTTGGATATTCACATTCCATCACCTGAAATCATTGCTTCCGCAGATTTAGCCTAGCTTCTCATTACTGCTGACGCAAATCAACCCGTCTTCTCAATGCTTCTAATGTCCTCTTATATCCCTGGAACCTGAAAAATCTTCTCTACTGTCTCTGTAAATCCTCAACTTTAAAAAATAAATTAAGTAAAACTATAGAAATGTATAATGATCACAGCCTTGACTTATATTTTCCATGAAAATATGGACATAATGAGTTTCCCTGCAACTCCTACTCAAAATGTAGCCTTTTGCAGCCTCTTTACATGCCACATTACACCACCTGTCAAAAAAAGGAAAGAGAAGAATTAGACAGAGTGAAAACAGACAAGAAAGAAATAAAATGTCCCAACTTCCTGGAGATCCATATGTTTTTTCATCCAACTTTTCCAAACATTTCCTATCTACATGTTTCAAATATCGCATTCAAATTTCAGTGCCACACTCATAGAAAAGAAGGTACTTATTTGGTATCTGATTATCTCTAACCTCTGACTGAACCGAACAAAAGAAACAACTACAGCTGACACCTTAAGCTCCAGCTATTCATTTCTGAATCTACAAGGTTTGATTTTTAGTTCCCTGCTTCCTGTTTCTCAGTGTTAACTGGGCACTATCAGGAAGAAAATTGCAGCCAAAACAAAGTTGCCAACTTATTGCGGAAGGCCATTGCAATCTTCAGATGGGCCTCAATGTTGGCAGCTAACACTCCCACCTGAAACCAGTAAGTGCATAACTAATATATTTTCATTTTGGTGGGATGAACATGGAGAGACAATATGAAATAAAGGGTACAACTCTAAAGGGGATGTAGGAGCAGAGCGACCTGGGTGTTTTCTGGTGCATAAATCATCAGAGGTGGTCGGACAGGTTGGGAGAGCAGTTAATAAAGCATACAGTATCTTGGGCTTTATTAATAAGGGCATAGAGTACAAGAGCAAGGAGGTCATGTTGAATTTGTATAAGTCACTAGTTTGGCCTCAGCTAGAATATGTCCACCTTAGGAAGGATGTGAATGCATTAGAGAAGGTGCAGAAAAGATTCACGGGAATTGTTCCAAGGATGAGGAAGTTAGGACTGTTTTCCTTGGAGAAAAGAAGGTTGAGAGGGGATTTGATAGAGGTATTCAAAATCATATGAGGGTTCTGGACAGAGTAGATAGGAAGAAACAGTGAAAGGATCGAAACAAGAGGGCAGATTTAAAGTCATTAGTAAAAGGAACCGAAGTGTTATGATGAGAGAATTTTTCACGCAGTGAATGGCTAGGGTGTGTAATGTATTGCCTGACAGCGTGGTGGATAGGTTCAGTTGAAGCATTCCAAAGGGAATTAGACTGTTATCTGAAAAGGAAAAATGCACAGGGTTATGGGGAGAAGACGGGGGATGGCACAAGGTGAGTTGCTCATTCAGAGAGCCAGTGGAGACACAGTAGGCCAAATGGCCACTTTCTGCAGCACAACAATTCTGTGATTCTGTAAAAATAAGAGTCCTCCTGCACAGTTAGGACCCCATTGCTATTTTTGTCAGCAGCACTGCCACTGCCTCAACCTGCCCACAAATGACAGGTATTCTGGATGGAAGGCAGCCATTTGCAGCACTACTTAAAGGATAATAAGCTGCATTCAGGCAAGGCTGGAAGGAAGCCTACCAATAACTTTTCCTTCATTACTTTTGGGACATTTAAGCCTTAAACATGAACTCATCAATGCTTTCTGAGCTCTTGTACATTATTTTCCTGCCATTTCAGTCTGCTGCTTCAACTCTTCCGTCCCACCCTCCCACCAACTTTGCCATTGTTTTAGCTATCCCCATTAAGGCGCTGCTGCAGCTCCACTACAATCTTTACGCTAATGATTTCCTGCTGCCCCAAACAGCGAGATGCCCGTAAACAACAGAATTAGTACTGGCAGCTCACGTTCTGTATTTAACTAGGGCCTGATCAGGAAAATCTATTGAGCCTCCTGCTCACTTCAGATGGGTGGAAGAGACACACTGCCTGCCTACCCAATTTATGGCAGAAATTAAAATCAACATCACCCAGTGTTTCATTAATGACAATTAGACTTTATAATCTTAAAGGAGACATTTTGATTTTAGTAAAAGAATAATTGATTTTGCAATACATCATCTTTATGAAGCAGTGCATTCGCCAGGGAAATCAATAGGGAAAAGATACTGGGAAAACTATTAGAGCTAAAAGCTGACAAGAACCCTAGACCTGATGGCCTGCATCCAAGAGTCTTAAAAGAAGTGGTTGCAGAAATAGTAGATGTATTGATTGTGATCTTCCAAAATTCCCTAGATTCTGGGAAGGTCCCAGCAGATTGGAAAATAGCTAATGTAACATCTCTATTCAAGAAAAGGGAGAGACAGAAAGCAGGAAACTACAGGTCAGTTAGCATCTGTCATAGGGAAAATGTGAGAATCTATTAAGGAGGTTATAGCAGGACATTTAGAAAATCATAATGCGATCAGGCAGCGTCAACATGGTTTTGTGAAAGGGAAATCATGTTTGACTAATTGATTAGAGTTCTTTGAGGAAGTAACAAGCAAGGTGGACAAAGGGGAACCTGCAGATGTGGTGTAATTGGATTTCCAAAAGGCGTTTGATAAGAATGCATAACTCATGGTGTAGGGGGAAATATATTAGCATGGATAGAGGATTGGTTAGCTAACAGGAAGCAGAGATCTTTTTCAGGTTGGCAGAATGTGACTAGTCGAGTGTCACAGGGATCAATGCTGGAGCTTCAACTATTTACATACTGTATCAATGACTTGAACGAAGGGACTGAATGTATGGAAATTAACTTTGCAGATGAGCAAAGATAAGTAGGAATGTAAATTGTCAAGAGAACATGGGGCAGAATTTTACATCCCACGTAAACTAGTACACAATGACTTCAGGCGAGCATCCTGATGTCATCACACATTTGCGCGATATTTCGGTTGACGGGTGCACGCAAGATTCGGCCGACAATTAAGAGGCCTATTAAGACCTTTAATCAATTAATGAAAAGTAATTTTTTGCTGCCCATCCAACCTTATGGTTGGCGGGCGGGCAAATTAACCAAGTGGCCTTTGGATATTTTAGGAAACCTCATCCATGGGCGGGATGAGGTTTCCAAGAATAATTAATAAAAATTTATGCCTAAAATTTTTTTATGTTTCTGCTATTGTTACTGAGTTCTATGTTGGGACATGTTTTTAACATTTTAAAAATCTTTTTAATTGTACAATGCTTCAGCTCCCTGAGGCTGCTCCGTGCCTTCAGAGAGCTTTCGGTGCGCACCCTCCTACGCATGCACAGACTTTTGCATTTGCCCTCCTCCTGCCCTCACCCTGGCGGTGCTGAACTTCTCAGCGTGCCTTTCATGCTGGCTGGCCGTTAACTGGACAGCCAGCGTGAAATCGAGGTCCTGGGGCCAATCGTGGGCGGTGGACCTTTTCCAACTGCTGCTGGGCCTGCCTGCCGTGCCCATCCGACAACAGGAAAATCCTGCCATAGAGTCTACAGAGGGATATATAAATAGGTTAAGTAAGTGGGCAAAAATTTGGCAGATGGAGTATAATGTGGGGAATTGTGAGATTGTCCACTTTGGCAGGAAGAATAGAAAAGCAGAATTCAATTTAAATGGAGAGAGACTGCAGAACTCTGCGGTACAGAGGGATCTGGGTGTCCTGGTACTGGAATATTAAAATTGGGAAGTGTTGTTACAGCTCTACAGGACCTTAGTTGGACCACATCTGGAGTATTGTGTACCATTTTGGTCTCTACTTAAGAAAGGATAAAATTGCATTAGAAGCAATTCAGAGGAGGTTCACTCAATCCCTTCATATTAGGAATCAGTTATATTATGACAAAAGATTGAACAGGTTGGGCATATACCCATTGGAATTTAGAAAAATGAGAGGTGATCTTATTGAAACATATAAGATCCTGAGGGAACTTGACAGGGTAGATGCTCGGAAGATATTTCCACTTATGGACGAGACTAGAACTAAGGGTTTAAAGGTGAAGTTTCCCATTTAAAACAAAAATACCTGGAAAAACTCAGCAGGTCTGACAGCATCTGCAGAGAGGAATACAGTTAATGTTTTGAGTCTGTATGACTTTTCAACAGAACTGTTGAAGTTCTGTTGAAGAGTCATTCAGACTCAAAACGTTAACTGTATTCCTCTCTGCAGATGCTGTCAGACCTGCTGAGTTTATCCAGGTATTTTTGTTTTGGATTTCCAGCATCCGCAGTTTTTTGCTTTTATCTTAGGTTTCCCATTTAGTTCAGAAATGAGAAGATATGTTATCTCTCAGAGGATCATTGGCCTGCGGAATTTGCTTCCTTAGCAGTGGAGGCTGGGTCATTGAGTATATTCAAGGCTGAGTTAGATTCATGATTGACAAGGAAAACAAGTGTTATGGGGTCAGGCAGGAAAGTGGAATTGAGGCCACATTCAGATCAGCCATGATCTTATCAAATGCCAGATAAAGTTCGTGAGGCTGTATGGCCTACTCCTGCCACTTGTACGTACCTACGAATGTATGTATTAGACACCATGTGAAAGACTATGGAAGACATTATTTTAATTAAATTACAGCTTAATCAGTGTCATCATAAACCAATTAAATTTGAATTCACTGTGCCTCTCTGAGCTTGACACCAATTACATTTTGTGCTCTGAAAACAACAGCTTTATCTTAGCCTCTGAATAATACATTCTGCACTGCATTATATAATGCTCCGCTGTTTATTCAAGTATATCATCTGGTTTCTCATGAGCAGTCGTTTGAGATATTTGCTCAGATATATAAACTGATTTCTCATGATATTGCACATGGTGGGTGGTTGATACAGGAGTGTTATGCTTTATAACATGCAATGTATTACCAAGGCCATTCATTAATAATGACTGACTAAGCCAGGGAAAAGATTCTAAAACCAGGGTAGAAAGGTGGTATTTGACAGCTCCTGGTGGAGAATTTGTGGTCTGGAGCACTTGGGGTGCTTTTGCAATTTGGAAGAACTGGTGTGAAGATACTGATATTTAACAATATGGAAATGGGCATCCTAAGCTTTGTAGAATTGAAATCCTGGGATTTAATGGTATGGAGGTGGAATCTTGGATTCTGTTAGCATTTGGAGAGAGTTCTGTACTTTGTTAGAATGAAAGTGCTAAGATATGGTGCTTTGTTACAGGTGTCCTTGAGCTTAAGTGGTTTCATGTGGGATGGGGTGGCATCCAGGGATTTAACAGAACTGAATTTGCAGTGCTGGACTTTTGCAGAATGTGAATCCTAATGTGATTAAGTGCAAGATGAGTGATACTGTGATAGACGAAAGAAAATTTTAGTTCGGGTAAAGGTAGACAAAATGCTGAGGAGTTGAAGGCGGAAATTGAAGAGGCCCAAGCAAATATATTTTAGGGCTGTATTGAGCATCGGTGTGTGCTGAAGGACTTGAGCATGGCCAGTGTGTTTTATTTAGGAAAAAAAACGGAGACTGTGCTAATGTGGGTAATTACAGGCTAGTTCGCTTAACACGTTAAGAAATGGTAAGAAATATTTGAGTCTTCCATTAAGGGTGAAATAACCATGTATCTAGATAAAGAAAAAATAGTTATAAACAGTCAACACTGATTTCAAAAGGGACCAACATCACAATTCTTGAGGATGTAACAGGCTTGGTAGATTGGAGAAATTTAGTGGATGTAGTGTCCATGGATTTTTGGATAATCATTGACAAGGTACCCAAGTGGAGATTATGAGAGAAGCTTAAGAGAAATGGAATTTGAGGGAAAATGGAAACTAGATTAAAAACTGGTTAGAAGGGGGAAAACTGCTGGCCTAGCCAGCGACGCCCACACCCCGTGAAAGAATAAATAGAAAAGGTTAAGGGCTATTTATCAGAGCGGTTGGAAGAGGGTAATATTACTCTGAGTTCACTTCAGGGGCTCCTTCTGTTCACTGTGTATATCAATAGCAAAAATCTGGATATCATAGAACGGTTACAGCACAGAAAGAGGCCATTTGGCCTGGCGTGTCTGTGCCAGTTCTCTGCAAGAGCAATTTGCTTAGTGCCACTCCCCTGCCTTTTCCCCGTACCCCTGCAAATTTTTCCTCTTCAGATAATGGACCACTTCTCTTTTGAAAGCCATGATTGAATCTGCTTTCACCACACTCTTGGGCAGTGCATTCCAGATCCTAGCCACGCACTGCTTATACAGCTCTAAAGGAAATTACATTGAAATTTGAAGATGAAACCAAAATAGGAGGTACAGTTCATTCCTTAGAAGACCAAAGTAAACTACAAAGGGATATTAATAAGAGGGGACGAAATTGCTTAAAAGGTGGCAGATGGAATTCATTGTCACTAAGAATCAGGCGATGCATTTTGGTTTTTTAAAAAAATAGTAATTGGTCTCTGAATGGAAGTAGCATGGTCATATTGCAGAGCAAGAGGACCTTGAGGGAACAGGTTCGAAGAACATGAAAACATAGCACTGTAACGAAAATAGGAAGCGCTGGAAATACTCAGGTCAATGAACTTTCATTCGAACTTTAACTCTGTTTCTCTCTCCACAGATGCTGCCTGACCTTCTGGGTATTCCCAGCATCTACAGTATTTTGCTTTTGTATTAAACACAGCAGCTTGAATGTCAGTTCAAGCTGTTTCTCAAAAAGCCATGATGCTTGTTTTCACAGATGGTTTAGTGGCTTTGTTCAGGATCTAATGTGTATCTTTCACCATCTTGAATAATGAAGAACCAGTGGGATAGGATACTGCTTGCCATTTAGCACAGTGTTATAGTTCTGGAAGAAAAAATGCAAGTGATTTCCCCCAGTTGTTCATTCACAACAATATATGTGCATTCTGCTGTCTTCCATGAAGAGCTTGGTTGTTGCCTTTAAAGAAGGGATGAAGAAAACTGGCCTTCATCATTCCCCTTCAGAGTCCCAGTGCATGTTGACCTTGGGTGTAAGAGGGTAGTAATAGTTCTCTTTCATAGTTGAAAGTTATTGGGCATGCAAAAGGTGGATTTCCTTTAGCCTGTGTAAGATCCAGATGGGAAAAAGCAAATGGTTGCAGGGAGGAAGCGCTTCAGTCACTTCAGCCTGTTGTTTAGTCACCTATGCAGGAAATCAGTTTTGTGGTGAATACGTTTATTTGCCAAAGGCTTTTCCATAAGAAGCCGTATTAAGCAGTTGGTAATGAGTAAACCTGGTTATTGTCATTAGGTTTGGACTTTTGAACATCAAGGCGACTGTCCTGTATAGTTCCTTCTACTACTTCGAAAGTAGGAGTTAATCATGTTGCTGATGACTGAACTTTTCAGACTAGGAATAACAACAGTTGGAGGCTGATTATATAAACACATGCACATTTATCAGTGCCTACCTTGACTGAGCTTATAAAGAAATGAGTAGTTGCTGCAACTTTGTACCTCCAACTCCAGGAGCTTATTGGGTTAATGTCTGCGTTCAAACACGATTGCAGAACGGTGACAGTGCACTTGCTTCACGTTTTATGGTGAATTGTGCTGTTGGACAAGTTCTTGATACCTACTGTCCATCTAGTGAGGGCATAAACTCTAACTACTTAGTTCTCTTATAACCAGCTCGTGTCTGTTATCCTTAGTGGTGGAGGAAATAATTTGGGTCATTTTGGGATCAGGTTGATTGCAAGACAACACACTTGAGGATCCATGGATGGTAGATTGGAACTGAATGTATACTTTGTGGAAGACTCCATAAAGATTTACAGGTGAGATGTAAGTACCACTGACATCAAGGGATCACGTGACCCCTGTGTCTGTGTAAAACGGAAATGTGATAGGCCCAGCTATCTTCAGCTGCTTTTTCAGTTACCTACCCTCCATCATAAGGTCAGATGTAGTTTTTGTTTGCAGATGATTCCAATGTTCTGTTCCATTTTCAACTCCTCAGATGATGAGGTGCTCCATGCCTCCATGTAGCAACACTAGGTAACACCCAGGCTTGGACTGATAAGTGACAAGAAGCAGTTACATGTGTGAGACAATGATCATCTCTAACAAGAAATCATAACTCCACCACTATAATGTTAAATGGCATTGCTATCACTGAAAACACCAACATCAACATTCCAAGGTCTCCATTGACCAGAAACTCAACTGGGCCACCTACATAAATACAATGGCTACTAGAGAAAACCAGGGGCTGATTATATTATATTCTGTAGTGAACGGTCACCTGACTGCCAAGGCCTCTCTACCATACAGAAGTCGAGAGTATGATGGAATACACTCCACTTGCTTGGGCGGGTTTAGCTCCAACAGCACTCAAGAAGCTCAACACTATTCAGCACAAAGCAGTCCACTTCATTGCACCCCATTCACCGCCTGAAACATCATCTCTCCATTGTGGCTGCTTTGTGTACTATCCACAGGATGCACTGCAGCAACTCGCCAAGCCTTCTTCGACAACACCTCCAAAACTTGTGACCGCTATCACATAGGGAACAGAATTTGTGCCAGGGAACCAATGATAATGGCATCAGGCCTCACAATATTTAATTGGAGACAATTTCTGCTCAGTCAATACTGGAATTGGGTTTTTGTGTTGTTCAGTGGGAAAGGGAGGGTCATTGCTGCATCTAATGTGCTTGTTTCTGCCCATCAACTTTTATGCATCTATTTTAAATATATCTGGGTCCAAGTAGCATTACTTTAGCCATTGGCTGCACTGCTCCCAATCCACCATTATGCTTGCTGCATATATTCTCATTATCTTCCAACAAATTGTGTTGTAAGTTTACAGCTGGAGGATTGGGGAGCACAACAGTCTAACTTCGGATGTTCAGAACTAGTATTGTCATTGGAGTGAATTCCAGGCCATATTGTTTAGCAGTAAACATGAACATAGTAACAAACACAACTTCTAAAGAAAGTCTTGCATTTTTATTGAGACAAAAATGTGTTGTCCATAGGGTTTCTCAAACGTTCTAGCCCAAGGTCTGTTGCTTGCTATATAGTCAGTACAGTATATTAATTCTTTTGCATCATGTTTATCACCAATGCTGTTGTAAGAGATTTAGCAAAAACAAATTACACTATTTCCTCTATTACTTAGAAGCCCTGTGGAGCTGTGAAACACACACACTCTATCACATTACTTGTTACTAATGCCTTTTTCTATTATCTCATTGGATTGTTCTTTTACTAGTTATCTGAGTATCTATTTTCAGTAGATGGCACCCTGCTTTGTACAGTGCAAAACTGTACAGAAGCAAATGAAGCAGCTGGTATGTAATTACATGTTATGAAGAGGCATGTTATTTAAAAATATAAAACAAGAATTGCTGCTAAGTTGCATAGAAAGGGGTTATCAACTCATTGATTATGATATGCAGTTAGTAAAGTTACATTAATATGTATGAAATTGTTGACTATAAAGTGCAGTTTTCCATAACATTGTCATTTATTTAAAGATCTTTGTTTCCATGGAAATTAATAAAATTACATGAAGTAGTCCTATTTAACTACCATCAAATATCACTCCCTTCTGTGTGTCTTCAGTTTGCTAATGTATCATGTCAGTTACCTATTCCAGAGTTCCTTCCTGTTTGTGCGCTAGGGAGCAAAATACTATTCTTTTCTTGCAAAATACTTACGCTGTTTAGACATAAAGGAAGATTATCATATTGCATGAAGTTATTCAAAGCAATCTGATATTGAGCTGTATAGGTCAAAGTATAAGTGTCAGGTTATTTCTTCTGACTTATTCTTGACATTCAAAATTTTAAATAGCTTAACTGTTACATTAAAAATTAAAACATACTTGATTGACACGTTGCCTTTCAGCTAATTCAATAGCCTGATGATGTTCAAAATTTTAGAATCTCTCGGTTATCCATTTTGTGTTCCAATTCAGCTGCTATAATTTACAAAAGAATTGAAAGACATTTATTTAGTTTGCCAATTATCTTCTCTCTTTTCCTGAAGACATTGAATACTTACTGGAACAATTACACAGGTCCTGGGAATCCTCTGGTGCCTCACTAAGTGGCCATTAATTACTTATTAGTTTTAAAGCGAATGTCAGAATGTTGTTAAGATACAGGGGCCATTGCAGCTGAGCCAATTCAGCCCTTTCCTTACATCCACACATGTGCATTTCCAGCAGGAGTCACTGGATAACAGGAGCCATGGCCAACTTTGCCCTCCCTAATGTCCCTTGACATGTTCACTGAGACATTGGATGGGAGTTCAAATACAACTAGTTTCTGGATCTTTTTGGTGGTAGTGGATGACAGAAAGTCACAATGGAAAAACTGTTTGGTGTTATAGTTGATGCAAGTTTGTCTTTGAATCAGTCCAGGTGTATCTGTGGAGTTTTCTGTTGATTTAATTAGCTCAGATGTTTTTAGGGACCTGTGTTTTGTTGCCTACTTGCACCTCTTAAATATCTGTACGGAGTGCTGCTTTTTGGAGCCCCACTTGGGACAGTTTATTACTGACAAGCCTTTCTCAGTTGGTAGAAATTAAATGATGAGCCACTGTACCCAGAATTATGTTTCAAAAATATATAGGTAGGTTTAAAAAGTAGGCATCACACCAGAAATCATTATACTGCCACTGGTATAAAATGAAACAAAGCGCTGGCATTTCCTCCAGTAGCAGCCTGCACTGGCAGCTTTATACTGTTTTGGCACTGTGTGCAGAAAATGTTGGTCTAACACTGATGCCAAGGATAAGGTACAAAGACAGCTTAAGTCAGTGAACATTTATAAGTAGTCTGCAATACAAAATCCCCTTATAAATTGCACCCTCCTGGGAGCAGTTACAATCTGAGTTTTATATTCTGTCAAGTACAGTATTTAGCAAATACATATGTTTCAGTAGCTTTAGATAAATGTTCTGTCTGCACCTAAGCAGATTTCATGTGCAATTTACACCAACTGCTAGTTACATACATCAAGCAAAATGTTTATTAACAACAGGAAGTGGTGCTATTACACTTAAAATTAGGATATTAATATGCATTGATGCTGACCCAGCTATGCAGTTAGAATTCATGCACTCTGCTACATAGCAAGTTTAAAGAATAGTTCAGATCAGTATACTTAAGCTATCACATAGTTACTAAATTTTTACTTTTCTGACCCAATACACCAGCAATGTGTGATATTAAATAAAACATGCTGTGTACCAACTATTTTAATACTTTTATGCTCTGTAGCCTTTCTATGCACTGAAATTGTTGTAATGTATGAAAATGCAAGTTTGTATGTGAGATGTTTAAAAATTGACTAAAGAAATCTCTGGACTTTATGAAAGTGAGAAACTGCGTCATTGTGTGTTGCTCTTATTGAGCGTTTTTAATGCAAATTAACGGGTGAATCACTTTTTAATCAATTTGAAAAGCTATCTTTTGGACATACGTGTGTGCATTTATTGTTGTTGAGACATTGTTTTAGAAAAAACAATCCTGCAAAATGGGTATTTTGAGCTGATTTCCTACACAGTACTGAGGTAGATAAAAGGTTGATCAGAATATATTTTTCTAGACTGCCATAAGGGCTGATTATTCTGCGAAAGCTGTTGCATTATAATCTGACTTTTATAGACATATGGTGTGTTTTCCATTTACACAGCACGTTCAGTAATGAAAAATGTCTCCTCTCTCCTGCAGCCTGTGTGGAATCCATACCACAATATAGAGGGTGAATTACTGCATCAAGCATCCAAAGACTCTGACCTGGACCTAAACTCCAAAATCTGTGAATTCTGTCAGGCAGCCTTCCCAGCAGGCACCACATCTAGGGAAGACTTCCTCAGGCATCTTAATTCACACTTTGTGGATGTTGCTAAAAATGGATCTTAATGCTTGTACATTTCCACATTGAAAAGAAGAAACCTGTCTTGTGAACTTAACATGTATGCTCAATGTACAAAATAGTCCTTGTTAGTGTGGAATTGTAAATACCAAAAGGACATTTATGAATTGAATGCTAGTACATTGTGTTTTTTTATTGAAACAGCTTTTTTTTTTACAATAGGGAAAATGTTTGATTTTTAAAGAAATATATTGTGTAGTTATTCAGTTTTTTCACTGTACATTCTGACTAAAGTTAATTTGAAGCAAATAGTCCTATTGTACAAGGGTTATTTGTGTGACATGGAATTTGAATATTCGAATTGCAGGTCATCCATGTCAGTATTAAAAAATGAGCAGATCATTGAGTGGAGTTGTAGTATTGAAAAGCTGATGAATTAAATACAGCAATTGTTATCATCCATGCAATCCTTTTACATTATTTTCCTGAAGAATTGCAGTGAATTTTATTTCTTTATTTGTTTTGAAGTTTCTAGTTATCTTTCACATTTTTTCACTTAATGTCAGCATCAAAAAAATTCACTATTCTTCCACAACATGGCTTAACTCAAACCTCCCAACTGAACCATTATTGTGCTGCTGTCACAATTTTACATCCTGCATTAGTTTGAATTTGTTGATGAGTTAGTAGAGAATTATGAAGAATTTTGTCTTATGAACTTATTTCAAATTTTAAATTATTGAGACTATCAAAGTAATTCCTCAAAGCCATCAGAAAGAGATGTTTACCACATTGCTTTAGGCCGTTGGATCGATGAATGCTAAATTGCACACGATCAGAACTAGTGGCCAGGACTTTCCTACTGGCTGTGGGACCCTGACGCAGGATCAAGTGAGGGTTCTGAGCCCACATTTGGTGGGAGCCAGACTGGCGGAGATATTTTCCTGGAGGCAGCCTCCTAATTGGCCACTGCGGGCAAGCTCCTCATGCTGCCAGTCCAATTAAAGGGCTCGCAGCTCTAGATTGTCAGCAGCCTCACCAGGATAGGTGGGCCCTGCTGAGGCTGGTGAGTAACTGGGAGGGCACCCTCAACATAGAGGTGCCCTCAGAGGCATAAAAATAATGAAATATTTTAGAGGAGGGAAGGTGGCAAGCCCCTCGAAGGGGAAACCCCCTCAGTTGGATTGTTAGGGTATGGGTGGAGGACACCTTTCTTGCTCTTTGGGTGATGGAACTTCTGGCTTTGATGGCCTAACCACGTGCCCCCCCCCGCCCCGGCAACTGTCACAAGGAGGGCGCCTCATGGACCTCTCAGCCTCCCCATGTGGCGAGGTGGTTCTCTGCCACTGGGAAAATGTTGGTAGTATTGCAAAATTGTCCCTATATAACGATTTAAATTCTCTGCCATTTCCGTGCAGTTAGCAGGCAATCTGCTTCTTAGATCACCCCTGGGAAACTTTTCCATGGCAAGAATGTGCGGGGAGCTATCTCGAACAGCTAGCACTTATTTTCCACTGGACCAGGGAAATCCAGCCTATTGTATCTGAAATTCCAGTATGTACTCTTAGTTTAAGACTAGCATTTGAATATGTTGCCCTCTTTCAAACTTGTATGCATTGGAATTGAGGATTGGAATCAAGCCTTCATACCTAAGGTTTATAAGATGCCAAAATTAGCTTACCTTTGGACTGCCCCACAAAACAGAATCGCAGATATATCAATAGTTACCCTAGCCTATTAAATCACCACAGGCCCTCCATACAAAACTGAACGGAATATACTTAATTCCCACTTGCCAGTGTCATCTAAAATGAAACAAAAACAAAAATTGCTGGAAAAACTCAGCAGATCTGACAGCATCTGTGGAGAGAAAGACAGAATTAATGTTTCGAGTCTGTATGTCTCTTCATCTAAAATGCTTTCATCTAAAATGAAGTTAGATACAGAGGTGCATTAACTAAAACAAACAACATTTATGGTAACAGATTACCATTACAAAGTGGATCTTTGAGGACAGAGTCCCAGGCTTGATCATTCTGTAACATACTGGCTTCTTAAAAGTCTCTACCACTTCCTTTACTCTCATAAACCAAGTGTGTGGACAAAGGATGACCTTAAATGTTTTAGTTTATCGCTAAGGAAGTCCACTTAGTGGACTTATCTATTAATACCAAACCAAGGTGATCAATTCAGTCACATGGATCCTTTTTCAAGGTGTCATTCAACTGAAGAGGTAGATGTTAAAAACTGTAATTTCAAATTTTGATTTTTTTCTTGAACAGGACTCCAATTAGGTGTTAGATCTCTTCTGTCTTTTTCATTGCCTAAATCATAATGGGTTAAATCTTCTGAGGAGAGGCAATCACTGTGTGATTCCCACTCTACTCCTATTTTCTTGCACAACACCAGAGCTCTTTACTTATGGCCCGGACTTCCGAAATGGGCCTCTTCAAAAATGCAGAGCGTACCTGCTCTTAGACTCCTTCCTCATAATGCAGGATTGTCAGGGGAAGCGATGTCATATTCCCTTTTTATGGTACTAGCTGCCGCATTCTGGCAAGTCTTCATTCACTAACATACTGAAAAGCTTTGGGACATTTAAATAGTGTTTTAGTGTGTTATGTGTGTGAGCTAAGTCGGTAGGGCGGTGAGGTTGACTCAGGTTATAGGGGAAGTCAGAGGGTCATAGAGTGGGAAGGTCGGGATTCGGAGTGTCGGCGGGGGCGTCGAGGGGTCAGTGGGGAGTCAGCGTGAGGTGGTGGGGGGTGGTCAGTTGTATAGTTACCCATGAGTTAGACATGCTGTTTTCAGTCTTAAGATTTCCTGGGTAACCATCCAGATAAGTTGGAACCCTGTGAAGTTTCCGACTCTTAACACAGAGTTGGAGACTTTTTCAGAAGCTAAGGAATTACCCATCACAAGTTCAAACTTCCTGGGCAGTTCCCACAGAGTCCTTGTGCTGGAATTTTCTAGGGATCCCATAGCGCATCCTTCAGGGTATGTCTGGTCTCCGCCAATCCAGAGACTGGAAGATCTGGGCCAGTACCTTTTCTAACGTCAGGATTTTGAAGATTCTTATTGGGTTCTTTCTCTGACCAACTCAACTCCTGTTGAAGAAGATACCAGCCTTAATTGGGAGCACGTTGTGATGCTAATATGATTTTTGTTTGTGCCTCAGATTTCCCAGCACATAAGGACAGATTTTTGTTGGTTTTCCCAGACACCTGTAATATTTCCAGAACAATCATATGATTTGTCCAGATGCCACTAATTTTCCTGAGGCTGCATTCAACCCCTTGTCTGAGATGTGAAAATATGTCATCTAACCCATATGTATCACATAGTCCTTTATATTGCACATCTTTTCATATTCTGATTATATAATTGTAATATTTTAACGAAATGTACAAAAGTTGGAGTTAACCGGGTAACTAAGAATCATGTTAAGATTTAGACCTAAAGTTGTATTTTTTTCTTAAATAATTAGTTTTAATTCATTGACCACTATGAAAATGTGGCAGGCGTAATAGATTGTCCATGTTCATTGGACACTGTATGCTTTCCCAACTATAAATCAGGTTGCAGACAAATATGTGTATATTCTTAAATAAAAACAGAAAATGCTGAAAAACTCAGCAGGCCTGACAGCATCTGTGGAGAGAGAAATAGAATTAACGTTTCGAGTCCATATGACTCTTTTTCAGGGCTAAAGAGAAGTAGAAAGTGATGGAATTCATACTGTGTAAAGGGCGGTGGGGGGGTCTTAATATATGTAATTCTTTTTACGTGTGCAAAGCAACATTGTGTTTTAGCAATAATAGTACAGTCAGGAAAAGCCTGCATATAAAATATTGTAACCATTATGGGATATAAAATTAAGAATTTTACAGGTTTTTAAACTATAAATCTTCAATTAAAATAGTAAATTTAAGTAAAAGCCTTGTTTACATAGGCTCCTGCTTAACAAAGTGATGTCCAGGATGACTTTGTATCAGAACCTGTATTGGAGTGTTCAAATTGCAAATAATGTAATTGGTACTTCATAATTCTCTAATCTACATCCGTTTTGCAATTGTTTTGAAAATCCAGATTGGCATGAGAAATGAGAGAAAGTTTTGTATAATATGCTGGAATCATGGATGGCTATCTAGTTAAAAAATATAAACTGATGAAAAGGAAGTACTTTGAATTATATATGAATATTTCTTCTAGATTTGTTCATTAAAAGTTGGAGTACAAGTAACTGGGATTTTATGATAGTATATTTCAAATATAACTATGTACCTCAAAATTAAGTTGCTATTTAATAAAAGAGGTTCCACCACATTTCTTTTTGAAATTAAAATGTTTATCCAGTAAGAATTTCTAGAATAAAATATCAACTTAAATATTTTTTGTTTAAGCTATTTTGATGCTTTCTGGACTATACAATTTAGCTTACTGAATAACAATTATCTCAGCTATCTTGACCAAAAAAGTTGCATGTTCAGTCCCTGCTCTGTTAAATTAGCTAATGTCATCTGGGGTGCGTATGGAAGTGCTACATTTGGTTTTGATCCTCTAAGGTTAAAGAAGGAAAGATGTAAATTTCTGCTTTTGATGCTTGTCCTTTAACTCTCCTTGAATGTGGGAATAGGATAAGGACAAAGCCAAACCCAACTGGGATGTCCTTGGTTAAATACCTTGCTAATATGCTCTTTTGAGTTTTATACATGAATATTATCTATTTAGGTGAGGTACTGGAGAGTGACTAGTGCCTGTGGAACCATACCCCTTATGAGTTGGTACCTGCTAAAAACGAAGGGTCAGAATTGGTGAGGGAAAATAAAACTTTATTTTTGCCATCTACCAATTTGTATTAACTCATTTTTTCTTTGAACAAAATCATTTTTCTCTATCTTTAGCAATATTGTGTTGAACATGTACTTAATCTATCATCCACCATTCAGTATCACACATATACAGTTGAAAATGTTTTGTGGTTCATTCGGTAAAATTTTGTATATAGTAAACAGTAACTAGTCAAAACCGATCAGGCCCATATATGCACAAGGAAAAGGGATAGATAAATGAATGAGAATCTAGTAAGGACATACAAAAATAATGAATCAAGTACGAACAGTCAGGAAAAGAAACCAAATTATGCTGAATATAAATAAACTACATTTTTGTCTTTTTGTAAAATCAAGATGTGCGTCCCTACCCTACTTCCATATCCCAAAATGCTTCTTTGTAAAAGCATATTCTCCAAATCACCATGGCCAATGCTAAAATAGATTTTTCAACAAATTAAAGAGAATTGAAAAAAATGAAATTATAGATGCATTAATCATAATATTACAACTTCCCAATTCAGGATTGTAACTTTTGGAATGGAAAATTGCTAATTGCCTGTTGGCATCCTTCCATCTGGATATGATGATGGACATGCAGCAAATCAAATCTGTTAGGTATAGGATAGCATCATGTGATGCACTTTCGCTGCTCACTGGAGAGACCAATCCATAAGAAGCAGGCTCTTCTATAAGTGTTGCATATGACATGGTTATCATGGTTGTGGGTTGTTGTTTTCAGTGTCTGCACTTGTCAAACTGCTGTGGCCACTGCTTGTCATAGTGCCACACCAGCCCATGGGTAATGTTGCCATTTTCCTCTGTCACCAGCTAGTGTCTCCCAGGAAGAAGCATCAATGTTTAGGGGCTACATGTCATGCTTGCAAGCATTCTTGAAATGGATCTGTGGGCATCCTGCTGATCGTCTGGCTCAGACTACTTCGCCATATAGAAAATTCTTAGGTATGTGACCATCTTCCAACCTGCGAATTTGCCTGAGCCAGCAAAGTTGTCTCTGCTTGATGAGTGCCAACATACTTGAAAGCTTTGCCTTTGAGAGGACTGTTGCAATTATGATTTTGTCCTTCCATGAAATGCCCAGAATGCACCACAAAAAAACAAAGATGAAAGTTGATGAGTTCCTGCAACATTTGTTGGAGGACCAGGGAAGGTAGGGTGTAGACCGTGCAGCAGCAAGGGTCAAGGACCAGAGTCCTGTAACCCATGACTGTATTATGTGAGGTGTGACCCTGGGGAGCTGGGCTGTGGTAGACCCTCTTCGCTCTAGGGAGATTGGTATCAGTGGCTGGCTGGTAGCAGACCCCTGCCTGGTTTACAGGAGGTGGGGAAGGCTGGTGGCCTAGCATGTGCTTGGGATGTGGCGAAGCCAGGGAGCTAGTGAGGGACAAGTTGATACAGTGCAAGAGTTTTGAACATGGATAATGTTCATTTAGTGCTGAGATGGGGGCTTTACTGAGGGGTCTGATTGGTGAGGTGTGGGTACTTTTTATTGGGTGAGTTATTGCTATGGTGGGGGTTTTGTTGAGGGTTTAGTGCTGAGGTGGGGATTTACCAAGGGAGCTTAGTATTGATGTGTTATCTTTATTGAGAGGTTTAAATTGTTGTGGAGGTTTTATTGAGGGAGCTATATTGTGGTGGTGGTTTTATTGAGGAGGTTCAATTGTGAGATGCAGGTACTTTTAAAGAGGTCTAGTGAGGTGGGGCTTTATCTAGGGGGATTAATGCAACTCCTGCAACCAACTAGGCCGCCCATAGGTACAGGCTTTTATCTTCCCTCTGGATATTAGCCTGCAAAGTTTAGGGGGAAATTCAGATGCTAGGCAAGTCTGCATCCCCTAAAACCATGACTGGGTTACATAGCAGAGAAAGAAACAAAGGAGAAATTTTCTGGCTTGGAAGCTGGAATGTCAGGACTAAATGCCCTGCATGAACAATGACCACATTCCACAGCAAATGTACGCAAAATGGCACTGACTGACCATGAACTATACAAGTTTGATGTCGACAGGAAACCAGATTAGTCGACAGAGGCTCTATATGTTAGGCTAACTACACCTATTGCAACGGCAAGAGCACAGAAGACCCCCATGAGCATGGTGTAGGCTTCACAGTCAGCAGTAGATTGACGCAGTCAATTGGGCTATCAGTAGCAACTTCTGAATGCCACATCACTCTGCGCCTATTTGATGGAGGTGCTGTCAACTTCATCTGCTCTGATGCACCAACCTTGTAAGCCTGTGCCTCAAACAAAGATCAGTTCTATGATTCTCTACATAATGGCCTGTGGAAACATTTCAAATGTTATTCAAGAAGTTATTCATTATATGAAAATTGCTAATAGCATTCCGTTATTTAAGAAAGGAGGCCCGAAGACACCAGGTATCAATTTATTATCAGTTGTGGAGAAGTTAAACTAAAGAGTCAACATAAACTCGATGTTTCAAGATGGTAGGTCATGTCTGACTAATCTAGTTAAATTTTCTGAGGAAGCCACAATCATAGCAGTTGGGTGCGTTTCTATGAATAGTGTCTATATGGGTTTTCAGTAAGCATTTAATTAGGTTATTCACGAAGAGATTTGTGACATGGGTCAGTAATTGGGATGTTTGTAGGGCAGTAGGGAGAAAGGGATTGTTTTGATTAGTCTTGGTCAGACCTTATCCTGAGTGAGAGTTCGGATTTGAGCACTGATCCACATCACGGTACTGGAAGGAATAAAATGCAGATTCACCTCAATGATATCAAGGCCTAAAGGGCCAAATATGAGGGCAGGTTGCATAAAATTGCCTTGTATTCCTTGGAGTTTAGAACGTTGAGGGATGATCTACTCAAGGTGTTTAAATGATGAAGGGATTCGATAGGATAGATACATAGAAACTATTTTCTCTGGTGGGCGAAATCAAGAACAAGAAAGCATTATTTTGAAATTAGAGGTGAGCCATTTAGGTGTGAAATCAAGAAGCACTTTTTCAAGAAGGTTGTAGAAACCTGGAACTTGCTCCCTGAAAAGGCTATTGATTTTGGACCAATTGAAATTTTTAAGACTGAAATCGATAGATTATTATTATGTAAGGTTACCAAGGGTTCTGGAACAATGTGAGTGATTAGAGTTGATGTATAAACCATGTTTGATCCTGTAACATGTTTACTTTCTTATGAAAATTGTCTAGCCAAACTGGTTTTCCTTTCTTGATGTTGGCTGCTTTATCCAGGAATTAATTGCATTAGAAGATTACTCGATGTTTCAAGATGCTAATGAGAGTTTGCAAACTAATATAAATAATTTATATTTGTATTTTGTCCCATCAGGAAGTATTTTGCAAGGGAGACAATTGGTTGTTTTAAATTTAACACTTGTAAAACTTTAAAAGGATTTGTTGCATTTTTCAAACGTGCCCGTTTAGATTTTCAAAGTAAAGGCAAGGATATAAATTGATCAGTTTCCCACCTTGCACAGCCTATTCCATGTATGACAGTTAAAGTCAAGGCCCATGGTTTCATCACACTATATAACGTTCCATTGGAGACGAGGTTAACATTTACTGGAAGATCTGAATTTCTGGATTTTTCATTGCTTTGAAACAAATTAAGTATCAAGATCTGCTCTTGTGCTTCTGTTCTTGTGTTTCTTTGTATTTATCATAATTGTAAATAAACAATGGCTATTAATTTTAGCCAGAATATATTAGCTCAATGGTGTGGTGTTTTCTGTTCTTTGGAGTGAAAAGCAGATCATATTGGACAGCCAACATGGTCTCTAATGCATAATCGTATGGCAAAAATGTCATCTGCTTGTCCTGTGGTATACTGTCACATGTTGTACATAAAAGCTTTTAGATTTTAGTTCATAGGTGGTGTAGGTCCGCTTATGAAAACTGCTGCTTTCTTGTTATACAAGTTAAAAATGTGTGAGCTCAAATTCTAACAGCACACTATTCTGGATGAAACATTAATCGGAAGTCCCAACTATTAGTTCAATAGTTTCAGTGGATGTTAAAGATCCCATAGCATTATCTGAAGTGCAAAGGTTTTCCCTATTCCTCTCTCAACAAGCAAAAACACAAAGATTAATTGATCATCTCATTGTAAGATCTTGTTACATGCATATGGGGAGGTTGTGAGATAGTACTTGGGTTCGGGATAGTGATCTGCACCCTGGAATTGCCTGCTTTTTCCTTCTACCACACTGCTGAGCCTCTGGGCCCTTCCCTGCTTTGTCAGATTTCCCATGCTTTCCCCTCAACCATTCTACGATATTGCATATGCTATGGGCCTCAAATACATTTTTCTCAAATTTTTCTTATTATTGTCTCCTTTTGTCTTGCACCATTATCACTTCTGTTATTTAAACATCCAATTTTAACCTTATTACAAGCTTTTTTTTTCTCCACACTTCCTTTACCCTAGCTCTGTTTTTCCTTATAAGCTGCTTTGTTAGAACTGGGAGATGACACAGAAGGTCATTGACCTGACATGTTAACCACACCTTCCTCTCCACTGTGGGTGCCAAATTGACCTGGTGACTATTGCCATAATTTCTGTTTTTATTTCAAGATCCCCGCATCTGCAGTATTTTGATTTTTATAGTCTCTCTATTTCTGGCCTGCCTGAGATTATCTGATGCAGCACATACCTGACTGAAATTGAGATAATTTGGTCCAAGTAGCCAAACTGCAGTCCTTTTTTACCTTATCCATATATCTCAAAAAGAAATGTAAAGTGCGTACTTCTCAATCTCAGCAAGACAGTCCTGAATTCACCATTTTCCATTTAATACCTTGAATGCCTTGTTTAGTGTTTCATAAGCAGGTGGACTAAACCTACATCCATGTGCTTATAGATTTGTGAAGCAGGCATCTTTAACTGTAATAAAACAGAAAATTCTGGAAATACTTAGCAGGTCTGACAGCATCTGTGGACAGTTAACATTTTAGGTTGATGACCTTTTATCAGAACAATTCTGATGAAAGGTCATTGATCTGAAAGATTAGCTCTGTTACCTTCTCCACAGATGCTTACAGGCCTGCTGAGTATTTCCAACATTTTCAATTTTTATTTCCAGTATTTTTCCAACATTACAAAAGTGACGACACTTAAAGTACTTCATTGGTTGTAATGTGACTTGAGACATCCAGTAGTTGTGAAAGATCTTATATAAATGCAAGTCTTACCTTTTTTTCTTTTATTTTACTTTTGTTTTATATTTCACTGGAATTGTTTGTCTGGCTGAAGAAAAGCTAATTGGTGAAAAAAACATTTATGCTTGTGTAAACACCATTTGTGTGATAATTATTCAGCCAACCTGCCAGGTGGCCAAAGAAAATAGTGAATGGTGTGGCATTAAAAGCAGGTTGGGAAAAAAATATTGCTCTTTTCCCCAAGTGTGCAAGATTCAGGTGCTGTGAACACATCCTTGTTTTCCTCATCATTCAGAACTGGTAGACGTCTAGAGCTGAGCCAATTTGGAAAATTCTATTGTTTAATTTGCAAAATTTCTGTGTCCATTTAATAAATATAATTCATCATCTTTTCATTCATTGGCATCTTTCCAGTTAAATTCAACCAGCAGGAAAAAAAATCAGAGTCTCCGACTGTCTACTGCAATAGACAATATGATGATATTGTAGCCTGTTTTAAGTGTTTTATTTCTGAGGATGTGGGGCAATGTTGAAATGGTGCATTTATTGCACACCCTCGTTGCCTTAATGATCCTTAGTGATCCTGGGATCACTCCAGCGGGCATCTAGTGTCAATTGAGGGACATGTAATAACTACTGACTAATCCACCTGGCATGTTTTTGCTTGCAATTTGTTTAGATAGCTGCACTTCTATCCAACATAATCCCTCTAATATTGTGAGATAATTATGTCCTTCTGGAGCCACATGTAGGCTAAACTGATACTGGGAAGAGGCTCCCTTCCCCGAAGAATATTAATGAACCAGTTGGCTTTTCATGGATATTCTTCTAGCACTGGCCCACAAATTACCATATTTATTTAATTCACTTTCACAATTTGCCATGTTGAGATTATGAGCTTATAGTCTCTAGGTTAGGAAGAGGTTTTGTTACAAGAGGTTTAGTGTGTAGCATCCCTACCTCTGTGCCAGAAGCCCCAGGTTTGAGTCCCACCCCAAGACTCAAAGGCCATAAAGGCATGTTTGTGGCATGGCCAAGCTGGTTGACTGTCAACCTGTAAATCATTCCAATGTGCCTATGGCAGGTGCTAAGAGCGGGAGGATTTCCTGGTCAGCCAGAAACTGCAGAAGGCAATGGCAAACCACTGCAAGGCATAACCCAGGACCAACACATGGGTCCATGGTTGCCAACACTCTCTCAGGGCATGATATCTGAAGAGAGAGAAAGTTTCTCAATTGCTATTCCAGTACTATGAACCAAGGGACAGCTCCACCCTAATATTGTTCTTTGACATTATCACAGTCCTGAGAATGATAATGCAGAATATAGTGTGGCTTGGGTGACTAGGGGTAAAAATGAATTTTTTTTTTGCTCTGATGCTTAACCTCAATTGCAAGGGTCCATGATATACATAAATGGCCCAGATCTTCCACTCCCAATAGCGCGAATTTGAGACTGTTGCCGCTAATGAGATTAGCAATGTTCCAGGGAGCCAACTTCGACTCCAAATGGCTCCGTGGGAGCCCCCTGCTGATGATCCCGTCAGAGCGTACCCACTTTTCCACTCTGGTTTATTTCGCGTGGTTCCTAGCAGCTTTACGAAATCAAGAGAGTGTTTGCACACTCCCACCACCGCCGGTATGACTCACCCTCCCACCCCCGCTGTTCCGTAGTTTCGACAAAGTTAGACGAGAGCCGGTGGTGTTGTTGGAAGGGGAACGGTGGCGGGGGACGGAGGGTGAGTCACGGGTACGGCTAACAGGAGGGTGTTGAACGGCACCGGGGGTAAAATGGGAGGGAGTGTGCAGCACCCAGAAGGGGAGGATACAGATATGTGAGCGAAATCGGGGGTGGGAGGCGGGTACCGAACATGGGGAATGGTGAGTGGCACTGAGTATGCGGCGGGAGTGGGGGGGGTGGGGGGGAAGTAGCTTCAATTAAGAATTAATTAACAATTACCATGGAAACACTGAACTGAAGGCAGACCTCAAGGGACATGCCTTCAGTTTATGAAAACAAAAGGGGCCTGGTTGCACTTCGACTACACCTTGCCACCAGGCCTCGCATTTTTCCTTGACAATCGATCCACACTGCTTCCAGGAGAAGTAGTTGCCAGCCAGCCAGCCAGCCAGCCAGCGAAAAAGGTAAAAACGTCATTGAAAATGCAGTCAGCGGCGTAAGACACAGCTTCGCCGCCGGCAGGACGATCGTAACTTCCGAGCTCTCAGGCGTCGGATTTTGTAGATACCCCAAACATGCGCTGGGGAAACCCTCTCGGAAACTCCCAGAATTGCACGACAATTGCCCAGAAGTGCTAACTTCCCCTGGACTGGTGGGAACCACCCAAAACTGTCCCTCAGTGGTATCTGGAGTGCCAATCTAGATCTTTGCGCTCAAGTCTCTGGAGTGGGACTTGAACTGCAACTATCTTACTGGGAGATGTTTATGATTATCTCACAATTATAGAGGGGATAAATCTTGTTTTTATATAAGATGTAATAATGACACATTAGCAGTAAGTTTGTTGTTACTAAATTGATTTGGTATTTACAACCAAATGAAGTTAGTATCACATAACAAGAGACCAAAATGTCTTATACTGAATTACCTTAATCTACTCTGTACTATTAACTTTCCTCCAGAAGGTCTAATGTCACCACAGAAAGGGAAAGTGAAAACATTTCAGAGAAAATTATGCTTACACTATCCTCACGCTTGTCCAAGTTTTGGAGCAAGTTATTTCCCATCCTTACAGTTGCAGGTGTTAGTCCCACTGGGGTGGAATTCATATCTTTAAAAGCCATAAGTTGTTTCACAAACTTTAAGAATGTTACATAAAATATATTTAAAATTATTGTGAAAGACAGCTTAAATTATTTACCACACACCAAAACTCAGAAACATCAATGCAGATCAGTGATAATTGGGAAGGAGAAACAATCATGCAGTTGATCAAATGTAAGTGTAATTTTAATATGTAGTTCTTACACAAGGTACCAATGTTTAATTAATTAATGCTTTATTATATTCTGCATCTTATCTGCTAACTATTCCTACTGACATTGGCATTGTGACTTTTGTAAAATGGGAACTAAATAATGATCAGTGTCAGCACTTTCTTTTGATGCAGTCTTCTTAAGACGTAGGAGCAGAAATAGGCCATTCAGCCCATCAAGTCTGCTCCACCATTCAATGAGATCACAGCTGATCTGATAATCCTCACCTCTATTTTCCTGCCTTTTCCCCATAACCCTTGATTCCCTTACTGATCAAATAACTCTACAAGTAAATTCCTATAATTCACTTGTCATTTAACAGTTTAGGTTGGAATGGATTGTGCCACTAAAGTTCCTGCAGAACAATATGTTTAGAGGGTGGGGAAGAAAGGGTATAAGAATGAATCTACTTTTGTTATTCATCTGTGTTTATACTTGAAACAGAATAAAACTAGAACATGCATAATAGAACACAGTCTGCTAAACAACTTGGTTTCAATACTGTGCACCTGTGGCCTGTAAACTAAATATGGTGAAAGGAACTAGGTTATTAATGCACTTTTCAATTATTCAGAAGAGTTGGCCATCAGAAATACATATAAAGGTGTTAAAACATTCAAGACATTAAAATCTTATTTTCTATAATTTAATATTAAATTTTCCAGATTTAAAAAATATAATTCAACAAAAAGGAAATCACGCTGTTCTTTGACAGTGTGGTGCAGGCTAATTGGTAAAATGTGTGCAAGAAACTAAATTGTTTTATCTTTGTTTGGACAATTACTTGGAATTGGACAGAATACACAATTGTGATTGTCACATTGCTGTTTGTGGGAGCTTTCTGTGCACAACTTGGCTGCTGTGTTTCCCACATTACAACAATAACTACACTTCAAAAGTATTGTAAAGTGTATGGGATATTCTGAGGTGACGGAGTTTACCCTCTGGAGTTTAGACGAATGAGAGGTGACCTTATTGAAACATATAAGATTCTTAGGGGGCTTGACAAGATTGATGCTGAGAGGTTCTTTCCCCAATGAGAAA
Organism: Carcharodon carcharias; assembly: GCF_017639515.1. NCBI lineage: Eukaryota > Metazoa > Chordata > Chondrichthyes > Lamniformes > Lamnidae > Carcharodon > Carcharodon carcharias. The sequence continues at coordinate 64,160,063 of NC_054478.1, read as the reverse complement.
GTCTAGGATCAGAGGGCATAATCTCAGAGTAAGGGGTTGTCTATTTAAGACAGAGATGAGGAGGAATTTCTTCTCTCAGAGGATAGTCAATCTGTGGAATTCTTTACCTCAAAGGGCTATAGAGGCTGTATTGTTAAGTATGTTCAAGGCTGAGATTGAAATTTTTAATCAGTAAGGGAATAAGGCAGGAAAGTGGAGTTGAGGATTATCAGATCAGCCATGATCTCATTGAATGGGCTCAGTGGGCCGAATGGCCTATTTCTACACCTATGTCTTATGGTCTTATGGTGATGAATGGTGCTATATAAATGCAAGTCTTCCTTTTATATATAAGTGAATCTTGGTAAATTGCAAGCAAGAACCGGTAGGCTGGTTGGTTACCACACATTGAACTATAACACATAAACACTTCAAACAACAATTTAAATGCTAGTTTGATTCTAATGGTAGCCCTATTATCTCTTGTGCATTCAAGGCCTGCTCTAGGAGTTGAACAGATTATCAAGGCTGACACTTCAATACAGTACAATAGTGTACTATATTATTGGAGGTGCTGTATTTTGGATGAGGTGTCAAACCAAGATCTCTTCAGGTGGATGTTAAAGATTCTATCACACTGTTCAGAGAACACTCCTCATTCAATTAATAGCAGGAAAACACAATAATTGGTTATTTATCTTCAATGCTGTTTTCTGGATCTTGCAATGTGCAAATTAACTGCTATATTTGCTTATATACCAACATAACAATACTTTAAAAATAATACTTTAAGAAGTCCTTTGAGGCATCCTAAAGAGTTGACAAATTATATTTTATGTAAATGCACATTCTTGCTGACAGAACCAATATAAATTTAGCTCAAGTCATTGTGGCAATAGCTAACAAAAACTTTAAAGTGTTACCTTTTTTTCACAAGAGCTTATAGAAAAAATAAGCTACTGGCTAGATATTTAACTAGCTTTCTGACTTTATGCAATATGAGAAGCTTCAAATTAAGGTGATTTTTAAAAAATATAATTCCATATATAACCAACTCACTACGATTCTGATTTCAAGGTTCTGTCAGGACTGACAAATAGAAAATAGTGCCGATTTCCAGAACTCGCAACATTATGCTGACGCAAATATGTTAAAGTTCAATAGCAACCAGTGATTCGTTTAACATTGTTAATAACGTTTAATGTATTAGTGCATTCAGATTGCAGTATCCTCTCATGTTCAGTCATTCCAAAGGAAGCTGATGTTAATTGTTTTATAAGCCTGTTAAACCGAAGTAAATGAAATATATAAAATTATTCAAAATGTGAAACCTTGTACAAGTGAAACTAAAAAATAAAATAGGCAATGCCAGTAGATTTGTAAAATATACAGCTTATGTTAATTGAGCTGAAGTGGCATGTAATATACAGTACATGAATCGAAGTACGTTTATCGACAGTCTACGACGATACTAAGCAAGCCTTAATTCAGGAAAACATAATATCAGATGCAGTGATAACTCTCCAACTCCAAATTATATGTTATTATATAGAATGTGAGAGCATATTTCACTTGCATCTACTATCATTACAATGGAGTGTGTTGCAATTTCTGGAGCTATATGACCACATTTCATTAGGATACGGTAATTCGAAAATCATCTGGAAACCAACCGTGATCACAACCTAATGTGCTAATAAATCTTATATGCACTCTTTAGAGAGTCACTATTTTGGGTAGTTCACGCCTGATTTGCAACGATGAACTACCTATTTATTAGTTGGGGCCTCTTTTCAAGGGAGCAATCTCCCTTAAAATTATGCATTGGTTTCTAACCTGAATTTAGCAATAATATATGGAGCACTAACGCAATGTGTGATGGTGTCACAATAGGATGTTGTAACTCAGCCTTAATCTAACACGTGGAAACTGAGCGAGTACCGGCAACTGCTGGCTTTTCGAACTCAAACTGTTGGCAGAACTATCACTGTTGTAACACAATTTGCAGGTTTGAAGATTGTAAGATTTATTACCCCCATAATGGGAATTTCTTAACATTAATGTCAGAGAGAGACAAGTACCAGCACATTTCGGAGAATGGGTGGACTTGGTTGAACAAACCGTAAAAAGGCTTTGTCGATCGTTTTCTATTTAACCGAACTTTAAATTCTTGAAATGTCTAATCGTTCGAGGCATGAATTGTATTGATAACATAAATACAATGATATACTGTAACCATAAGTAACCTGTTTGATACTACAGTGGAGCTGATGTTCAAATGAACCTCGCGGCTGTACTCATTAAAATCGAGTTGTTACTTTATACCATGATTGTCCCTTTTAGGTTTTATCAATAAACGTCTCATTATCGAAAACAGAACACGTACTTAGGGTTTATCCGTAGTCTCATGTAAAAGAAATTGTAAGATGCTGCAAGTTTAAATTGTTCGTTTTTCTCTAACGAAAAAGTGCTAACAAAAATTCGCACTTAATAGATACGTTATAAAGTGCAAATCATTCAAAACTGCAACATAGTATGCTCTGGATTAAATCACTAAATTTAAATATTTGGTGAATCGGCATATTCCGCAGTTCATCTCCGAGTAATCCATTGCTTTGAATATATCGTTATTGATCATAGTTTTATTTACATTAAGCGACGATGGGCAGCTATTTAGCTAAGAATGAACAATCTGGCAAAACTTGAGACAACAAGGGACAAATTGTGACGTGTTCATTACTCCTTAGGCTGCGGAGCACGAACTTTGGTTCAATCAGCCTGGATCAGTTTGGTTCCACCACATACTCTTTATTTGCTGCCTGCACTTTTGTCGTGTCACTGCTGATTTTTTAAAAATCAGTAAAATGTTTTTTTGTTACATAACATTGATCCGCTATAATGTTTCCTTCAAATAGCTTCCAGTTGTTAAAAACTGAATTTGTCACAGAATACCTGTCATATTCTGTATAGACGTACGCGTATTTTCGCATTAAGGTCATCTGTCTGGGCGGTTTACTGTGCAAAGTATACTTTACAACTGAAGTAATTAAATGTCTATTTACTGACGGAAGTCAAACTGGTTTCTCAGGCTTATCGGCCAAACTTCGTCATAACACAATGAATCCTTGAAAGATTTTACATAAAAATAAATTTAGAACAACAGTAAATGAAACCTGCCGGGATAAATAATGCCCGCCGTGATACATTTGCTTCACTGGATACTTTATTCAACGCTGACTTTGTTTAGTCACAATTGTGATGATACAGGTATTTGGTGGTAGAAGTAATAAAACAAAGTAATAAAAGTGCACGAGAGCTTAGCTGGTAAATGTTCAGGAATATGAATTTATTCGGCAATGTCGTGTACTGTTATCCCAGACCACTGTCAATTGGGTTCCTGTATTTTTGAATGAAAACGTTAAATAATGTGACTCCCGACATTTTAAAGTTTTCAACGTTTGATTATTTTGCAAGAATTTCGTACAGAATATCCCATATATACCGTCGTTTCCATCGTAAGGGTCGAGAAAAGCGGCCTGTTAGTCACTACTGTTATATTGTCAATATATCCACCTTATTATTTACTGAGAGGAATTTTAGCACAATCAAAAGCTAGTTTTTCTGCCTATATCACGAGATATATTCCTATACGAGGAATAGAGGAGCACGGAACCCTTGTGTTGTGATGAATGTAAGTTTCCTCAGGAGTCCCATTTTCCCGCGTCCTCTCAGTATGGTTGGTGGTAACCATAGAAGCAAAAGCTTGTTTGCAAGGTTTTTTTTGAGGCGGTACAATGAGAGATGGAGGTAGAGACAAAAAATGGAATCGGGAGAAGCAGCAGGCTGATTACGAGGTGTCAAAATTGCCAGGAGCAAGAAGGTGATAGCAATCAGGAGCTACAGCGGGGTGAGAAGACTGCGGCATTCGTGCGGGCAACTAATTATACATCTCATTTATCGACTCGATCAGCAGAGCTGGGGAATAGTGACAGATTGGTGAGGCAGGATCGGGAGGTGTTAAAACAATGGGGCCGGCTCGGCTTCATTACGGCATGCTAATCAGTGCGGGCTGTGTCTGTTAGAGAGCCCAGTTATGTATCTAGATAGAGAGAAAGAGATGGCTGTGTGCTGCTCAGAGTTGCCTGTTCCTCAGGTGGCGTCTCGCCAACAGGCGCTTCCCGCGCAATCAGCTGGGCGCCAAATAATGTAGGAGAACTTTTATCACGATCCGCCGAAACTAAAATAAAATCTACCCTTTCTGACTATTTGCTACGGCCTTATCTCTCTGATTCATCATTAAGCTTTGGTAACGTTTAGGTGTAAAGAGTAGCAAATATTCCACATTCTATATTGATGTAAATAATGTTTAACATTGCCTTTTCTCTTTTAGTATTAGACTTTTAACATTCAGATTTTAAGTATATTTTCTTACGGGCGCAGGCAACACTGCAGATACTAATGTGTGTGACAACATAACTTAGTCGTAATACCACATTAAATTCAATCAGCTAGATGTTTGAAATCATGTGCAGGAGTGGTAATTGCACATTGCAAACAATAATCAAATATAGTTAAAATAATTATTCAGGAGCCCCGAGTTAGCATGACATTTCCGCATTCAAGTGAGATTCTATGTATATGGATAGATATGGTGTTGTGTATAGAGATATAGATATAATTTTCAACTATTTAAATCATTCAGTTGCTTTATATAAATTTGTTTCAATTGTTATGTTTCCATATACTCAGTGTATAGATGTATTAAATATATATGCCATTACATTTAAGGCTCGTTTCCTACGTATTTTTTTTTAGATAATGCACATAGTAAAATAAGGCCAGAATTGATGTGTAGCCCTGGTACATTTCTTCAACAACTCAAGTTCAGTGTTGTGTTGTGTATTTACTGAATATACAATTTCTTAGCTAAATAAAAATATAAATTTAAATTATAATTATGTCTGTTCACGTTTAATTCTAATGATTCAGATTACCTTTAAAACCGTACCCGGAAAAGATGACTGTGGGTAGAAATGTCTCAACTCACGTAGAAATCGGCATTAAATGCGTTTTACATACATAACATAAAGCATTTAGTTAATATAGAGTAATATTAAGCCTTCAACATCCAAATAATCTTAACAAAAGGATTGCATGATGCAAACATAATTGTCTGTGTCATATAATCATTATCACGTTTATTTTTAACAGATCATGGCCGTCACCATGAAGAACATTTTTTTTTTGCATTTCTGAGCTTTATTGTTTAGATAAAAATGTTTTCACATCGACACTACCACAAAAAGGGTCACGCTTCAGCATCAGGGATTTATCACTTATTCAGTTGCCCTTAGATTCCAATTCATGAAATGCAATACATGGGGAATTATTTTATTCAGTAAGAACGCAACATGATATTAATTATAAAACATTACTACTGTAGCAATGTATGATTACAAATAATAAATCAGATCTGTGATTATGCGTTCTGGCAGATCGTGTTTAAATTATTAATTTATCTAAGGATAAACATTTTGTTGAAAGGCCGACAGATGCCTGATGGCATTCTGATCGTGTTTGTCCTGAAGGTAGTTCTTTACGCTAGCAATGCGCAAATCGAATCATGCAATTAATATACATGCGTATTGTTGAAATGTAGGGGACTTTCCTTCAATTAATATGTGTTAGATTGCTTTTAAAACTAAAATTATTAAGACTTGCAGTAGAATGTACCCCTTAGAAGGTCACAATATCGGTGGAATTTCTTTAGCTCTGGTTGCATCAGGTCCTTTATCATAACGTTTCCGGTTCGTGGTCACATTCTAGAAAGCTTTAACAGTTAAGACGTCCATCTGACATTGAATACCCCCGCAAACTCAAATATAAAAACTGAAAATACCTACAGATTATTCAATAAAGAATCGTCTGACAAAAATCGCACTTCGTTGTCGCCCTGTTATTAAATGTAATTTGATTTAGGCTTCTCAAATTTTCTAGCTTGCAGTAAACTAATTATATAACATTAGCATATTCAGACGCCTATGGACTATTTTGAATTAGGTGTTAAATAGACCTAAGTGAGCCAAACTGCCTTTAAAAGCACAGCATGACCATGTAATTCTTTTTCCAGTTTTTTGGAACGAAACGACAAAACTTCTTTCCAAGTAGCTATCACCCACATTTAGTGTGAAAAGTACTGTAATTGTAATTCACGCTGTCGGGTCTGTCAGATGTTCTCGAGTTGCTGAAGCTTTCTTTAAAATGGGAAAACTGCCAAATGCGCTGTGATATCTCAATCAAGCATTCCAGAGTCAGGTTTGAGCTAAGGTAGCATCTGCAAACGCATGTAAATTGCCAATTAATACATTAGCATCTCCCAAAATTTAAAAAAATCAAAAAATCTGAGATTCCTAGTAGCAACCTTAACAACATAATGTGCCTCTTGCCTAAACAGACGAACACTAATTACACTCAAGGGATTTTTGAACACAACACGGGTTCGCTGAGTATTGTTTGTAAAATATGTACCTTTATGGATCTTCAAAATAATTTTTTCAAGAATTTAGTAACTGCAATGTTTCTTATTAGCAAACAGTCACTACTTTAGTAAACTATGTTTTTGTTGGATGTTATCGTGTGTTTTATTAAATTAGTTTAATAAAATACAACGATTAACTCTATATACCATAACTTCATAAAACTTTTGCTAGCTTGAGGGTTCAGCTGTACGTTATATAAGTACAATCCCCCGACGGTTTCAAAGCATTGCCCAATATGTATTAATTTAATAAGTAGTAGGATAAAGAAAATACATGTTGGCCGATTCTGCGATCCAGATATGGCTTTTAGGGTCAAATTACTTCCAAATAAATTTGTTCACCCAGTCCAATGTAAATATATTGAAAAATAAATGTTCCAACTGGAAATAACGTGCTATCGCTTTCAGATTTTATTTGAAGACCGCTGAAGAACAGGATAATGTGAATGGCTTTTTTCAATCAAAACATAGCACAACACTTTAATACTTGTTCTAATGCCCTTAATATTTGCAATTCATCAATTCTTTTAAGTGGAAAAGTGAAAGGTGGTTTCGTTCTGATTTAATTATGCCAATAAATATATATCACGCATAGACAACACTGAATGAGACTTTCCCCAATCTGTTGTAACTACATTTTGTAAGTTAATAAAGTGCAACTTTGGCAACACAGCCTTGTTATTGTCTTTATACCTTGTGGTCATCGAATACACTCACCCAGGTTAAAGATTTTTGTGCACATTAAATCCTTACTTTCCATTGAACATTCGTATATAATCAATGGTTGTTGCTACAGGGTTGGCGTATCAAAGATCTTACAGATAAAAAACGAGAGCGAAATGGTTATCTTAAAGCCGGAATTATGTTGTAACTATATAGCTAGTAATATCAATGAAAGGTTGCACAAGAAGTAGGGAGATTGAATTTTGCTTATTTATTTGGAATTTAATGTACAACGTTTGTATTATTAGTTGTTTACTTAAGATGATGTGTGATCTACGATTATCCATGTTATATCGATTAAAGTGTTTGAGCTGCTGTGGTTATTTTTATGTACGTTACAACTTTTTCCAAATATCTTTCAGAAGGTTCATGTTTATTAAGTATGATGAGCGTTCATTGCGATAGTTCCATTGAAAGCATTTTCTTACATTGTGGCTAATAACACATGTCTGTCACATAATATATTTTCCATTTAAAATGCATACAGCAGATGCAGATTAGATAATATGAACATATCTTTTTGTACAAGAATAGCATAAGCAGTTTACAAAATAGTAATATATTTTGAGGACGTTAGTAATAAAGTTGATAGAAGTAAATATATTGATTTTTATTAACATAAAACTTCAGTTAATGAGTGCAATTCTTGATGAACATGTCCCAGCTCCATCTCACAACTTTCAATTGATGTTGTACTGTGTTGCTGTGCAAAAACTATTAAAATACTACTTTTGTCTCTGAATTATTTGTCATAAAATCAATTTAACACAACTTCAAAACCAAAATTAACAACTCTATTAGTTTATATTACAAGAGCATCAAAACAGATCAATCAGTATTACACTAGTGAATCTACTTTATTGTTCAAAGGCAGTTGACCTTTCTAGTGAGTAGAGAATGCAGCCACATTGCTATACTTATTTCCAAGGTTTTGTACAAGTTACGGGATAATTCTTTTGGGTAAAGGGTGACAGAGCATTATGATCCAGTTAATATTTTAAAGGATACCCTCAGTGTTCATCTGAAGAGCATATTGGAGGTATGTACACAATGGTTATTGGTCTGATTTTGTAGAAAGTCAACTGCACTTCTTTTATTCAGGCAGTCTCCTGCCAAACTGCAGATCAAGGTTGACTGAGGTCATTTAGATCAGTGTTAGAAAATGAAGCCAAAAGACTCGTATTCCTTATCGTCTACTGAAAATATTCAGCTAATGAACTATTTTCAATCAGACTTATCCTATGATTCAATGTACTTCGAGGACATTTGATTATGAGATTAAACAAGTTACTTGATCTTTATAACTTATTGCAAGAACCAGTTTTAAATATAATATTGCTTTGAGCTTCTAACCTTCATAAATATATTGATAGACTTCACTGGAAAGCAACAAAATTGTTTTTCTGCCTTTGAATCGATTTCACCTAAAACTATGCTTAGTTTTGACTCCCAATGTACAACATTATGGTAAATGAATGTATAAACTGTAATTGAGTTATTCAGCTTATGCACTAAACACAGAGCTAGAGGGATTTACAAATCTTAAACAAGACAGAAAGGTTACTCCTCCCATACCATAATAAATATATAGAATAAACTGCTATTAGAAGCAATTAATTCTATTTGTTTTAACTTCTTTAAGAAGGATTTGGACAATAGTGTGGTTAAGGACAGGACTTAAGGTTATGACAATAACTTTATAGACATAGTTGACTATGCAACTCAACTGTTATGGTCTGAATTATAGGAATATCTTCAATGGAGTGCAACTTATTGGGTATGAACACTAGTCAGTAAACATTATATCATGTGTAGAGTTTGATAAGCTGACCTTTGAGGATGAGAGAGAAGTTTCAGCATTTTATTTTCTTGTAAACTTGACCTGCAGTCAATCACTTCTCTTCAGGGACTAAATAAATTGGAAAGGGGCTCTGGCAGCACAGATGTTGCATGGTCTTGGAGAAAGGAGTGGGTTCTTTAAAAACTGTTCTGTTCTTATTTCATACCTTAAGGTGTTCTCATGATCTTCTGAGTCCCCTCAGTTAACAGGTTATCAGCAAATATTTCAAGATAAAATTTGTCTGCAAGATGTTTAGATACAATATGGCAGGTTTTCTGATTACACTGACTGATGCATACAAGGTAGATGTTTCGAAAAAGATGTTTGTCCTTTCTCCTTCTTGAACAGCTGCAGTCCATGTGGTGTAGGTACACCCACAGTGCTGTTAGGTAGGGAGTTCCAGGATTTTGACCCAGCGACAGTGAAGGAACATCAATATAGTCAAGATGGTGAGTGGCTTGGAGGGGAACTTGGAGGTCTCCATATTAAATGTGGAGCATTTTTTCTCTCAGAGGGTTGGTTGGTAGTATGTGGAATTCTCTTCCCCAAGAGCAATGGAGTCTGGATCAATGAATTTATTCAAGGTAGAGTTGGACAGACTTTTGATAGACAAGGATAAACAAGGGATTGGGCTGGCAGCTCTTGGGCCAAGCTGCCGTCCTTAATAGGCTTAATAATTGGCTGCTGCCAGCAGAATGCAGCCCCGGATCCCACTTCCTGCTGAAGCTTGGTTGCCTCCCACTTTTGGCCCTGGCAGTAGGACATCTGGCGCCTCCACAGGCTTTCGGTCATTATTTAGATATCTCTGCAATTTTCTGGTATTTATGCACACATGGCATTCTCACACTTAACCACTAATTAAAAAAAGGACATCTAAGACAAACACAAATTTGCTGCTTATGGAAATGCATTTAATGAACCTGTAACATTTTGGGACTTTTATCCATATGGACTGGAAGTAACTTTATTTTAATTTATATTGTACCTTTGACACAACATAGGAACATATGTACAAATTAGCAGCAGCAGGCCATTTGGCCCTTCGAGGCTACTCCACCATTCAGTAAGATCATGGCTGATTTGGTTGTGGTCTCAATTCCACTTTCCTGTCCGCCCCCCATAACTCTTGACTCCCTTGCCACTCAAAAATCTGTACAACTCTACCTTGAATAAATTCAATGCCCCAGCCTCCACTGTTCTCTGGGAGAAGAGAGTTCCACATACTAACAACCCTCTGCAAGAAACAAAAAATTTCATATCTCAGTCTTAAAAGGGAGACCTCTTATTCTTAAACTGTGTCCCCTAGTTCTAGTCCTACCCACAAGTGGAAACATCCTCCTGGTGTCTACCCTATCAAGTCCTGTCAGGATCTCAAATGTTTCAGTAAGATCACCTATCATTAAACTCCAATGGGTATAGGCCCTACCTGTTCAACCTTTCTTCATTGGTTAAGCCTATCATCCCAGGAATGAGTCTGCATTGCTTCTAATACAATTATATCTTGATTTAAATAAGGAAACTAAACTGTGCACAGTACTGCAGATCTGGTCTCACCAATATCTTATACAGCTGCAGTAAAACTTCCCTACTTTTATATTCCATTCCCCTTGCAATAAGCACCAATACTCCATTTGCCTTCCTAATCACTTGCTGTACCTGCATACCGACCTTTTGTGATTCAGGTCACAAAAATAGTGTACTGCTTTTCTATTCTTCCTTGCAAAGTGGACAAGTTCACATTTTCCCGCATCATATTCCAACTGCCAAAGTTTTGTTCACTCACTTAACCTGTCTATACCCCTTTGCAGACTGTCTACCTCCTCTTGACAACTTACTTTCCTACCTGGTCCCTTTAATCAAATCATTGCTGTAGATTGTAAGTAGTTAGGTCTCAGCACTGATCCCTATGGCACTCCACTTGTTACAGCTTGCCAACCTGAAAAAGACCCATTTATCCCCATGCTCTGCTTCCTTAACTAACCCATCCTTTATCTGTACTAACATGTTACCTACTACACCATGTTCTCTTATCTTGTGCAGTAACCTTTGATGTGGCACTTTATCAAATGCCTTTTGGAAATCCTAGCACACCAGGACTACAGGTTCCCCTTTATCCACCTAGCTCATTACTTCCTCAAAGAACTCTAATAAATCAGTTAAACATGATTTCCTTTTTACAAAGTCATGTTGACTCTGCCTGATCATGTTATGATTTTCTAATTATCCTGCTATAACCTCCTTAATAATGGATTCTAGCAATTGCCTACGACAGATGTTAGGCTAACTGGCCCATAGTTTTCTGCTCTCTCTCCCCCCTTTCTTGAATAAAGGTGTTATATTAGCTATTTTCCAATCAACTGGGACCCTTATAGAATCTAAAGAATTTTGAAAGATCATAACCAATGCATCTACTATCTCTGCTGCCACTAAATCCTAGGATGCAGGCAATCAGGTCCCGGGGACTTGTCAGCCTCTAGGTCTAATGGATTTCCCAGCACCTTTTCCCTAGTGATGGTGATTGTTTTAAGTTCCTCCCTCCTGTTCACCTTTTGATTTTCAAGTATCTTTGGGAAGTTTTCCACGTTTTCTATAGTGAAGACGGACACTAAATACCTGTTCAATGCCTCCACCATTTCCTTGCTGCAAGTTCAGGTTCACCTGAAAGAATTAACTTTCAGAAATACACACTCTTCCACTCTGAAGCCTTTGGGTGGGATTTTCCGGCCTTGCCCGCCGTTGGGATCGTCCGGTCCTGCTGAAAGTCAATGGACTTTTGACTGGGCCACCAAAGCTTCCGTGGCAGGTCCCACTATGATGGGGCTGGAAAATCCCAGCCATTATCTCTGGTGTCCCCCAAGGATCAATCCTTGGCCCCCTCCAATTTCTCATCAACATCCTGTCCTCAGAAACACCATCCAAAAAACACATCCTATACCTGTCTACCTGTACACTGACAAATCTAGTTTTACTTCACCACCGTATCTCTCAAACCATCTACTGTCTAAGTTGTCAGACTGCTTGGATGAGCAGAAATTTCCTCTAAGTAAATCTTCAGAATTAAGCCATGCCTTTGGTCATTGCCACAAGCTTCATTCCCCTCCACAAACTCCACTGTCTAGCTGTTGACCCCTGGCAACTGTCAGCAGCTGAACCAGACTATTCGCAACCTGGATGCTTATTATATATCGAGAAGAGCTTATGACCACAGACCTGTTACATAACCTATTTTCCTATTTCACCTCCATAACATTGCCTGTCTCTCAGCTTATCTTCTGTTGAAACTCTCATCATGCATTTGTTACCACTGGACTTAACTATCCCAGTGCACTCCTAGCTAGACTTTCATCTTCCACCCTCCATAAAAATAAGTCCATTTAAATTCTAGTGCCTGTATCCTAACTTGCACCAAGTCCCATTCACCCATTACTTCTATGCCTACTGCCCACATAGGTTCCTGATCTGGCAATGCCTCCATTTTAAAATTCTCATGTTTGTCTTAAAATCCTTCTTTAACTTCACTCATTCCTATTTCTGTAACCTCACTCAGCCGTACAACTGTCCAAGATATCTGTGCTCCTCCCATTCTGGCTTCTTGAGTATCCCCAATTTTAATTGCTTCACTATTGGCAGCTGTGCCTTTAGCCACTAAGGGCCTAAGCTCTGCAATTCCCTCTTAAACCTCTCTATCTCTCTTTCCTCCCTTAAAACATTCTTTTAAATCAAGCAATTGGTTATTTGACCTCATATCTTCTTATGTGGCTCAATGTTAATTTTTTGTTTGATAACACCCCTGTGAAGTGCCTCGATATGTTTTCCTACATTAAAGGTGCTATATAAATACAAGTCATTATTACAACCTTCACTTAATTCACTCAATCGTACTGCAAAAGAAGCTTATGCAGGCAGAATGCTGGTGAGATGTAGGGGGCTGGAGGGAACATTCACAACTTTACAAAGTTTATTCCCTATGAAGGACAGTCCATGGAATTGATATCAGAGATGGCAAATTTGGAGGCATGGATTCAGCACCAGATTCGTGACCACAAATCAACACAGTAACTGCAGCAACTATGTGAAGCACCATACAACCACAAGTTGCCATGTCCGTCTCTGTCTCTTTAATCCCATAATACACATTATCTTAGTTTCTAACCTCCTTTCATGATGATATAACACTCCAAAGGGGTCAGGAAAAGTGATGATGGTGATATGATAGGCGAGCCATAGAGTCATTTAGGGCACAGAAGGAAGCCATTCAGCCCATTGAGTCCTTGCCAGCTCTCTGGGGAGCAATCCAGTCAGTCCCGTTCCTCCACTCAATCCTCAAAGCCCTGCTAATTTATTTCCTTCAAGTGTCCATCCAACTTCCTTTTGAAATCATTGATTGTTTCTGCTTCCAGTGGACAGTGAGTTCCAGATCTTTATCACTTGCTGCATAAAAAAGTTCTTCCTCACACACCCGCTGCATCTCTTGCCCAAAATCTTAAACCTGTGTTCCTTAGTCCTTGCACCATCAGTTAATGGGACGTGTTTTTCCTTGTCTACCTTATCTAAGCCTGTCATAACCTTGTTCACCTCTATTAAATTTCCCCTCAAGCTCCTTTGCTCCAGCAAGAACAACCTCAGCCTTTCCAACCTAACCTTATAACCAAAATGCATCATCTCTGGAATCATTGTGGTAAATCGCCTTTGTACCCTCTCAAGTGCCTTGACATCTTTCCTAAAATGTGATGAGCAGAACTTGATGCAATGCTCAACCTGGGGCCTAACCAGAGTTTTATAAAAGTTCAGCACAACTTGCCCACTTTTGTACTCAATGCCTCAATTTATATAGCACATGATCCTATTTGTTTTGCTAACCACTCTCTCAATATAGAGTCAGAGAGTCATAGAGGTCTACAGCACAGAAGAAGGCCCTTTGGCCCACCGAGTCTGCGCTGGTCAAACAAGTACCCAACTATTCTAATCTCATTTTCTAGCATTAGGCCCATAGCCTTGTATGCCGTGGCATAGCAAGTGCACATCCAAATACTTCTTAAATGTTATGAGGGTATCTGCCTCTACCATCCTTTCAGGCAGTGAGTTCCAGATTCCCATCACCCTCTGGGTGAAAAAATTCTTCCTCACATCCCCTCTAAACCTCCTGCCCCTTATCTTAAATCTATGCCGCCTGGTTATTGATCCCTCCACCAAGTTCCTTTCTGTCTACCCTATCTATGCCCCTCATAATTTTATACACCTCAATCATGTCCCTTCTCAATCTCCTTTGCTCCAGGGAAAAATAACCCCAGTCTATCTAATCTCTCCTCATGACTAAAACTCGCCAGCCCAGGTAAATCCTGGTAAATCTCCTCTGCAGTCTCTCTAGTGCAATCACATCTTCCTATAATGCGGATTCCAGAACTGCACGCAACACTCTAGCTGTGGCCTAACCAGCGTTTAATACAGATCCAGCTCCCTGCTCTTATATTCAATGCTTCGGCTAATAAAGGCAAGTATCCCATATACCTTCTTAACCACCTTATCTACCTGTCTTGCTACATTAAGGGACCGGTGGACATGTACACCAAGTCCCTCTGATCCTCAGTATTTCCCAGGGTCCTACCATTCATTGTGTATTCCCGTGCCTTTTTGTCCTGCCCAAGTGCATCACCTCATACTTATCCTAATTAAATTCCATTTGCCACTGAGCAGCCCATCTGACCAGCCCGTCTATATCCTTCTGTAATCTAAAGCTATCCTCTTCACTATTTACCACCCCACCAATTTTTATGTCATCCATGAATTTACTGATCAACCCTCCTATATTCAAGTCTAAATCGTTTATATGGACCACAAATAGCAAGGGACCCAATACCAATCCCTGTAGACCCCGACTGGACACAGGCATCCAGTCACAAAAACACCCCTCGACCATCACCCTCCACTTTCTGCCACTCAGCTAACTCTGGATCTAATTTGCCAAATTGCCTTGGATCCCATGGGCTCTTACCTCCATTATCAGTCTCCCATGTGGGACCTTAACAAAAGCCTTGCTGAAGTCCAAGTAGCCTATGTCAAATACATTGCCCTCATCTATACACCTGGTCACCTCTTCAAAAAATTCAATCAAATTGGTCAGACATGCCCTCCCCTTAACAAAACCATGCCGACTGTCCTTGATTAATCCCTGCCTCTCCAAGCGTAGATTAATTCTGTACCTCAGAATTGCTTCCGATTATTTCTCCACCACTGAGGTTAGACTGACTGGCCTGTAGTTCCCTGGTTTACCCCTTCTTCCCTTGTTGAATAATGGTACCACATTGGCTATTCTCCAATCCTCTGGCACCTCTCCTGTGACCAGAGAGGTAATGAAAATTATTGCCAGCGCCCCTGCTATCTCCTCCCTTGCCTCACTCAACAGCCTGGGATACATTTCATCCGGGCCTGAAGACTTATCTACTTTTAAGCCTGCCAGACCTCCTCCCTTTCTATACTAATTTCTTTAATGATATCACAGTCCTTCTGCCTGATTTCCATACCCATGTCGTCCCTCTCACTTGTGAACACCGACACAAAGTATTCATTTAGAACCCTATCTACGTCTTCCAGCTCCACACACAAATCACCACTATGGTCTTTAATGGGCCCTACTCTTTCCCTAGTTATCCTCTTAATATACTTGTAAAATAACTTTGGATTTTCCTTTATTTTACCTGCCAATGTTTCTTCATGCCCCCTTTTTTCTCTCCTAATTTCCTTTTTAAGTTCCCCCCTGTACATTTTATAATCCTCTAGGGTTTCCGCTGTTTTGAGCCCTCGGTATCTGCCATACGCCTCCCTTTCTCTCTTTATCCAATCCTGTATATCCCTCAACATCCAGGGTTCCCTGGATTTGTTGGTCCCATCCTTTGTCTTTACTGAAATATGTTGGCCCTGTATTCTCCCTATTTCCTTCTTGAATGAGTCCCACAGCTCTGACACAGGTCTACCTAAAAGTAGCTGTTCCCAGTCCACTCTGGCCAAATCATATCTGATCTTATTAAAATTGGCCTTCCCCCAATTTAGAACTCTGATTTCTGGCCCATTCTTGTCCTTTTCCATAACAAACTTGAATCTAACGGAGCTATGATCACTATCTGCAAAATGCTCCCCCACTGATACCTCTACCACTTGCCCGGCTTCATTCTCTCAAATTAAGTCCAGGACCACCTCCTCCCTTGTAGGGCTTTCTACATACTGGAATATGTCCTGTCACCTTCAAAGGTCAAAGCACATGCACCCCTATGTTCCTGCAAACTCTTTAGAATTGTGCCATGAAGTCTATATTGCCTCTCCCTATTCCTTCTGCCAAAATGCATCACCTCACACTTCTCTGTAGTAAATTCTATCTGCCACTTGCCTTCCCATTCTGCTAGTCTATCTAAGTCCTGTTGCAGGCAATTCATATCATCCTCACTGTTTGCCACTCTTCCAAGTTTGGTATAATCGGCAAATTTTGAAATTTTACTCCATATTCCAAGATCCAAGTCATTTATGTGTAGCAAAAAAGCAATGGTCCTAGCACTGACCTTTGGGGAACAGCATTGGCTTCCACACCTCAGGTCCAAAAAACAATCATCTACCACAGCTCACTGCTTTCTGTTTTGAAGCCAATTTGTTATCGAATTGAACAAAGACACTCTTAGATGTGGAACTTTTCCTTGTCAACTATGAGTATTATGGAAATAAGGATGATGAAATGAAAGGGAGTGGATGTCATACCCATCTTTAAGTTCTCAGACCAAAGCCTCTGCCACAAACCCCATCTCACCACCTGCATCATTTGATTTTTCACCCTCAAGTGCCCGCTCAAATACCTTCACCTGGAGAGAATTAGACAGTGAGAGGGAGGACATGGTACTGGATGATACAAAAAGCACAGGGGAGCTTAAGAAGTGGTTGAGGCCATGCATCTTTCTCAGTGGAAGCTGAGCAGAAGACTGTCCATAGCTTTAGGGCCTCAGTATCCAGAACTGTGGTACATACCTGCAAAGAAGGAATTTCAAGAAAGTTCACACCTGCTTGCAGGCTCTGAGATCATAGAATCTTTACAGTGCAGAAGGAGGCCATTCGGCCCATCGGGTCTGCACTGACTCTCTGAAAGAACATTCTACCTATTCTCATTCTGCTGCCTTATCCCTGTAACCTTGCACATTCTTTCTTTTCAGGTAGCAGTTCAATTTCCTTTTGAATATCTTGATCAAACCTGCTTTCACCACCCTCTCAGGAAGTTCATTCCAGACTCCAACCACCCTCTGGCTGAAAAAGAAATTTCCTCACATCACTTTTACTCATTTTGCCAATAATTTTGAATCTGTGCCCTGTGGTCCTTGATATTCTCTTCAGTGGGAACAGTTTCTCCCTACTTATCCTGTCCATACCCCACAGGATCTTGAATACCTCTATCAAGTCTCCTCTCAGCTTTCTTTTCTCCACAGAAAACTGTCCCAATCTCTCCAATCTATCCTTATAGCTACAATTCTTTATCCTTGGAATCATTCATGTCAATCTCTCTAAACTCTCTCCTTTGCCTTCACATCCTTCTTCAAGTATGGCGTCCAGAACTGGACAGTCTTCCAGGTGAGACCTAACTGGTGTCTTATGAAGTTTAACATGACCTCCTTACTCTTGTTTTCAATGCCCCTATTAATAAAGCCTAAGATACTATATGCCCTGCCAACTTCAATGACTTATGTCCCTATATTCCTGCACTTCCTTTAGGGTTTCTTCATTTATTTTATACTGTCTCACCATATTCTTCTAGCTAAAATGGATCACCTCACACTTCGCTGCATTAAACTTCATCTGCTGCTTGTCTGCCCAATTCACCAACAATTCTATATCCTTTTGAAATTCAAAACTATCCTAATCACAGTTGACAATGTTTCCAATCTTTGTATCTTCTCCAAATTTTGAAATCATGCCCTGAACACCACAGTTTAGGTCATTAATGTCTATCACAAAGATCAAGGGTCCCAACACTGACCCCTGGGGAACTTCTCTAAAAACCTTTCTCTAATTTGAAGAAGAACCATTTATCACTATTCTGTTTCCTGTCATGCAGACAATTTCTTATCCAAGTGCCTACTTTCCCTTTTATTTCATGAGCTAAAATTTTACTCACTGGTCTGTTGTGTGGCACTGTATCAAATGCCTTTTGAAAATCCATATACACCACATCAACAGTGTTGCCCTTATCAACCTTCTCTGTTACCTCCAAAAAATTCCAGCAATTTAGTTAAACATGATTTTCCCATAATGAATCCATGCTGGCTTTCCTCAGTTATGCTGCACTTTTCTAAGTGACTACTGATTTTGTGCCAACTATAATTTCCAGAAGCTTCCCTGCCACTGAAATCAAACTGACTGGTCTGCATTTACCAGCTTTTTCCTTGCACCCCTTTTTGAGAAATGGTGTAACAATCACAATTCTCCAGTCCTCTGGCACTACCCCTGTGGCTAAGGAAGACTGGAAGATTATCACTCGTGTCTCTTCAATTTTCATTCTCATTTCCCTCAGTACTCTTGGATGCATTATATCCAGTCCTGGTACCTTATCTATTTTAAGTAATGTTAGCCTTTCAAACACCTCCTCCTTCTCAATTGTAAATTCTTCTAGTGCACCAGTTACCCCCTGCTCACCTTGAGCTGGATAGCATTTACTTCCTTTGTAAAGACAGATGCAAAATATTCATTTAATACCCCTGCCTCCATGAGCAGGTCCTCTTTTTTTCTCATTAATTGACCCCACTCTTTCTTTTACCACCCTTTTATTATTTATATGCTCATAGAAGACCTTGAGATTCCCTTTTATATCAACTACCAGTCTCTTTTCATGCTCTCTCCTTGCTTTTCTTATTAGCTTCTTCACCTCCCCTCTGGTCTTTCTATATTCAGCCTGATTCTCCATTGTATTTTCTACCTGAATCTGCTTTATGCGCACTTCTTCCTTTTCATCTTTGCCTCTATTTCTCTTGTCATCCAGGGTGCTCTGGATTTATTTCCTACCTTTTCCCTTTAAAAGAATATACTTTGACATTGCCTGCAATACCTTTTCCTTGAAGATAGCCCATTGCTCAGCCATTGTCTTTTCTGCCAACATTCGATTCCAACTCACTTGACTCAGATGCATTCACATTCCATCAAAGTTTGCTTTCCCCCAATTAATTATCCCTCCTCTGGATTGTTCCCTGTCCTTTTCCATGGCCAATCTAAACCTTCTGATTCAATAATTGCTGTCCCCTAAGTACTCTTCCACTGATATTTGATCCAACTGGGCCAACTCATTCCCCAGAATCAAATCCAACAGTGCATGTCCTTTCATTGGACCAAAAACATACTGTTGCAGAAAATGATCTTGAACACATTCCAGGAACTCTCGCTCCTCTTGTCCCTTTGTACTATTCCTATCCCAGTCTATATTTGGATAATTGAAGTTCCCCACTATAATCACTCCATAATTCTTGCACCTCTCTGTAAATTATTTGCAAATTTGTCTCTCTACATCCTTTCCACTAGTTGGTGGTCTAGATACTAAAGATTATTGCACCTTTTTTATTCCTTAACTCTAGCCAGGGAGATTCTGTTCTTAACCCCTCTGGAACATCCTCTCTCTCCAGTACTGTAATGCCAACTTTAATCAATACTGCCACTTGCCCCACTATTCTTCCTTTCCTGTTTTTCCTAAACATGACCAGGAATATTTAACGCCCTGTTCTGTCTTTCTTTGAGCCAGGTCTCTGTTATAGCAATAATATCATAATTCCACTTGTCAACCTGTGTCTGTGGTTCACCAATCTGATTAACCACACTCCGTGCACTTTAACCCTGATTGAGCCTTTTTTACTTTCCCCCTCGTTCTGACCCCATCTAAATGATTTACTATTGCTTACTCTAATTCTACCAAACTCCCCAAGTATTCTATTTACCTTGTTATTACTCTCTGATACATCCTCCTTACCAGTTAATGCTTCTCTACTTCCCACTGCCAGTATTTGTCCTCTCCATTCTGAATTCCCTCTCAGGTTCCCATGCCCCTGCCAATCTAGTTTAAACCTTCCCCAACAGCATTAGCAAACCTCTCCACAAGGACATCAGTCCCAATCCTGTTAAGATGTAACCCTTCCTGCCCCAGAACCAATGCCTCAGAAATCTAAATTCTTCCCTCCTATTCAATTTCTCCAGCCACATGTTGAACTGCTCAATCTTCCTATTCTTTTGCTCACCAGCATGTGGCACTGGGAGTAATCCTGAGATTCATGCTCTTGAAATCCTGCTTTTTAATTCCCTTCCTAACTCCCTAAAATCTGCTTTCAGAACCTCATCCCTTTTTCTATCTATGTCATTGGTCCCAGTGTGGGACTACAAGCTCTGGCTATTCATCTTACCTCCCCACCTCCCCAAAATAATGTCCTGTAGCCACTCTATGACATCCTTGACCCTGGCACCAGGGAGGCAACATACCATCCTGGAGACACATCTATGGCCACAGAAACTCCTGCCTGTTTCCCTAACTGTGGAATCCCCTATCAGTATAGCACTTCCACTCTTCCTCCTCCTCTCCTGTGCAGCTGAGCCACCCATGGTGTCATGAACTTGGCTCTTGCTACAGTCCTCTGAGGAACCATCTTGCTCATCAGTATCCAAATTGGAAAAATGGCTAGGGAGCAAAACAGCCTCAAAGGATTTCTGCACTAACTTCCTGTTTCTCTTAGATGCTCTGGCTGTCACTTATTCCTTCTCTACCTGTGTACTTCTTAGCTGTGGTGTGACCAGCACTCTAAACATACTATCCATTTTAATCCTCAACTTGTGGATGCACAACAGTGACTCCAGCCACCGCTCAAGTTCTGCAACCTGGACCTCAAGTTTCTGCAGCTGGTGACACTTCCTGCAGACATACTCATCAAGGGCCTGCACTTTGTACCTGCACAACTTCCCACACCCTGCAGGATGCACATTCCACACTGCTGAGCTGCACTGACATACCTTAAACTTTATATAAGGTGTTTATTACTGTATGGTAAAATGTAATAACTCACCTGTCACTCACCAAACGTCTTCTCTGTGTCATGTCCAAAAAGGCACCTACTTACCAACAAATCAACTGACGGGACTCCTGTGATGTCGCTTAGAGATTTTATCTATAAACTCCTGACTCTGTCTGCTGCTTTAGGGGCTCCAATGACATTCAATCAACTACTTCCCCTGTAGCAAAGTAAGAGCCAGCTACTGGAGGCTGAGGAAAGGTAGAAAAAGAAAGGAGCACCTCCTTCTGCTCTTCAGCAAACTCCCTCACTCACCAAACTCCAACTTAAGGACTTTAATGCACCCAAAGCAGCTCTGAAGAAGGCCTGTTTTTTTGCTCCCTGATTCAAGTTTCTGAAAACCAGTTTAAACCAATTATCAAATTAACTGCCTGCAGCTCCAAGGAGAGCTTGTAAAACCCCGTTTTAAAGCTGGAATAAAACTCAATTTCTCCCAACCCAAAGAGCAAATTTAAGTGAATTGCTAAATTAAAGAAAAGACTAGACTTCAGATAGAAATTAACCCTTAAATTAACCCTTAAAATTAACCCGTAAACTCCCTCACTCACCAAATTCCAACTTAAGCACTCTAATGCAACCAAAGCAGCAATCCAGTGCAGACAGGTCAATTTACAAAGATTCAGGACAAGTGATAGCTGTGACAGCTGAGTCATTTGTGACATCAAGGAAGTTTTTCTTTCTGGCAGTAATCAATGGAGTATGCAGTGTTTTACTCCAGAAAGCCAAGTGGTGAAGGATAGAATTCAAGCCTAATCTTTACATACTTTATAAGCTTTATTTACACATTACAAACATGCACATCTAAAACCAACCACCACAATTTCAGTCTATTCCTATATACTCTATAAAAAATAAATCAATAAAATAAACTAATTAATGATTAACAAACTGACAGCCCCTTAAAGGGCACTGTAACAAAGGATAAAAACTTTAAAGGAAACTTATCTAATCAAATTAAAATGTAATTCCTGGGGCTGACGATACACTCCAGCCTCTGCGGTGCCCACTGGCTGTAGAAGGCCTCAAGCATGCCGGTGGATACCACATGTTCCCTCTCCAGGAACACCAGAGTGAGAATGCAGTCATGGAATAGGGACACACAGTCAGATCTAACTACCCCATCCACAGCCCATTGCCTGGCCACTTTGGCCAGGCCCAGGAGCAGACCCATGAGGAGGTCCCCTGATCTGCCTGCCCCCCACCCTCTGCACCGCGTGACCAAAGACAAGAGCGTGGGGCTTTAGTGCAACCAGAATTTGAGGAGCAGCCCCTTCAAATAATAAAAAAGGGGCTACAACCTCTGACAACCTATATGAACATGGTACACGGACTCATCAAGGCTGCAGAAAAAACAGACATCCTGGGAGTCTGTGAACCATCTTAGCCTACGATTATACGGGACTGCTGCGTACACCACCCTCCATGCCAAATCCCCAATGGTAAAGGCAAGGACTCCCACATGGAGAGCCTTCCACAGTTGGCACCTGCCATCTTTGGATGGCAGGAGGGAATACCATAGCATATCCAGACAGTTGACAAGGGTGAGGAATGGTGTGTGACAACAGTTAAATTCCACCAGCTGTCATGGTAGCATTTGAACACATGTCCCCATTAGCAATAGCCATGGACCTAGATTACAAGTCCAGTGACATTACCACTACACCACTGTAGATCTAAAGCAGCAGCCAGACAGGAACTGGAACCCTAGACCCTCAGGTTAAAAGTCTGATGCTCTATCAACTGAGTCATCTGGGCATAGGAGGATATGTGAACCCCCAATTAATGCCCACCATCTGAATGCAATTAAGTACACAATTACTATATAATTTACATGTAGCATTGTTTTCTGCAACAACCCCTCCAACCAGTGTCCTGGAACTAGTTAGTGCCCCCACCTCTGGGAAAGCATAAGCTACTGTCCTTGTGGTAAGGACAGAGCAGAAGGTACCCTTCAAACTACCTTCTGGACCAAAGCAGCAAAGGTGAAAACTGCTGTTTTTCAGGGCTTTTAGGAAGTGATAGTTGCCAGGATACCAACCATCCTGCTAATCAGTCAGGGCACAGGTCTGAAACTCAGTGGAAAGCAATGGCTGAACTCAAGCTTCCTGATACTGCTGTCTCTTAGGATAGAAGCACAAGCCAGGCCTTTAGCCACCTCCTCAGAGCACCACACTAGTGGTGTGTAGGGGATGAAACCAGCTTCCCAGGTACAAGCTTCAGAGGTGCAGACAGCAGCAGCTCTCTTCCAGAAGCAAGTTACCATGAGAGGAGAGCTACCTTGTTTCCATGAGCTTTTTGCAGCACAAGAGCTGCCAATCACCCCTTGTAATACTTGTTGTAAGATGTTGGGCATAATTTGGTTTGTCTTATTAAGGTATTCGTAGTCTTAGGTAGTTCAACAGCAAGCACTTATTAACTACTGGAAACTATATACATACTAGGAGTTGTCTCCATGCTTGCTGCTACACATGGCTCTGTCCAACACTACAATGACCCCTAGGTGCGGGTCATATGTTCTCTCACATCACTGTGTGGGTGGTACTGGAATAAGTTCCATGTTTACCCTCTATCTGCCAGATCCTTATACTACACCTCCTTTATCCAATGTACTTACAAGGTTTCCCAGTTTACCCCCTGTATTACTTCAGTACTACTACCGCATATCACCTCCTCAAGTCTCTGAGTTCATACGTTCAGGCATCCTGGAGCCCTAGTAACCCTTCCATGTCTTGTTCTCACCACTGTCAGAGGAGTGGTAGGTTCTGTTGCTCCAGGTAAACTTTGTTGAATTGGAGATTGTTCTGACATCTGGGTGTCTTTTCATCCTCTTTTTCCTTGGCACTGAATCGCTCTTTGTCAATTCCCCAATTCTAGTGGTAGATGGCAGTTGGTTTATTCCATTCTTTACAGGGTAAAAGAACTTTGGGCTCGTCTCTCTAGTGTTTTTCTCTTCCTTTGTGCGGATCGCCGTGATACATACTGGGATGGAAGATGGCTCTTCCTGTTGTGAGGTTGTGACTTGGTAGTAAGCTCACATTTGGGTTTGGATGTGTGGTGTGCTGTTATAAATGGATGGCTGCTACTTGATTCCAGCTCATTTGTGGCACTGTCATGCTGGTTGGGGATTGCAGTGTCTGCTTTATGATCTCAGGTTTGTCCTTCCAACTGGCGTTGGAGCCAGGTTGAGTCTGTTCTCACTGCTGGTTCCTCTCTTGATTGTCATCTACTTGAAGTGCCGTGGTAACCAACTGAGTGGTTGGCTGGTCTGACCAATGAGGTGCTTCTGTCACCTGTAATGAAAGTGGGCAATCCTGCTCTGCAAAGAGAGAAAACAATTCAGAGCTGAAGTCCCAGTTGAGAGAATCTTTCTTGTTGGAGCTCTTGAAAGCTTACAGTTCTGTATAATTCAAGACAATGGTTGCCTTGACATCTTCTGCTGCTTTGAGGGGATTCAGGGCTACACATGCATCCCTGCTCAAGAGAGAACGGACTGGTTATGGATGACATACAAAAGTTTGAACATTTGTTTGCCACCAGACCTTAATGGTTCCAGAATCATGCCTGTAACCAGAAGTCGGAATCCTCCAGGTCCATAAAGTGGTGTGTCTGTTGATTGTAGCCAGAAGTCTCTCAGCCATGGGTCTTTGTCTGATCGGACGGTAACACTGGCTCCTGTGTCCAACTAAAAGTTTGTGAGATGGAAATTAACCAAGATATCCGCATTCCGGAATGAAAATCCAGGATCTTTGAATTCACCTTAAAAACATGGCTGTGTGTCCTCTTGGTGTGCAGTCTTGACCTCGTGAGTCCTTTTGGGATCTTCTGTGCGTTTTGATGCTTTGGCTTTGCACAGCTTCCCGAAGTGTCCTGTTCAGTTATATTAAAAACATTGGGCTGAAATTACTGGACATTGATCACGCCAGTGAAGGCTGGTACGACCGGGATGGGAGGAGTGTGCAGTTTATCTAGCCCCACTACTCCACAGGTTGTACCATTAGTGTAAATGTTTAATTCACTTATCAAAATGGCAAATTATTTACCTTCGCTACTGTTAGACCCAGGATAAAAGAAACTTTACCCAGGCTTCTTTCAGTAAACTAAGAATGTTTGATTTATTATAAAACAAAACTTCTTTGTTAAAACAAGTTGCAAATGCTCGTTAATGTACAATTTGTAATCTGGAAGTGTAACTATCTATCCCTTTTAAAACTCCCTAGCACACACACTCAGACACAGACTCAGACAAACGAACAAAGGACAAAAAAATAGGATCTCTGCAGAGATAGGTGGTTGAAGGAAAAACTTTACAAAAAGGATCAAGTTTTCAGGGTACTGACATTGTCGATCTGGTGCTCCTTCATGTGAGGACTGGGTTGCTAGACCCAGTAATGGAGGCTCTCACCAGCGGAGCTTCAGCCTGGAGGAAAACAGAGCCAGATCAATCCTTCTCATCTCAGCCTCTCGGGTTTCCAAATACAGACAAGTTCCACTGAGATGAGGACTCCTAGCAGGATACTGATAAATCACGCTATCTTGCAAGCAAGGCAAGGAGAGCACAACCTGGGCAGTTCTTCCCCTTCTGAGTTCATTAGTTCATTCCCAACTGAATTCAAAACAAGTTCAAAACATAAAGCTCCTCCACCAAGTGATTTCCAGCAAATCACCAGGCCTTTGCCTTTAAAATAGTTCTTTTTTTAACCATCAATTAAAGTGACTAGTTCCAATAAACATAGGGCAGAAATTTCCCTCCATTGAGGGGGTTGTGCGGGGGCAGGCAGGGGCGGGTGCAAACACGATTGGTGCCCCCATTCGGGGCCACACCCCCATTTTACGTCAGCCTGCCCACCGTGACATGCACCCAGAAGCACTGAGCGCTCCCTGTGTGGGTGGGGGGGCTTTCCTGAGTTGGGGCCTGCGCTCTTTCACGTATACGCACGGAAGAGCGCAGAAATCTCCCTAAGGCACAGAGGTATCTAGGGAGATTACTTTCACTTATGAAACATTGAGAAAGGTAAAAAAAAGTTAAGGACACGTCCCCTCATATGAAACTGTCACATGAGCTGGGACATGTCTATTAATTTTTTCAAATTTTTAAATTTAATTAATAAACACTTCATGTGAAGGCCGCCTGGGCTCTTCGCCTGCTCGCCAACCTTAAGGTTGGACGAGCAGCATTCTTGACAACCTTAATTACTTTCTCAATGGCCTAAATAGGCCTTTGACAGTTCGGTGGGCGCAAAGCTGACTTGGCTGCGCGCCCAACGAACTGACAATCTAAATGGCGTACGGTGACATCGGGACGTATGCCCGACATCATCGCGCATCATTTTACGCATTGGCAGGTGGGCCCCACCCATATCTCTCCTCCACAATTGCCATGCTGGTCATTCAGCTGATATTCATGTGATTTCTTGGAAAAGGCATGCTTGCTCCAGTCCAAGATGAACTTATAACCTTTTTTTTTAAACCCAGGTCAGCTCCCAAGTATCCAAACAATGCGATATCCTTCCAAATTTTAAAAGAAAATTGTAGATATGGTTCTAATATGCCTCCACCCTTAAGAAATGAAACACCATTTCCAAATATGTTTCATTACAAAGTGTACAGGGAAAGCACATGCAATATATAAAACAAAATTCAAACATGCACTCACTCAGTCATTCACTTCTTTTACAGAATCAGTACAGTGTTCTCTGATTTTCTTGATTTCCAGGTAACTCTACAAAAATTACAGTCTTGGAATGCATCAGCAATTCTATTATCCTTCCCAGCACTATGAACAATCCTTAAATTACAAGGCTGTATTAGCAAGCTCCATCAGAACAGTATGTCATTCTGAGTCTTACATTTTTCCACAATGACCAAGGAATTATGGTCAGTATATGCTAGTGTTTCTTTACAGCCATGATGGATATATACCTCAAAATGTTTAACAGTCAGTAACAATCCCAGGGTTTCCTTTTCTACCGTAGAGTATCTCTTTTGGTGCTGATTTAATTTTTTAGAACAGTACCCCAGTGGCTTCTGTATGCCCGATTCATCTTGCAATAAGACCGCACCCAACCCCAATTCACTAGCATTGATTGCCACCTTGAAGGGGTTAGAAAAATTAGGGGTGGCTAACACCGGTTCATTAGTTACGATGACTTCACCTTCTCAAAAGCTGTCTGGCAGTCTCTTGACCATACCATCTTTGCCTTCTTTTGCAATACATCTGTTAGTGGAGCAGCTATTGTGCTGAGGTTTTGAACAAATTTAAGATAGAAGCTGCACATCCCTAAACATCTCATGATTTCCTGTTTAGCTTTAGTGACAGGGAATTCCATCAAAGCCTGTACTTTCGCTGTTCTTGGCAACACTTGCCCTTGCCCTATGATATGCTCCAGATAAGTTACTCGTGCCTTTGCAAACTCACCCTCGGCAAGGTTTATTACTAGATCTGCCAAATGTAATTGTTTTTAATAGGGCTTCTGATTGTTTTAAATTATCTTTCCAAGTGTTGATGTAAATCAATACATCATCCAAGTAAATTACACAAGTAGGAACGCTAGTTACAACTTGTTTCATTAGTCTTTAGAAAGTGGCTGGAGCAATTTTTAGCCCCAGTGGCATCACTTGGCACTGGTATAGCCCATTCAGCATGACAAAAGTCGATATCTGCTTAGCTTGCAACATTAAATGTACTTGCCAGCATCCTTTCAATAAATCTACTTTGGAAAGGAACATGGCAACCTGTCAATACAATCTTCTAAACAATGGATAGGGTAGGAATTCATTTTTGTTACTGCATTAATCCTTCTATATTCTACGCAGAACCCATCAGGTTTAGGCACTAATGCTATTAGAGAACTCCAATTGCTTTGACTAGGTTCAATTAGGTGATTTTCTAATAAACATTGAATTTCTACTTCCAATGGAGCTTGTTTCCCTGGATTTAAATGATAAGGATGTTGTTTTGCAGGAAAATATTCCCTACATCCACATCATGCATGGCGAAAGTTGTACACCCTAGTTTATCCCTACAGATTCCTTTAAGTTCTGCAAGTAACCTCACTAAATCTTCTCATTGTCCAGTCTCTAAGTATGAAAGTTAAGGGCAGAATTTTATGTCTCATGGGTGGGCTTGCACCCACCCCGATCAGGTGTAAAATAGAGCACGATGACATCAGGCAAGCGTCCCGTTGCCATCGTGCACTCGTGTGAAATTTTGCCCAGCGGGTGCGCCTATGAGCTGCAGCCGCACCCGCCATTAATTAACAGGCCACTTAAGGCCATTGACAGTCCAATTGATGGTGATTTTTCACTGCCCATGCAATTACATGCTCGTTGCACAGTCAAAATGGGCAGGCAACCAGCTGACATTTTCAGAAACCTCATCCAAGGGTGGGATAAAAAGGGTCAGTAGCATTGCCAGTGTGAGTAGAGAGGAGTCTGAAAGATTTGGTAGATGCTGGTGACTTATTGGTACTTGGCATCTTGGCAGCTTCATGTCTGTTGGCGGCTTCACTCCTAGCATTTCCAGGCTTCATTTCAGGACTCTTTGGTATCTGCAAGGCCCCTGGAGGATTCAGACTGTGTGGACCCTTTCAGGTGTCAGACAGCCTTCCGTTACCCTGGCAATGGGGATTGGCATTTGGAATTCAGATTTTAGCAGCCCTGAGTGGGGTCAGCCACACCTTAACACTTCTGCACACTGACCCATGCCAACACAGTACTCACCCTTCCAGAGTGCAGCAGATCATTGAAGCGCTTCTGGCACAGTACCTGTGTGCACTACTATCATGGCTGCTCACCATTGCTGCCACCTCTTCCTATGCCCTCTATGTGAGGTGCAGTGGCCTCCTCCTCCCATCTCTGGGACAAGGGTGTCCCTCCAGGGTGCCAACTCCTCCAGGAGGATGGTGAAGCACTCGTTGGAAAAGCCGGGGGGCTAAGTACTCCCCTGACCTGCCCTCCCGCCTGCTGTATCCAGCCGCACTCGGCTCTATAACTTCAGTTTGGGAACACAGAGGAGACGTCCTTCCATGGTAGCCTTCCAGGGGCTGCCTGGGCTGCTTTTAAACCAGCTGCCGGGTTGTCATTGGTTCTGATGGCCAACAGGCCCCTGCCTCTGCTCAGCCCTCCCTGACCAATGCGGAGCCATGTTTCATGCTGGACAGGCCTTAATTGGCCCACCAGCGTAAAATCGTGGTTGGGAGCTGACTGCGGGTGGCAGATTGTTTCCTGGCTACTTTCCAGCCTGCCCACCGTGCCTGTCTGATGACCTCAAAATCCTGCTCATGGGTGGAATTTTACGGCAGTGGGATTTTGTGTTCTAGCCAAAGTCGATCAAGGTTAGAATGGCTCGCCACATTTTACAGCCCCATCCCCGTAAAACTCCGGCTTATGTGTCCATGTTCCAGGAACGGCTCACTGGAGCCTGCAAAGTGGCTCAAGAACATCTTAAAATTTCTCAAACAAAAATGAAGGAATGGGCAGATAAGCGAACTGTGACCCAAACATTACAACCAGTTGATGAAGTATTAGTTATTCCCCTTACAGGATGTACCCCTGAAAGTATGGTTCAGTGATCCATACAAGGTAATCAAGAGGGTAGGTAAAGTAAATTATTTGATAGACACTCCTGATCACAGAAAAAAGAATCAGCTGTGTCATATCAATAGTTAAAATAATACCATCGTATGGAGAAGGATAAGAAGGAGCAGGTATATCAGTTTGTAAGCACAGTGGAGGACAGAAGAGACAGTGAGAATGAAGCAGAAGGACACTTAGACAGTTGACAAAGTGAACTTCCTACTATCTGGTTAGCTAACATTGAAATATTAGGACAGTTAGACACTAACACAGAAGAATTTTCCCTCTGTCCAAAAAACTTTTCTTTGATTAACTTCAGAGGACCTTTTATCTGATGTCCATGAATTAATTCAAAAGAACTAAACTGATAGATTCATTCATTGAATCTACGGTAGCAAATAAAAGAAAGTTCAGTCCTTTGTCCCAATCACGGGGTTATTCATGACAATATCGTCAAATCATTGTTTTGAGAGTTTGATGGTACCTCGCTGTGTCTGTGGGTGAAATACTGTGGATTTTAACTGTTTATACTCAAACTGTTCAGTATGTTTTGAAAAATTTTTGACAAAAAATTGGAACTTTGGTCCAACTGGATCTCCATATCAGTAATCGATATCGAATAAAAAAATTGGATTAACTCCTCTACCACTACTTCAGCTATAATTGTTCTTAAAGGGATGGCCTCTGGAAATCGAGTTGTCATATCCATAATAGTAAGGATACACTGGTGTCCTGCTTTCATTTTTGATAATGGTCCCACACAGATTACTAAGACCCCACTAACCAGTTCCTCAAAAACTGGTAGGGGAATTAAGGATGTTGGTTTGACTATAGGTTGTGGTTTCCTCACCATCTGGCACATATGGCATATTTTACAAAACTGCACCATGTCCTTGTGAAGACCCGACCAGTAAAACTGTTGGTTTATCCGTGCTTGAGTTTTCCAGACCCCTACATGTCCTGCCATCCGAATTTCATGTGCTACTTGTAATATCTCTTTACGATATTTGGGCAGTAACACTATCTGATGAATAACTGTCCACTCCTCATCTGCAGGTCTGTGAGGAGGTCTCCACTTCCTCATTCGTATCCCACTTTTAATATAATAACATTCTGGAACTTCCTCAGCTTCAGCTTCAGTTTGGGCTGATTGCGCTATCATGCTCAACTCCGGATTGGCTTGTTGAGTCTCAACTAGAGAAGATTTATTAAACACCTCTTTTAGGTTATCTAAGCCCTTAAACAAAGTTTCAGCCAGTCATTATCTGTCTGTGGTATCACATTACCTCCAATGATGGACTTTGCTTAGCCATTGTTCAGGTGATCACACACAAAGGAAAGATTCCTGGAACCTTTTCCTGTAACTGCTCCGTCTCTTTAACCTCACTTGGGCTTTTCGTAATTATAGGAGAAGCTACTACCTTCACTCCGGCTAAATCATTTCCCAGGAGTAAGTCAATTCCATCTATGGGTAACTTTTGGACTACCCCTACCATTACTGTCCCAAACATTAGGTCACACTTCAAGTGTACCGGGTACAAAGGTACAAGTGTATACTCCCCACCAATACCATTTATTAAAGTTTTGGCTTTTAATGCATTTTCTGGGGGAAAAGTTATGCCTTTCCCCAGCAAAAGTGTTTGAGCACCTCCTACATCTCTTAATATAATTATAGTCTTAGTTGTCTCATTTGAGGGATAAGGGGTTACTTTTCCTCTTGACAAAAATTCTTTATAACTCTTAGATATCTTATTCACCTTTCCTGAACTCACAATGGTGTTCACATTCAGTTTCACAGCTGTAGTTAACACCACCGCTTGATCTATTGTAGTTTTTAGTCAGGGCTCCTTTTCCTGAATCACCTTTACTATTAAGTCCCATGGATTTGTCACACAACTTCCGGCAACTTCTAGCATCTTCCAGCAAGTATCCCACTTTGTTACTGTGCCATTCCAGCTGTACCTTTTTTTCCCTGGCTACTTGCCTTCCTTTCACCTTCCCACCTTCTATCCTTCTCGGGTTGGTGGGGATGATGGAAAAAGGGATTGGATTTATGGACCAGCTCAAAATTGTCATCCATCTCCACTGCCTGTCCAGCTGTTGCAACCCTTTGGTCTTCAACATGGGTTCTAGCTAGTGGAGGAAGTGAATTTTTAAATCCTTTCAGGAGCATTATTTCCCTAAGAGCTTCATATGTTGCATCTATCTTTAATTCCCATATCCAACGGTCAAAATTACTTTGCTTTACCCTCTCAAATTTAATATAGGTCTGCCCTGGCTGTTTCCTTATATTTTGAAATTTCTGCCTGTATGCCTCAGGGACCAACTCATACGCACTAAGAATGGACTTTTTTACTGCATCATAATCCATAGAAACCTCTTCTGAAAGTGATGCATAAACCTCATAAGTTCTACCCACCAACCTACTCTGTAGGAGCAGTTTTCTTTTGGCTATTTCATTTGCTTAACTACCTTCTCAAACAAAATAAAGAATGTCTCTGCATTTCTTTCCTCAAACTTTGGAAGGTTTATACAAATTTAAGTATCTCCCCACTGGGCTTTGGGTTGGAGGTAGTTTTTTCATCATAATTTTCCCCAGCATCTGAGACCTCTTTTTTTAATTCCAGCCTTTTAAGGTGGTATTCCCTTTCTCATTCCTTCACTTTCCTCCCTTGTTAATTTCTCTCGTGGAGGTCAAGTTCAAGCTTTTTCATTTCTCTTTCTTTTTGTAATTCATTTTTTTCATTTTCATTTTCTTTTTCTAGCTCATTTTTTTTTTATTTCTCTTTCTCTTCATTTTTCTCCAATTCAAGCTTTTTCAGTTCTTTTTCATGTTCAAGCTGCTTTATTTGCAACTCAATCCTAGCTAACCCAATTGACTCATCTTCTAGAGAACATGGTATCCCTTTCAATTTCAAATGCTGTAGTATTACCTTCACCATGTCTGTTTTCCTCGCCCCTACGGTTAATTCTAACTGCAACTTTTCCGCTAATTCCGTTAGCTTAGTCCTGGTTACTTGATGTAAACCAGTCAGGGTTAGATCTTCCATCTTGTGATGAAGGTATAATAATTTTCATCATATTTTTCTGGTTATTGTAAAGTAGGTTTATGGGTGTTAGTATAGGTGCTTCTGCCTGTGTGATTTAATTACATTTGGGGTCAAGTAGACTGCAAGCTTGAAATCGTCAAAAGAAGCTTGGTGTTGAAATGTGCTTGAGATGCTAATGAGTAAACATGGATACTGTCTTAGAATGTAAGGTATGAAGGGAATTTGCATTTTTTAGATAAATGAGGGGATTGTTAGATTTCAAAGGGGTGTTAGTGTGTTTACAACTAGCCAGATAAGCAAGGCTAAGGAGTGTGTTTATTTTTCCCAAAGGTTCCTGACAATGTTGGCAACATGAATGTTTTTCCATTATGAGAAAGATAAGGTTTCAAAGGCATATGGAACAATAGAATTTACATATTAAAAAGAGAGAAACATATATAAAGAGAATGAAATTCTATGTGGAGAAGGCCATGTAAGATCTAAGAGGAGTGCGTGAAATAGCCTTCAAGAAGCCTCCAGCCATTTGTGCTTATGCCTGCTATGTAAAGTGACTGAAGTTGGGGAAAAGCCATTTGGAACTCCACTGTCAAGTGGGTACTGTGTTAACTTGCTGGGTTTGCGTTTAATCTAGAATATATTTTAGACTGTTGCCTTAAAAGAGGTGTGTAACTGGGAGTCAGATCAGTTAGGAATTTTATGATTTGTTATCGTAGTAAGTAATTGTAGTCCAATGTATGTGCTTGAAATCTTTTATCTTGTTAATAAATATTTTAATTTAATTTGTAAAAATCTTTAAAGGTCTTGGCGGACTCATTTCTTCTGAATTCAGTGTACACATCTTCTTGTAATAAATACATTTGGCAAAACTGTTGTGATGGTGTGACCAAGTTTCCCTTGTGGATTTGATCTGCCTGGCACACATTATTTACCACGTCACAATAATCTCTAGAAAAGTCTTAGCAACTTCCAAAGCATTTTGGTTTATTAATGTGTAAGAAACCTGTTATCTGTCCTTTTATCCTTTACCAATTATTATTCTGTATCAAATCACTCATTTCAAAATTCCGCAAGAGCGCCCAGTCTATGTTACGACAGGAATGGGAGGAGTGTGCAGTTTATCTTGGCCCACTATTCCACAGGTCATACAACTAGTGCTAATACACTTATCAAAATAGCTAATTATCTACCTTTGCTCCTGGTAGACTCAGAATAAAAGAGACTTTAACCAGGCTTCTTTCAAGAAACTTTGAATGATTGGTTTATTATAAAACAAAACTCCTTTTTTAAAATATGTTCCAAAGGTATTGCTTCCATTGGCTTGGAGTCTCCCTGTTTCTGTGTTGTTTCACTAACTGGACAATGGGACTTACTTTGCACTATGGTTTGCTTTCTCCCCTTAATATGGATCTGTGTTGCAAATGCATTTCAGATTGCCTGACAATCTGGATGGCTTTCACAAGGGTTAGATCTTCCTTCGCTTAAAGCATGCCTTAGAGTGTGTCATCCACCACTCCTACAACTATTCTATTCCTGATTAGATCAGATTTCAGGTCACCGTAATCACAGCCTTCAGCCATTAAATTTTAATTAATTATTATTTGTTCAGAGCAAGCACTTCCACCATGTGTTCAGGCACAGACTCGGGAATCAGGTTTCTTGGACTGTGATTTAAATGCAATTTCTGACCACTGCAGTATTTAACTTTTATCAGGACTCTGCAATCCTTGGGTATTGAAGCTGGACTTCCCATGGGATTCAATGGAATGTTCTGCTGTAATGAGGAATTTAATTTCTGCCTTCAGCTTCCAAACCTTTCTATGGAGCTTTTCTCTGGTGATTTCCTTTTGCGCCTTAGCTTCCTGAGCTTTTTTCAGGTCCATTGCTTTCTTTGATTTTTCCTTCAGTTTTCCAGGATCTTAATTTTCTTCTGCAGTCTCTGCAAAGTTTTGAGTTGTTCCATTCACTGGCACCTTGTCATAAGGAGTCAGGCATAGTTCGGTCCATCTTATTAAGGTATTCAGATTCGTAGGTAGTTCAACAGTAAGTATTTATTAATTACTAGCAACTATATATATAGGTATGGTAAAGGTCCAAGCTAAGAGCTGTCTCCGTGCTTGTTTCTACACACGGCTCTGATCTACACTACACTGACCCCTAGGTGTAGGACATGTATTTGCTTACATCACTGTGTGGATGGTACTGCTCTTAATCCCACTGTAACCCGATACTGATGCTTATTTTGAATCTTGAAGAGATACTGGAATAGGAGATAAAAGGCCTATTTTTTCAACTGGGGAAACAAATATTAGGAAAGAGTAACATAGCTTTTGCTTACTTTGGAGCTTGTTGCTTTATATTAATTGGGTCATATGGGAAATGGTGAACTGATTTTGTGCTGACTCATTCAATCAAGTGATTGATTATTGTTGGCATTGTCATTTAGGATGGAAAGAGGTCTGATGCTTTGCATCATCGTCATTGTCGTCGACTGTCCCTTGATTGGAAGATGACATCTATTCAGGGTCATGTGTTTCTGCCATGGGTCTTCATGTGACTGAGCAGGCTGATTTTTGACCCACTGATCCTTGGGCACTTGGGGAGGACTTCCCACAAGGTGGTGGGATCTGGAGTACAGGATTTGCTTCCTTTTCCTTCATTCTCTGCTGTTGCCCAGCCTCGTCATTAAGGCATTAGAACTCAAGGTGCGATGTAGCTTGATGGACAAGCTGTTGCCATTCTGAATGATTGATAGGAAGCTCCTCTCAGTCATTAAGGACTATGCCACTGCGCTTCAAGGAGAGCTTCAGAGTGTCTTTGATGTGTTTCCTTTGTCCTCTCCCGGAACGTTGGCCTTTCGAGAGTTGAGAGAACAGTACCTGGCAGGGCACACCATTTTTGGCCCTGCAGACATGGTGGCCAGTCCATTAAAGTTGATTTTGCAGGAATTTTGCCTGAATGCTTGCAGACCTGGCTTTAAGAAGGACACTAGCGTTTGTCCAATGCGTTGCACAAAGTGAAAGGTGCCATATAAATCCAAGTTAATCTTTGTTTCTTCTATGTAAATAGTGTTTACTAAAATTGGAGTGTCACTAATAGATTATTTCACGCTGTTGTTTATTTTTTGCATAATTCTACTGCATTTACTCTCTTTTATCCTCGTGCATGCCTTTTTTACCTCTAGACGTGACTATTCCAATGCAATCCAGCTGCTATCCCACAATCTACCCTTCATAGACTTAAGGTTATCCACATCTCTGCTGCCCATGTCTTAACACACACCAAGCCTTGTTTGCCGATAAGCCCTGTGCTTACCGACTTGCATTGGCTCTTGGTCAAGCAACATCTTTATTTCAATATTTGCATTCTTGCTTTAAAATCCCTTCATGGTCTCATCCCTTCCTATCTCTGTCAACTTCTCCAGGCCTAAAACCCTCTGAGATATCTGTGTGCATCAAATTTTGGCCTCATGAGCATTCCCATTTTTAAGTGCTCCATCAATGGTGCCCATGCCTTCAGTTGCTGAGAACCTAAACTCTGAAATCCACCCCAAAGCCTTTCTGGCTCTCTACCTCACTTGCTGCCTATAAGACGCTGCTTGAAATCTAATTCTTTGGTCACTGAACCTAATATCTCCGTATGTGGCTCAATGTGTTATTTTGTCTTATAATGCTCCTGTGAAGCACCTTGGGATATTTTATGTTAAAAGCACAAGATAAATATAATTTGTTGTTCTTTTAAATCATTTCTTATCTCCTTTATGCCTTTCTTTGGCATACTTTCAGTTGCTTTCCCCTTCTAGCTAACTGTCCCTGTTTTATTTTCTCCATGTGCTTTACCACTTTATTACTTTTCTCCTCCCTGCTGCTTCCACTTCCCACTCATTCCTTTCCGATGTTACTTGTGGTGAGGTGATCTTAACACATTGTTTCTCATCAAGCTGTTGCTGCTTTCTCTCTGGGGCTTTGTTCATCATCATTCCAATCATGTTAACTTCCAGATTCCTGGCTTTGCTCTGGTCCAGTATTCATTCAGTGTGACTTTCCTTCAAGATGCTTTAGTTAAGTCCTGCATTAGAGGAGCGGAGTTTGCATGAGGGACATAGACAGGAGATCAATGAAGGAGGATCAAGCAAGGCAACAGAGATACTGGAATTTTAAGTTCACAGGGAGCCAATAGAACTTGGAGAAGACAGGAGGTGGGAATAATGTGGCTGGGCATTAATCATGATTTGCTGTCATGATTGAGTTGAAGCTTGTTCTGGGGGTGGGAGGACAGAAATGGATATGATTTGAGAATGCGAGATTAGATGCAGAGTTGATCTGGGAATGGTGGTGCTCGGTGGAAATTTAGTCTGGGAATTGATACCACTGAATTAGGAATGAGTAACCAATTATCCCAAGGAGTAGTGATCAATGAAAAATGCAATCCCCATCCACCACTACTCTCCTCCGTCTGGCTGAACTTGTTCTCACTCTGAACAATTTCTCCTTCAACTCCTCTCACTTCCTCCAAATAAAAGGTGTGGCTATGGGTACCCACATGGGCCCCAGCTATGCCTGTCTCTTTATGGGGTATGTGGAACATTTCTTGTTCCAGTCTTACTCCGGCCCCCTTCTACAACTCTTTCTCCGGTACATCGATGATTACTTCGGTGCTGTTTCATGCTCTCGTCGGGACCTGGAAAAATTTATTAATTTTGCTTCCAATCTCCACCCCTCCATCATTTTCACGTGGTCCATCTCTAACACTGCCCTTCCCTTCCTTGACCTCTCTGTCTCAATCTCTGGTGATAGACTGTCCACCAATATCCATTACAAACCTACCGACTCCCACAGCTACCTCGACTACAGCTCCTCACATCCCGCTTCCTGTAAGGACTCCATCCCATTCTCTCAGTTCCTTCGCCTCCGTCGCATCTGTTCCGATGATGCTACCTTCAAAAACAGTTCCTCTGACATGTCCTCCTTCTTCCTTAACCGAGGTTTTCCACCCACGGTCGTTGACGGGGCCCTCAAACGTGTCCGGCCCATCTCCCGCGCATCCACCCTCACGCCTTCTCCACCCTCCCAGAAACATGATAGGGTCCCCCTTGTCCTCACTTATCACCCCACCAGCCTCCACATTCAAAGGATCATCGTCCGCCATTTCCGCCAACTCCAGCATGATGCCACCACCAAACACATCTTCCCTTCACCCCCCTGTCAGCATTCCGTAGAGATCGTTCCCTTCGGGACACCCTGGTCCACTCCTCCATCACCCCCTATTCCTCAACCCCCTCCTATGGCACCACCCCATGCCCACGCAAAAGATGTAACACCTGCCCCTTCACTTCCTCTCTCCTCACCGTCCAAGGGCCCAAACACTCCTTTCAAGTGAAGCAGCATTTCACTTGCATTTCCCCCAACTTAGTCTACTGCATTCGTTGCTCCCAATGTGGTCTCCTCTACATTGGAGAGACCAAATGTAAACTGGGCAACTGCTTTGCAGAACACCTGCAGTCTGTCTGCAAGAATGACCCAAATCTCCCTGTCGCTTGCCATTTTAACACTCCACCCTGCTCTCTTGCCCACATGTCTGTCCTTGGCTTGCTGTATTGTTCCAGTGAAGCCCAACGCAAACTGGAGGAACAACACCTCATCTTCCGACTAGGCACTTTACAGCCTTCCGGACTGAATACTGAATTCAACAACTTTAGGTCTTGAGCTCCCTCCTCCATCCCCACTCCCTTTCTGTTTCTTCCCCCTTCCTTTTGTTTTTTCCAATAAATTATATAGATTTTCTTTTCCCACCTATTTCCATTATTTTTAAATCTTTTATGCTCCCCCCACCCCCACTAGAGCTATACCTTGAGTCCCCTACCATCCATTCTTAATTAGCACATTTGTTTAGATAATATCACCAACTCCAACACCTATGTGTTCTTTTGTTCTGTTGTCTGTGACATCTTTTGATGACCTGCTTCTATCACTGCTTGTTTGTCCCTACAACCACACCACCCCCCTCCACTTCTCTCCCCCCACCCAACCCCCCCGCGCCCCCCCCCCCCCCCCCCGCCCCCGCCTCCCCAACACACCTTAAACCACCTTCACCCCTTCCTTGGATTCACCTAGTTCTGTTGAAGGGTCATGAGGACTCGAAACGTCAACTCTTTTCTTCTCCGCCAATGCTGCCAGACCTGCTGAGTTTTTCCAGGTAATTCTGTTTTTGTTTTGGATTTCCAGCATCCACAGTTTTTTTGTTTTTATCTAATGAAAAATGGTTACCCAAATCAATAATGAAGCAAATTTCAGTCATGTGGTTCTCATGAACCAACCAGCTTGCCATATCCAAATATGACAGGGAAAATTCACACACTTTTAAATATTTACTAGTAAATTGCCTGTGCCATACCTGCAGTCAATTGTGGAATGTAAAAATATGTATCCAAGAAGATTGCGACAGTGTTAGGAGCTGGATTTCAACAACTTGCTTCACAGAGCAACAGCCTGCAACTATATGAACATTGACATTATAAATTTGAATGGGAAATGTTGCCATAATAATTTTGGGTGTGGAAAGCTGACTGAAGAGAATGACAAAAGATCATAACAACAGCAAATAAGGTTTATTTACAGAAACCAAGCGCAAAAGTTTTAAGAATATTAGTCCATCCGCTGTGTAGTCTTCAGGTGAAGTGGGATCACAGAATGGGATAATTAGATAATTGAAGCAAGATTATGTACTGTTGTCCCCATTTTAAAGCCATTTATTCTGTCCCTACTTCATGTAACGTTTTGATTTTATATTATTTATACAGTTAAACAGCAAAATGGGTGGCTGAGAAGAACTGATTGGAGCTTGAAGCTGAGGGTATCTGAGAGTTACATAACAAATGCTTCAGTATCCTCAATGACAGGGAGGTATAATTACAGCATAAATTTTCATAGGCAGTTTCCATCACAAGTGGAAGCATAGGAATTCAATTTTTTTTTTAATATATAGCATATCACATGTCCAACTTGAAGAAGTTTAAAAATGCTGCATTTACGATACAGCCGTGCTGCCAATGGCAGCCCTGACTTTAGCTGCAGACTGCAGCGATGTGAGTGTAAAAGCAGGACAGCCAACCTTCTCACATGAGGAGTCCGTTCAATCCAATGCAAGGGTCCTGAGGGGTTTTTTGAGGGATATGTTTGACCAGTACATCTGCAATTGGTACAATAAAGCAGTAATTGTGCCGGTTTGGGAGTAAGATGAGTTACTCAGCTTGAGCTGGAGTGAACAACTTTTGGAGCACTGGCATTTGGTGCAGATTCCTGCTGGCCAAATCGTGCCCTGGATTATCTGCAGTCGGTTTTGGTTGTTCTAGTGTCCAGCATTGTCAGTAGGGCTGTTTCCAAGGCACTAAATCTCGGGTTATACTTCAGACCCACTTTAAGAACAAATTGGGCCATAACTTCCTTAAAATGGCAACGGCCATTGGATTACTGCTCTGTGCCCAATAACTTACTCTGAATTCCTTCCATCCCTGTCTTTCCCGAGCTTCCAACTCAGGCCAGGCAAATTCCATGCAGCGCAGCTGTCTCCAAAGCCCAGCATCATAGTCCAGCAGAGTCGGATTGAAGAAGGATATACCCCTTACTGCCATAAACCAGGTAAGTTTAAAGATCCAATTGAAATTGACAGGCCAGGGAGAAGATAACTGCTTAAGGTAGGTGGATAGGGCTTGCAGGTGGTGGGAAGAATCAGAGGCTGGACACTGGGGGGGGGCGGGTGTTGGGGGGGTCGGGCATCAAGGGGGATATTGGGGGTTGAGGAGGTTTGACATCTGGGTGTGGGGGTTCAGACATCATGGGGGGGTGGGGGGTTGGACATTGAGGGGGGTGGGGAGGTTGGAAATCGCGGGGGTGAGAGTTGGATCAGACATCGGGGGAATGGGGGGGGGGTGGGGAGGGGAAGACAGAGATGAAGGGCTGTCGGAGGTCAGGAGGGAGGTCTGGTTGGGTTGGGAGGGGCCTAAGGTCTGTGGGGCTACTGGGGGGGAGGTAGACATCCAGTTGAGTTGGAAAGGGGGGGTCAAGACCTTGGAAGCGCGGCAAGAGGGGGTCAGTACTGCAGGGTGAAGGGGGGTCAGTGGGGGGCCTGTAGTAATTCGAAAACATAGGACTGTAGCTTTAAGAATAATCCTGTGTTGTAAGGTCACAGGGTCTGTGTAAATCAATGGGTTAGCAGCGCGGAGAACCTCTCGGGGAGAGTTCTTTTTAGTTACATAGAGTTTGATGCACACATATAGTTGCTGCTGCTGTCTTGTAAATAAAGTCAAATGTTTTCACCAAGAAAAGTTGCCTGGAAAGAACAACTCTATAACAAACTGACGACGAGGATGGGATCAAATTCGGTGCTGTACCTCACTCAGTGATTGTATCTAAGTTCGTTAAAAATATCTGAAATGCCAGTTTTCCAGAATCAATCGCTTTGAGCCAGCCATGGACAATTGGTCTCAATATGTAGGATGTCTTGTGTTCTTTTGAGCAAACAAAATCACAGGGGTGGAAAAGAGGAGAGCGATTCTCCTGAGCAAGACCTGAAAAATGAGAGGAAACAGCTTAGCAACTAAATCGAAAAATAACTTTCATCGACTTAGAAACAATCAGTCTTCTAGGGATTGACAATTTTAAAAAAGTATAATGTTATTTTTGCCACTGAAGTGGACATATAATGAGATAGTGCAAAGTGAGATTAAACAGGCTTCCAAACAACAAGTGATGTCTTATGAAGCCTATAGTGTAGAAATAACCAACTCTGATGTTTATTCATTATTCAACATGAAGGTTGGGAAGGCAGAGCCAATATTTGTTACAGTGCAAGTGAATGGTAAGCCATTAAAAATGGAAGTAGACAGGGTTGCTTCTACCACTGTAATAAGAGAACACACTTTCAGATATTTAAATAAAGGTGATCAACAATTAAATTTGGAACAAAAATCTGCCAAGTTGAAAAATACACGTGAAGAAATTCAAGTAAAAGATATCACCAGAGCAACTGTTCATTATAGACACCAATCGGCAAAGTCACCGGTGATGGTGGTACAAGGTGAAGGGCCAAGCCTTCTAGGGCATGAGTGGTTGAAGGAGATTAAATTAAACTGGTCCGAAATCTTCCAGTTGCGAAAAGGTGGAATACCAAAGCTGCTAAAAAAATTACACTGTCTCCAAGGATGAACAGGGAAAAATCCAAGGCTTACAGGTGGGAATTTACATGGACCCAGAAGAACCCCTTGCTTCTTGAAAGCAAGACCAGTGCTATAAGCCCTGAGAGAGAAGGTTGACGCTGAGCTGAACCGGCTAGAGAGGCTACATGTCATAAAAGTGTCAGTTCTCAGAGTGGGCAGCACCCATAGCCCCTGTCCTTAAACCTGACCAGACCGTCCGGATCTATGGGATCTATAAACTAATGGTCAACAGAGCAGCCAAACTGGACAGGTATAAAAACAAAAAAACTGCGGATGCTGGAAATCCAAAACAAAAACAGAATTACCTGGAAAAACTCAGCAGGTCTGGCAGCATCGGCGGAGAAGAAAAGAGTTGACGTTTCGAAACGTCAACTCTTTTCTTCTCCGCCGATGCTGCCAGACCTGCTGAGTTTTTCCAGGTAATTCCGTTTTTGTTTTAAACTGGACAGGTACCCTATTCCCAAGATTGAGGACCTGTATGCCAAACTAGCTGGAGGGACAATGTATACAAAGCTTGAAATGAGTCACGCTTATCAGCAACTGGAGCTGGATGACGCCTTCCAGGAATTCATAACCATAAATACCCATAAAGGTTATACCAATATACACACCTGACCTTTGGTGTTTCCTCAGCCTGTGCCATTTTTCAGAGGACAATGGAGAGCTTATTGCAGGGACTACCTCAGGTTGTGGTTGACCTGGATGATGTACTGATAACAGGGTTCACAGAAAATGAACACTTGGCTAACCTAGAGGAAGTCCTGAAATGATTTTTAGAAGCAGGTGTGCACCTGAAGGGAACATGCACTTTTCAAGTAACTGAAGTCATTTATTTGGGCCACTGGATAGATGCCCAAATGTTACACCTGGTTGAAGAGAAGGTTAAAGCAATAGGAGAGGCACCTGCACGCAAGAACGCTTCTGAACTTAAATCATTTTTAGGGATGATAAATTATTATGGGCAATTTCTACCAAATTTATCCACAATTCCTGGGACCAACCACAGCCCTCCTACATTCACTGATAAAAAAAAGTGTTGGTTTTGGGAGGCACCCCAAAAAGAAGCCTTCATGAAAGTAAAACAGCTCTTACATTCATCAAATTTGTTAGTGCATTATGATCAGACTAAGGAATTGGTGCTAACCTGCGGTGCGTCCCCCTATGGAGTGGGAGTGGTACTGTCTCACAAAATGGATGATGGCACAGAGAGGCCGATAGGCTTTGAATCCAGGGCATTTACCAGAGCAGGAAAAGGATATTCACAGATAGAAAAAGGCCTGTTGATTAATTTTGGAGTAAAAAAATTCCACCAATACGTGCACGGGTGACATTCCACAATAGTACCAGACCACAAACCACTTTTGGGTCTGTTTAGTGAAGAAAAGGCTATACCTCCCATAGCCTCTGCAAGAGTACAAATTTGGGCCCTAATTTTGGCAGCTTATGAATACATCTTTGTACATAGACCAGGGACTCATGTAGTAAATGTCGATGTCTTAAGTTGCCTTCCTTTGCAAGAGAATGATGAACATGTGCCAATCCCACAGGAGCTCGTGCTAGTGATGAATTTTCTAGAGTCCTCACCAGTCTGTGCCAGGCAAATAAGAAACTGGACGAATCGTGATCCCGCCCTGCCGCGAGTGAGAGACCAAGTGTTACATGGTTGGCCCCAGGAACCAGTCTCTGATGAATTGAAGCCGTTTTTCAACCAAAGACATGAGGTGAGCAGTCAAGGTGGTATTCTTTTATGGGGTGCATGGGTAGTCGTTCCTGCACAAGGAAGGGAACCACTTTTAGTAGAACTGCACAGAGTC
This sequence comes from Carcharodon carcharias, assembly GCF_017639515.1. Lineage (NCBI taxonomy): Eukaryota > Metazoa > Chordata > Chondrichthyes > Lamniformes > Lamnidae > Carcharodon > Carcharodon carcharias. The sequence goes on along the minus strand of NC_054478.1, from coordinate 64,116,266 downwards.
CAGGATCCAGGAATCTCCCGAATGAAGACAATAGTGTGGAATTATCTTTGGTGGATGGGGATGGATAGCAATATTGAAAATGTGGTAAAACGCTGTGGTGTCAACAGCTACAAAAGTTTCCCGTGGCAGCCGCATTACACCCATGGGAGTGTCCTGGTAGACCCTGGGTGCGATTGCACATTGATTATGTAGGTCCTTTCCTTGGAACCATGTTTCTACTGATTATAGATGCTTATGCCAAGTGGCTAGACGTTTATGAGGTAAAGTCGCCAACGTCCAACACCACTATAGAAAAACTATGCCAGAGCTAATCATCTCAGATAATGGTGCTGCATTTACGAGTGCTGAGTTCCAATGATTTATCAGCCTCAACGGCATCAACCATGTGAAGAATGCACAATACCATTGAGCATGAAATGGATTGGCAGAAAGGACAGTAGAAACTTTTAAGGCAGGAATGAAAAAGTTAAGAGGTGATTTGCTGGAAACCAAATCTGCTCGTTTTCTATTTCACTACAGAACGAAGCCCCCCCCAACGACAGGAGCAATGCCTGCAGTATTACTGATGAAGCGCTGTCTTTAGACAAGACAAAGCCTAATGCTTCCCAATTTGGAGGGGAAGGTGGAGAAAAGTCAAGGAAAAAAAAAAGCAACTCATGATTTGCATAGTCTTGAGCAACAACTTACTGTTGGAGAAACAAGATACGTAAGGAATTTCAGTGGATGACCGAAGTGGTTACCTGGTAAAGTAAACTCTGTGACCGGGTCATTGCCATACCACGTGGAAGTGGGTGGCTGGATCACCGGTAAGCGTGTGGGGGAGGAGGTGGGTGAGGGACGCTGTCTGTGCTTTTACAAGAGTTACCCAGAAGTTAGAAGAGGTTTTAATTAGTCTAACTTTTTCTGAGTAACTATTTGTGTAACACAGACGGAACCATCCGAAGCTTGCGATTTAAATCACAGTTTCGGGTGGTTCGCGGAGCAGGACAACGGAGCATCGGTATTTAATGATGAAATGTTTGGGGGGGGGGGGGGGGGAGAGAGAAGCGGATTTGATCGTTTGACCCGGAAGTGGAGCGAGCCGCCGAGACTGGCTGATTCATTGGTGAGCGTGAGCGGTGAGTTCGGTTGGTTTTTCCAAAAAAAAATTAAAATAAAAGATTAAGATTGAGATTGGGATCGGGCGGGCGGTGGTTGGATGGACTGTGAGGAGAAGGGCGCTGGGGTAGAGAAAGGGAGGGAGGGAGCAGCCGGAGCCGGTCTCTGTGATCCGGTGTGGAGTTGCCGGCCGGTGGCCGGCCCAGGCTCGGCCCAAGGTGACCAGCTCCAGCCTGGGCCCCGCTTGCAGGCTCTGTCTGTACCGCTTCCCAATCCCATACCCTGGGGGGAACCCAGCGGGAGGCAAGGCCATGGTGCCCCACGTGAGTTTAATGAGGATGATGCAGCAGAGCCGGCTCCTTAAACTCAAGTTCTCGACTTGTTTTAAGAAACATTAAACACTAGTGCCTGTATCGTCAGCTTAAATGAATACTCGTACATTGAGCCCAGGAAGAAGTTGGTGGGAGGAGGAGGGGAAAGCATGTCTGTAGGAAGGTGAGTGTGGAGGGAGTGGGTAGAGAATTTAAGGGAAACAAGTTTAGCTGTCGAATGAGCATCTGGTGTGAGGAGGGAGCGAAGGTGGCTGCGGGCGAAGCCCTCTGTTGGAGGCGTGGAGAATGCGTCCAGGGACGTAGGCAGGAGGTATTCAAAGTAGGAGGAAGCAGTGTAACGGACAACACTAGGAAATAAACATGACAATTTTAAAATTAAATTATGGATTCACATGGGACTACTGCAGCATGTAGAGGACAGGCAATAGTGTGCTTTTTGGGATGATTTTAAGTTTGTGGAGCATTGATGAAGGTAAACTTGCTGTGGAGTGTTGGAGAAGTTGAGTCTTGAAATGTTTGTCAGCATGGAGTACGGCCAGCATTGCGGAAGAGTGTTATCAGAAAAAAAGACTTGCAGTTATATATGTGTAGCAATTATAGTTTTGGGAAATGTAGGACTGTAGCTTTAAGAATAATCCTGTGTTGTAAGATCACCTGATCTATGTAAGCCAATGTGTTAACAGTGCAGGGAACCTCTACAGGAGAGAATTTTTCTTTAGTTATGAAGTTTGATGCATACGGGTAGTTGCTGCTGCTGTCTTGGAAATAAAGTTAAATGTTTCCACCAAGAAAAGTTACCTGAAGATCAACTCTATAACAAACTGGCAAGAGGATGGGATTAGATTTGGTGTTGTACCTCAGCCAGCGATTGTGAGTATCTAAGATCGTTAAAAATAAAAGAAGATAGTCATCCAAAATGTCAGTTTGCCAGAATTGATCCCTTTCAGCCGGCCACAGATGATTGGTCTTAATATATAGAAAATCTTGAGTCATTCTTTCAAACAACAGAATCACAGGGAGGAAAAGAGAGCGATTCTCCTGAGTATTTGTGTGAGCAAGACCTACAGTTTAATTTGAAGCTTGATGGCCTCTAGTGCCCCGAATTCGAAGACATTCAGTGAATTTGTGGACCTTGTTAAGGGACATTTTCAACCCAAGCCCTCAGTCACAATACAGAGGTTCAGGTTCAATTCACGGAGTAGAGCCCCTCGGGGGACAATTGCTACCTACATGGCAAAATTAAAACAATTAACGGAATATTGTGATTTTGGTGAAACTCTGAATGACGTGCTCAAAGACATGGCAGACAGGAAGACAATATTCAGCGAAGATTGCTGGCTGAAGTGAATCTTGATTTTAAGAAAGTGTTGGAAATAGCACTGGCAATGGAAAATGCTGCAAAGGATTCACGAGCAATTCAAGGGGTGCAAAATGGCACCGTTCTCCTACTCGGGCGGAAACAGTCAGCTGAAAGTAACGCGAAAGGCTGGGACTCCGCCGTGAAGCAGGAAACGGCCGCCACGAACTAAAAATGAGATGAAATGGCTTAGCAACTAAACTGAAAAATAACTGAACCCAGGAAGAGGTTGGTGGGAGAAGCAGGGATGGAAAAATAACGACGTGGAAACAATCTGTCTTCTAGTTATTGGCAATTTTAAGATGTAGAACCTAATTTTTGTCACAGAAGTGGACACATAATGAGACAGTGCAAAGTGAGATCTAAACAGGCCTCCAAACAACAAATGAAGACTTATGAATTCTATAGTGTAGAAGAGCCTGAAACAACCAATTCTGATGTTTATTCATTATTCAACATGAAGGTTGGGAAGACAAAGCTAATATTTGTTACAGTGCAAGTGAATGGTAAGCCATTAAAAATGGAAGTAGACAGGGTTGCTTCTACCACTGTAATAGGAGAACACACTTTCAGATATTTAAATGAAAGTGATCAACAATTAAATTTGGAACAAACACCTGCCAAGTTGAAAACATACACAGGCGAAGAAATCCAAGCAAAAGTTACCGCCAGAGCAACTGTTCATTATGGACACCAGTCGACACAGCTACTAGTGATGGTGTTAAAAGCCAGAAGACCAAGCTTTCCAGGGTATGATTGGTTGAGGGAAATTAACCTTGATTAGCCACTGAGATTTCGAAGCTGGAGGAGTTCCTGTCTTGAAAAAGGAACAAGGCAAGGTACTTCAGAAAGAGCTTGGAGAGTCCAAAGACCTCAACAGGATGAAAAAGGGTTGTGTAAGGATTCAACAACCTGAAGAAATGAAGACTGTCTTAAACAACAACATGGAAGAACAGCAGAAGAAACCTAGAAAGACTCTGCTGACTGACAGAGTTCAAGATGAAATGAGCGAATTCTGCAAAGGAAAGGAAAACCTGTTTAAAGACCTTCACACACTACAAGTATCCCTCCGGTCAAAGTTTGTGCCTCTTTTTAAAAAAAAATTATGATGCATCGCAGGAAGAATTTAATATCTTTCTGAACAAACTGAAGAACCATTTGTCAGAAAATAACAGCAATGTTCAAGTTTCCAGGAGGAAGCCAACGGATATAAGGAGACAGAAGAGCTGAAGAATCAGCTAAATGAAGCTAAAGAGGCTTTGAAAGCAAAAGTGAAAGACTTTCCAAGATGCGATTAGATACTGAAATCATGGGTAGCTCAACTACTGAATGAAGGCAAGTTGAGATTGCACCTGAGAGAAGTCAAAAAGAAGGCCAAGACTAAGTTCTGTGGTAAAAAGACAACACGTAGAAAGATGCAGAATTACTGATAAAGCACTGACTTTTTAAAAAAAAATACTACGTGGGATTCAGCATTGTTTAGCCATCCTGATTTTGGGAACCATTCTAGAACTGTGGATCAGAGGCAACCTATGACTGTACCATTTGTTCACTTGCAACTACTGTAATTACCATACATTAATTCTGGTCAAACACAAGTCAATTCAGCGATACAAGTGCCAGTTTGCAACATTTGCTTACCCAGGAGTTCTGAATATGCCTCTGCCGTTTCATCAAGGCGCCATCTTTAGACAAGACTAAGCCTAACACTTCACAATTTGGAGGGGAAGGTGGAGAAAGTCAAGGGAGCCATGTAAAGAATTTCTGTGGAGGACCGAAGTGGTTGCTTGGTAAAGTAAGTTCTGTGACCGGATCAATGTCGTACTACATGGAAGAGGAGGGGTATCATATCACCTGTAAGTATGTGGATCATTCAAGAAAAAGAGAGATCCCAATAAAATGATGTTCCACCTGTAATCATTACTGAACCAGTGGTTCCTGTTGAAGTTGCTCAACTAAGGACAGACATGCCCAATGTCTCTGTTGGAGTGGAAGATACTGAACTGCAAGTACCCAATCAGGTATCTGATAATGAGGTTCCAGAGAATGTGTTTCCTACAAAAGAATCTGAAGTTGTGGAGCTATGACGTTCCACACAGATCAGGAAGCTACCTGGAAGACTGAACTTGTAATTTCATAACCTGTGTGAATATTGTAATGTCATGAGATAAATATGTGTAAATACAAAATGTGCAGAGAAGTTAAAGGGGGAGGAATGTAGTAATTTTAGTTTTGGGAAATGTAGGACTGTAGTTTTGAGAATAATCCTGTGTTGTAAGATCACATAATGTGTTAACAACACGGGGAGCCTCTATAGGAGAGAGTTCTTTAGTTATGGAATTTGATGCACATGGGTAGTTGCTGCTGCTATCTTGTAAATAAAGTTAAATGTTTCCACTAAGGCAGGTTTTTTGAAGATCAACTCTATAACATTATGATTTTTATTATACATTCATGGGATGTGGGTGTTGCTGGCTAGGCCAGCATTTATTGCCCATCCCTAATTTCCCTTGCGAAGGTGGTGGTGAGCTGTTGCCTAGACCTTTCATGACCTCAAGACAGGACCACATGACTCCAGCTTTGGTTCAAACGGACTAAAGAGCTGAATTCCAGAGGTGAGGTGAGAGTGCCTGCCTTTGACATCAAGGCAGCATTTGACCAAGTGTGGCAAAATGGAGCCCGAGCGAAACTGAAATCAATAGGAATAAACTGAATAGCTCTCCATTGACTGTAGTCCTACCGTGCACAAAGGAAGATGGTCATGGTTGTTGGAGGGCAATCATTTCAGCCACCAGGACATAGGTGCAGCTGTTCCTCAGGACAGTATGCTAGGCCCAACCATCTTCAGCTGCTTCATCAATGACCTTCCCTCCATTATCATAAGGTTAGAATTGTGGGTGTTCACTGCATAATTTTGTGTTCTATTTGCATCTCAGGTAATGAAACAGTCTGTGCATGCAGGAAGATCCCAACATCTCATTTGCATTCTGCCCCATGGCAATATCATCCATGAAGACAATGTCAGGTCCTATGACACTGACACCCAGCTCCACCTTGCCACTAAGTCTCAACCCCTCCATTGTCTGATTTAACATACTTCTTATCTGACATACAGTCTTGGATGAGTGAAGATTTCCTCCAAATAAATATTGGGAAGACCAAAGCCATTATTTTCAGCCCCTGACGATAACTTCATTCTGTAGTTACCTCATCCAGCTCCCTTGTCACTCTGAGGCGAACCAGACTGGTTGCAACCATAGCATCCTATTTGACCCTGAAATGAATGTCTGACCATATATCCACTCCATCACCAAGACAACCTATTTTCACTTCCATAACATTGCACCTCTCCACCCTTGCCTCAGCTCATCCACAGCTGAAACCCTCATTTATGCATTTGTTACCTCTCGACTAATTGTTCTTTCTGCTCACCTTCCTATCTTCCATAAACTGGAATTCAGAACTTTGCTGCCCGTATCCTAATGGGCACTGTGTCCTATTCACTCATTGCTCCTGTGCTTGCTGACTTAGATTGGCTCCTGATCCGGCAATGCCTCAAAATTTGTATCCTTGTTTTTAAATGCCTCTGTGGCCTCTCACCTTGCTATCTCTCTAACCTCCTCCAGCCCTACAACCCACTGATTTTGCTGAGCCTGGCCTGTTGCACATCCCTGTTTTAAATTGTTGAAATAAGATTTTTGAGGTATTGTCTCTGTTGTAATGTAGGAAACATGGCAGCCAATTTGGGCACAGCCAGCAGTCAGAAGTAGCAATGCCAAAATTATGAGAGTCTTTCAGTGATGTTGATTAAGGGATAAATATTGACCAGGATACTGGGGATAGCTCATTTGCTCTTCTTCAAAATAATGCCATGGGATCTTTTGCATTCTCCTGAGAGGGCAGTTGGAGCCCCCAGTTTGATGTTTGATCTGAAAGATGGCATTTCTGACAGCGCAGCAATTCTTTAGTACAGTATTGAAGTGTCAGCTAAGATTTTTGCGCTCAAGTCTATGGAGTGGGACTTGAACCTACAATCTTCTGACTCAGGAAGGACTACTGTTCACTGACTCATGGCTGTCAAGCAATCTGTATTACAGAGGTAAAGCAAAGTAGTATGGTAGGTGAAGGAAGCTGAGCATGATGATAGGCTGCTCCTACACTCAGCTTGAGATGGCAGCCTGGAACATTGGACCTGAGGCCAGAGGATTGGAGGTGCTAACGGAAGCCAAAGAGATGTTTTGCTAACATCCAGCTAGAGGAGAACCTCCTACTGGAGTTTAGTATGCAAGCAGAGGAGGATGGATTAATTGATTGTGTTGAAGGCAACATCAAGGTTATGGACAGACAGGGGAGACACCTTTTGGTTTTGATCAGTGCAGTCCAGCTGATGTGAACAGGGTGAAAGAGCCATAGAACCTTGGAAATTTTGTAGCACAAAGAGGCTATTTGGCTTGTTGTGCCTGTGCTGCCTCTTTGAAATATCTGTCCAATTTAGTCAAACTTTTTCCTAACCCTGAAAACTAGTCCTCTTCAAGTACTTGTCCTGGAGGTCTTGTGGGGTAGCATCCCTGTCTCTGAGCCAGAAGCTCCCGGTTCATGTCTAACTCCAGGGCTTAATGGCCAAGGAAGGTGAATTCATAACATGGCCAAACAGTTTGAGCACCAACCTGCAATTCCTGCAATTGCCAATGGCAGATGGTAAGAGCGGGAAGGATTCCTGGTCAGCTGTGTGATAAAAAGTAAGTTGCAGCCTGTACCATCACTATTCATAGTTCTAGACTACAACATGTAAGTAAGTGCATGTTGCCACAGCAACTTGGACTTCTTGGAGGGGTGGTTGACTCAGTTGGCTGGATTGCTGGTGTTAATCAGATTGGTGCTTTCTGCGCAGGGTTTGATCCCCATTCTGGCTTTGCTAGATTTGGGACCTGCCTCCTTGCCCTACCTGTGGTAGAGGTCATGGTGCTGTGGGTCGGACCTCCCTTTGGGCAGAGAACTGAAGAACAAGTAAACGTCCAACGCCTTTTAAAAGTTCCCATGGAATCTGATTGCACTACCCTTTTTTGTATAGTGTATACAAGAGCATAAAAACCCTCTGTGAAATCATTCTCATTTGGTTAATGAGCTTCTTATGAATTGGATTGGAGGGACTTGAATGAGGAGTGGTCAGAGAAGGAACACTAATTGCATAGCAACAATATATTCCAGGAGGAAGAGAAGATAGATTTTTGTATAGTAAGGCTATCAAGGGGCATTGAGCTAAAGTGGGGAAATTGGGATGAGGTGCATGTCAGTCGTGATATAACTATATGGCAGAGCAGGCTTGAGGGGCTGAATGGCCTACAACTGTTTCTACGTACCTAAAAGCTCAAATAGGGTAATAATAGTTGGAGTGTGTGGAAGGATTTAGCGTGAGTTTCTTGAGAGCAGTGACAACATTGACAATGAAGGAGACAGTGCTCAAGGAAGAGATTTAGGTTGATATGTTGGCACATATAGAAATGAGAAAGTGATGAGTGGTCAGAAAGTAAGATAGAGGACACAAGGACGTAGTGCAAAGTTTCATTCCCATATGGTGTGCTGATGGGTATACTGTGAGATTGAGGGAATGCAGGAGCCTGGGCAGGTAGCTTCCATTCTGTGTACAGGAAGGTTATGCGTTCCTTGCATTCTGAGTTGAAGTTGGAAGAAAGTCTGAGAAAGTAGTAATTAGTGGAAAAACTGGATGATATTGGTGTATTAAATGGTACAATGATGCAACATCTTAAAGGGGTAGTGTCAGTGGACAGATGCATTGAAGTTTACAGCCTTCTAGTTAGATGCTGCAGAATTGTCAATCAGAAGTAGTGGGGGTTGGTGGTTATGAGATAGAGGCAACAAGTTAGAGGTATAATTTATTATTGCAGATGGTAGATCAGAGCATTGGAAGTCAGTGAGTAGAGAAAGAGATTCGGGATGGTGTTTTTGAGAAGTTTGAAGTGATGGTAGAGGGGGAGGGCTGGCATAGGGCAGTGTGTATAAAAATGGATATAAGGAAATGGTTGTATAGAATTTGGTCAGCAATAGCTAACAATGGGGGTGGGGAACAAAAACAAAATTACCTGGAAAAACTCAGCAGGTCTGGCAGCATCGGCGGAGAAGAAAAGAGTTGACGTTTCGAGTCCTCATGACCCTTCGACAGAACTTGAGTTCGAGTCCAAGAAAGAGTTGAAATATAAGCTGGTTTAAGGTGTGTGTGTGGGGGGCGGAGAGAGAGATACAGAAATCTTGTCGCAGAGAGGAACAGAACTTCTTCAAGGAGATAGGCATTTCTTGAAGAGCAGTGGCAGTCAATTAAACACAGAGATAAAAACAAAAAAAACTGCGGATGCTGGAAATCCAAAACAAAAAAACAAAAACAGAAACACTGTCTTGGTTGACTGTATTCAGTGTTGACCATAAGCATGTGTCAAGGAGTTGATCTTGAGGATAAGGTTGAGTATGATGTGCAGGACGAGAAAGTCAGTGGATCAGTTACAGTGGTGGGGGCGTTGAATTCAAATAAATTCACTGTGGATAATTTGGTTGTGCCGAAGCTCAGATGGAATGAAGGAATTGTGAAAGAGGGAAGTAGAGTGGATAAAGGGTGATGTAGTTAACAAGGGCAAACAAGCAATAGAATGCAGAAATACTGAGGTGGAACCTTGATGTACTATCGATTGTGGTGTATAAGTTGACCTGGTGTATAAGGCAATCTTATTTTTTCGGCACCAAAATTCATGTTTTTGGCCCTTATTTGACGTATAAGCCTTCACCAACTTTTCTACTAAGAAATGCTATACTTGCATTCAGTTGGCCTCAATTTTTCATCTAAGAAATGCATGTTTTACTCACCTTATAAGTTGGTGTATGTAATTAAGCAGGGGATATGGCTTTGTACCAAGAAGATGCATGGGAGTTTAATGCATGCCCCCAAAGAGTAGACCATGCGTAGTGAACAAGGAACAGAAATGGGCACTCTGGAAAAAAGAATGAAGTATGAAGCTGATTTCAAGCTAAAAGTCATACGTTTGCTAACTCGTCAAATAAGGTTATGAGTCCCTTGAATTCTGAATCCAGTGAGGGAGTTCGATGTTTGTGGAAAACTGGTGAGAGAGTGGAAGAAGGATCAAGAGGCGCCTGCGAAGAAATACCACCAACGTTGCAGTTATACTAGGGGGAGTCAAACGTCTGTAGCTCAACCTTTGGATGTGTGCCTCAACAAGCCATTCAAGAATCATCTTTGCGTCAAAAGGATGGTTGACGGAGAAAAAACCTTCACAAAGATTCAAAATATGCGAGCTGCCCTGCTTATGTTTTGTATTTTTTAGCCATCAAATTGTGGGATACTATTAATGCACAAACCCTGAAGAAGATCTCCAAGCTCAAAATGCGCCATCAGAACAGGGACCAGCGACTGATCTGATCTTGAGAAGTATGTATTGGAATGGGTCCTTGAAAATCGTCAGAATGATTACATCATCACCAGAAATGCAACATGTATATATGTGGCCAGATCAAACCCTGAATCCAGCAAAGATTTCAGAACAACAGCTAGTTGGCGTAGCCACTTTATGGAACAAAAATGTCTAGTGTTGCACCAGAAGACCAAGATTCCTCAGAGATTACAAAAGGACCATGATGCCAAAGTGACCGGTTTCCAGCTATTCTTCATCAGATAGCAGCAAAAACACAAGTACCCATTATGTCACATTGACAGCATGGTTGAAACACCCATGAATTTTGATATGCCCAGCAACTGAACTGTGGAGTAGAAAGGATCGAAAACAGTTTAGTGAAAAACCACAGGACATAAGATGACAAGATTCACGGTACAAAATTAAAGGCTATGGTAATTTTAAAAGGTAAAACCATGCTGAGTTGCCTACAGGAGTTTTTGTGCATGTTCATGTGAACAGTTCAGTGGATGAGGATGGAGTGAAATTGTGGATTGATAATGTGTGGAATAGGCCCTGGTGGCCTATACAAAGAATGCAACTCATTATTGTGGGACATGTTCAGATCCCATATAGCTGATGAGATCAAGAGGCGCCTGCGAAGAAATACCACCAACGTTGCAGTTATACTAGGGGGAGTCAAACGTCTGTAGCTCAACCTTTGGATGTGTGCCTCAACAAGCCATTCAAGAATCATCTTTACGTCAAAAGGATGGTTGACGGAGAAAAAACCTTCACAAAGATTCAAAATATGCGAGCTGCCCTGCTTATGTTTTGTATTTTTTCGCCATCAAATTGTGGGATACTATTAATGCACAAACTATCATCAGCTCTTCCATAAAATGCAGAATATCCAATTCAATGCATGGAGAGGAAGATGACTTTTTTGTGGTGGAATCTGTCTGAAAACGAAAGCGCCATATCTGATCCAGAGTAGGATCCTCCCGATGATGCCATAGTCAAAGTGACTCGGAAAACATTCAAGAACTCTGTGTCGGATGTTGAAGGCAATGAGTGTGATGGTTTTTAAAATGCAGGCATAAGAAATTTCCGCTGTTTTTTGCTGATTTCTGGCAGTGGCGTCTCGGAAGTCGGCCATTTTAAAATATGTTCCGAACTTAGGGTTGGTGTGAGACTTCAAAAAAAAATAGTTCCACTCTCACTGAGAGCAGGATTGCAGACTCTGTAGCTGTGATTGGAAGAGCAGTGAGCATAGGGGATACACAGCTGTTCCTCCAGTCACAGGTTCCCTTCCTCCTCTTTCAGAGACAGAATCCACCATTGGTGGAACTGGTTGGAGAGAGGTAACCTATAGATAAAAACAAAAAACTGCAGATGCTGGAAATCCAAAACAAAAACAGAATTACCTGGAAAAAGTCAGCAGGTCTGGCAGCATTGGCAGAGAAGAAAAGAGTTGACGTTTCGAGTCCTCATGACCCTTCAGAACTGGGTGAATCCAAGGAGAGGGGTGAAATATAAGCTGGTTTAAGATTGGGGGGTGGTGGGGGTGGGGGGGAGAGAGAGAAGTAGAAGGGGGTGGTGTGAGTGTAGGGACAAGCAAGCAGTGATAGGAGCAGATAATCAAAAGATGTCACAGACAAAAGAACACAGCGGTGTTGAAGTTGGTGATATTATCTAAACGAATGTGCTAATTAAGAATGGATGGTAGGGCACTCAAGGAATAGCTCTAGTGGGGTTGGAGGAAGCATAAAGGATTTAAAAATATTTAAAAATAATGGCAATAGGTGGGAAAAAGAAAAATCTATATAAATTATTGGAAAAAACAAAAGGAAGGGGGAAGAAACAGAAATGGGGTGGGGATGGAGGAGGGAGTTCAAGATCTAAAGTTGTTGAATTCAATATTCAGTCCGGAAGGCTGTAAAGTGCCTAGTCGGAAGATGAGGTGCTGTTCCTCCAGTTTGCGTTGGGCTTCACTGGAACAATGCAGGAAGCCAAGGACAGATATGTGGGCAAGAGAGCAGGGTGGAGTGTTAAAATGGCAAGCGACAGGGAGGTTTGGGTCATTCTTGCGGACAGACCGCAGGTGTTCTGCAAAGCGGTTGCCCAGTTTATGTTTGGTCTCTCCAATGTAGAGGAGACCGCATTGGGAGCAATGAATGCAGTAGACTAAGTTGGGGGAAATGCAAGTGAAATGCTGCTTCACTTGAAAGGAATGTTTGGGCCCTTGGACGGTGAGGAGGGAGGAAGTGAAGGGGCAGGTGTTGCATCTTTTGCATGGGCATGTGGACGTGCCATAGGTGGGGGTTGAGGAGTAGGGGGTGATGGAGGAGTGGACATGGTCTGGCCCATCTCCTGCGCATCCGCCCTCACGCCTTCTCCCTCCCAGAAACATGATAGGGTCCCCCTTGTCCTCACTTATCACCCCACCAGCCTCCGCATTCAAAGGATCATCCTCCGCCATTTCCGCCAACCCCAGCATGATGCCACCACCAAACACATCTTCCCTTCACACACACACACACCCCCCCCCCCCCCCCCCCCCCCCCCGCAGCATTCCCTAGGGATCATTCCCTCCGGGACACCCTGGTTCACTCCTCCATTACCCCCTACTCCTCAACCCCCACCCATGGCACCATTCCATGCCCACGCAAGAGGTGCAACACCTGCCCCTTCACTTCCTCTCTCCTCACCGTCCAACGGCCCAAACATTCCTTTCAAGTGAAGCAGTATTTCACTTGCATTTCCCCCAACTTAGTCTACTGCATTCGTTACTCCCAACGCGGTCTCCTCTACATTGGAGTGACCAAACGTAAACTGGGCAACCGCTTTGCAGAACACCTGCAGTCTGTCTGCAAGAATGACCCAAACCTCCCTGTCGCTTGTCATTTTAACACTCCACCCTGCTCTCTTGCCCACATGTCTGTCCTTGGCTTCCTGCATTGTTTCAGTGAAGCCCAACGCAAACTGGAGGAACAACACCTCATCTTCCGACTAGGCACTTTACAGCCTTCCGGACTGAATATTGAGTTCAACAACTTTAGATCTTGAACTCCCTCCTCCTCCTTCCCCACCCCATTTCTGTTTCTTCCCCCTTCCTTTTGTTTTTTCCAATAATTTATATAGATTTTTCTTTTCCCAACTATTTCCATTATTTTTAAATCTTTTATGCTCCCCCCACCCCCACTAGAGCTATACCTTGAGTGCCCTACCATCCATTCTTAATTAGCACATTCGTTTAGATAATATCACCAACTTCAACACCGCTGTGTTCTTTTGTCTGTGACATCTTTTGATTATCTGCTCCTATCACTGCTTGCTTGTCCCTACAACCACACCACTGGTCCCCCCACCCAACCCACGCCCCCCGCCTTAAACCAGCTTATATTTCACCCCTCTCCTTGGATTCACCCAGTTCTGCTAAAGGGTCATGAGGACTCGAAATGTCAACTCTTCTTCTCCGCCGATGCTGCCAGACCTGCTGAGTTTTTCCAGTTAATTCTGTTTTTGTGAGAGGTAACCTATGATTGAAGAAGCTGAAAAAGTTATTCTTGCTGGTCCTGCAGTGTCCATGCAGGAGACTTTCAGCTGCGCCATTACCAATTGTTTGACATCCTTCAAGAGGCTGAGGAGAAGAAGAGGAAATTAAAAAAGAGGGTAACTAGTAAAGAGGCTGCAGCGGGCCTGGGGTTAACTTCACTCGGCCTTGTGCCAGGCTGTACCTGGCTGCTGTCTGCGTTCACAGTTTGAGATGCTTCTGGGTAACTGGAGAGCAAGCGTTTGGACCCCTTTGCTTCTAGTGATATTGTGTTAATCCACCAGTTAGTTATGTTAACCTGGTGCATACTGTCAAGTGTGGTACAATCAAAGCTCAGGTAGAGGGTCGGTCATGCAGACTTGGCAATAGGGGTGTGAGTAGTGAGGGAGCGAAGGACAGGGAGTACATGTTCTTAACCCAGCTTCATATATACTCCCAAAATCCCAAACCTGGCTCTTCTCCCATGTCATGGCACTCATCTGGCAATGTTCTATGGTGTTCATATTAATGCACAGCAGCCACAGAAAACTCCCTCCCTCCCTCCAGAAACCCCCCCCACTGTACTCCTCTCTCGGATATCCCTGATACTTGGTGTAGGATTCATATTCTGCTCCTTTATAATGAGGTCAGGTAATTGGAAAGTCAGCACCCCAGCTGAATCAAGTAGCTGTTAGATATAGAGCCCAAAAATGAACCCAACTACACTTGTCTCACTATACTTTTACAATTCCACCCATTTGAAGTGGCCTAGAAGCATTTGTATTTCACCACAGATGATAACAAGTGCTATAATTTTCTGGCCCCTCGTGCTGCAGTGACTTTGACGCTTTGCGCTATAATGTCTACGTGATTCCTTGTCACACAATTTTCAGACCTTTTTGTCTTTGGCCACTCTCATCCCTGAAAATGTTTGTTTGTGGTTAAAGGTATCCTTGTAGAATTAAGTCATTCAATAAAACATTAAAATAAAAGCAAAATACTGCGGATGCTGGAAATCTGAAACAAAAACAGCTGGAAAAACTCAGCAGCTCTGACAGCATCTGCGGAGAGGAATACAGTTAATGTTTCGGTTCAGTATGACTCTTCATCAGAATTAAGGAAAAAAAGAAATGAGGTGAAATATAAGCTGATTGAGGGGGGTGGGACAGGTAGAGCTGGATAGAGGGCCAGTGATAGGTGGAGGCAAAGAAGGGATTGCCAAAGATGTCATAGACAAAACGACAAAGGGGTGTTGATGGTGGTGAAATTTGCTACGGAATGTGCTAATGGTAATGTTAAGAGTAGAAAGCGGGACGAGCAAGTGACAGATACTTGAACTTCCCTCAGTCCTGCCATTTCCGCCAACTCCAGCATGATGCCACCACCAAACACATCTCCCCTTAAACCCCCACCCCCCGCCCCCCCCAACGTCCAAGGGCCCAAACACTCCTTTCAAGTGAAGCAGCATTTCACTTGCACTTCCCTCAATTTGGTCTACTGCTTTTGCTGCTCCCAATGCGGTCTCCTCTACACTGGAGAGACCAAACGCAGACTGGGTGATTGCTTTGCGGAACACCTTTGATCTGTCTGCAAGCATGACCCGGACCTCCCTGTCGCTTGCCATTTCAACACACCACCCTGCTCTCATGCCCACATGTCCGTCCTTGGCCTGCTGCAATGTTCCAGTGAAGCTCAATGCAAACTGGCAGAACTGCACCTCATCTTCCGATTAAGCACTTTACAGCCTTCCAGACTTAACATTGAGTTCAACAACTTCAGATCATGAACTCTCTTCTCCATCCCCACCCCCTTTCCGATCCACATATATATATCTATATTTCTTTTCCCACCTATTTCTATTATTTTTAAATGTATTTCCATTGATTGTTTTATCTCCACCTTTTGGGCCATTTCGATCCCTTTCCCCCTAACCCATCCCCACTAGGGCCAGCTGTCACTTGCTCGTCCTGTTTTCTACCCTTAATATCACCATTAGCACATTCCATAGCTAATATCACCACTGTCAACATCCCTTTGTCATTTTGTCTATGACATCTTTGGCAATCTCTTCTTTGCCTCCTATCACTGGCCCTCTATCCAGCTCTACCTGTCCCACCCCCTCAACCAGCTTATATTTCATCTCATTTCTTTATTTCCTTAGTTCTGATGAAAAGTCATACTGACTAGAAACGTTAACTGTATTCCTCTCCGCAGATGTTGTCAGACCTGCTGAGTTTTTCCAGTATTTTTGTTTTTGATTCAATAAAACATGTTACATTGATATAATTTGGATAATCGGTGTCATTTTTTTTCATTTAAAAATGGCATTCACCTACAGCAACACTGGCGGTTCACATTTTATACTCTGCTGAAGTCGCTGCCCGTTTTTGGAAGGATTTTTGAGGCCTCAAAGGTCGATTTACACATCACCATCTATAGTAAGCATGACGCTGTCACACCCCTGGTTTGGACTGGGAATCCTTAATCATTGCGATGCTTGCTGAACCCTCATGAATTATTTTAATGGTGTTAATATAATGAAAATGTGTTTGACTCTGAATGTTCAGATAACATAATTGATATTTACGACACGGCAATGCTACAGCACTGGCATCCACCCGGCTATGTGGAAAATTGCCCAGGTATGTCCAGGGCATATCTAACCCGGCCAATTCCCGCTCCATCAGTCTACGCTTGATCGTCTGTAAAGTGATGTAAGGTGTCATCAACAGTGCTATCAAGCAGCACTTGCTTAAGGATAAACTCACTGATGCTCAGTTTGTGTCCCACCGGGGCACTCAGTTCCTAACCTCATTACAGCCTTGGTTCAAATATGGACAAAAGAGCTGAACTCCAGAGGTGAGATGAGAGTGATTTCCTTTGACATCAAGGCAGTATTTGACCAAGTGTGGCATAAAGAAGCCCCAGCAAAACTGGAGTCAATGGCAATTGGGGAAATCTCTCTGCGGTTGGAGTCATACCTATTATAAAGGAAGATGGTTGTGGTTGTTGGAGATCTGTTGCTGCAGGAGTTCCTCAGGGTGGTGTCCTTGGCCCAACCATCTTCAGCTGCTTTATCAATGACCTTTCCTCCATCATAAGGTCAGAAGTGGGGATGTTTGCTGATGCTCACCATTTGTGACTCCTCGGATGCTAAGGCCCATATGCAGCAAGATCTGGACAATATCCAGGCTTGGGCTGACAAGTGGCAAACAACATTCGCACCACACAAGTGTCAGGCACTAACATCTCCAACAAAGAGACTCTAACCATTCCCCCATGGCATTACCATCACTGAATCCCCCACTATCAACACTGTGGGGGCTACCATTGACCAGAAACTGAACTGGACTAGCTATATAAATAGTGTGGCTACAAGAGTAGGTCAGAAGCTAGGAACCTTGGAGCAAGTAATTCACCTGACTCCCCAAAGCCTGTCCACAATCTGCAGGGTGTTGGAATACTGTTCACTTGCCTGGATGAGTGCAGCTTCAACAACACTGAAGAAACTTGACCCTGTCCAGGACATAATAGCCCGCTTGATTGGCACCCCATCCAGAAACATTCACTCCCTCCACCACCAATGCACACGCATCATCTACAAGATGCACTAAAGGAACACATCAAGCTCCTTAGACAGCATTTTCCAAACCCATAACCACTACCATCTAGAAGGCCAGGGACAGCGGACAAATGAGAACACCGCCACTATCTGCAAGTTCCCTTCCAAGCCACTCAGCATCCTGACTTGGAACTATATCGCCATTGCTTCACTGTTGCTGGATCAAAATCCTGGAACTCCCTCCCTAACAGCACTGTCGGTGTATCTATATCACATGGATTGCAGCAGTTCAAGAAGGCAGCTCACTACCACCTTCTCAAGGTCAATTAGGGATGGGCAGTAAATGCTGGCCTAGCCAGCGATGCCTACATCCCATGAATGAATAAAAAAGTTTCTCATTATTATGCTCCAGTAATTCAATGTGAGTCAAGCTCGTGTAGGAATTTTGCTGTAGGAAATTTCCTATAGATTGCTATAAATTGAAACCACATTTATATTTTCTTGTATTATCTGGTTGCTATTAATTCAAAATTCTTTCAGCTGCTTTTAGATGAGTTCTGTGTGATGTAATTCAGTTGATGAGGCGGTCAAAATGAATCGTAGCAGGAGATAGCTGAATCATTGGTTTTTCATTAGTTGTAATGCATACTTAGGTTGTACGAGTCCATAGTGATGTTTGAAAACTTAGATCATTTGAAACTTAAATTATCACCTTTTTGATCTTAGAAACTGTCTTGTTGGACATTAGCGTATTGCATTCTGTTTTCACATATCCGAGACCAATGTGGAGTTGAGTGTATATCTCATGACTGCCAGCAATGCATTGTTCTAAATGGGTATTGTCTCCAGCTGGTACTTGCAATAGAAAGTTGTCCTTCCACTCGTGATTCATCCATCCTACCTCATGTATGTTGAAAATGTGACATACAAGGCATTTGCAATATTGATTTATATAAATAGCTTATTTTTATTGTGGTTAAGTTAGGATACAGAAAGTATAAGAGAGAGTTTGAAATTAAGGGGCAACAATTCATGCTGTGTCACAATTTGTTCTTTCAAAATATAGTAAAAATGAAGATTCAATCTCTTGCAACTCATTAACTTTTCTGTCCACTATGCAATGCAATTAGTATGATTGGATTGCATTGTAACTATGACTGAGCTGTATTTTATTAATTAATGTTCATACACAAGAACTGAACTACCTGGTTAAAGTGATTTAATTTGTATTTGTTTTTGCGGGTTCACCCCATCAACTGCAGCAGTTCATGAAGGCCAACCTTCTTGAGGGCACATAGGGTAATAATTTTTGGTTGTGCCAACAATTCCCATATCTTGAATATGAATTAAAAAATCCATGTAAATGTACCGTGGTATGTACTAAATCCCTATTTCTCTTGCCATCTCTTTTTATTTTCTCTCCAAAATCTTTCCTCTCCTCCCAAAGTAATCAACTTTTCACTTGCGTAGAGTTCAACATTCAACAGGGGCCCCCTTAGACCTCACCAAATAGCTGCTATGTGTAAGCCTCAACGATGAGTGCCAGCAGTTGAAAATCCATATGTACATGTATACACACACGCTCCCTAACTCTGGGATCATCAAGCCGGTTATATCAACTTCACTGCTGTCTGATGTGAGATCAATTTCAGAGCTTAGCCCACATATTGTATCAGATCAAAACTGGGCTCTTCTTAGTCTGTGAAGATCGCTACTTTGCTGCATAAACTCATTGCACCAGCCAGCATGTAGCTTTTTGCTCTATGTTAAGCTAACTGCTTTACTGGCAGTTAAAAGTCACACCATTCTTAATCTATTCATACTGTAATTTATTCATGTTTACTTGATCCCTTGGATCAGAGAGCTTCTTGGGTTGGACATTTTTCTCAGTTTTCTGTTCCGTCATCATGTTGTTGAAACTGTAACGTACATTAGTATAACAGTTTTAAGGTAATAAATCAAATCAAATAGATATGCTTCACAGGAGACAATGAACCGGGAAGTCATAGTTAGGTTTGACAGTGCATGGTCAAATACCTTCGCAGGCTTTTAAGGTACAGAGATAAGTAACAAGGAGATTTTGTGGAGAGAGTTCCAAAGGGTAGCACTAAAGCTCTTCTTAGTGAAGAGCACTGGAAGGAAAGGATACACACACTTTCTGAATTAGGATGAGTGGGAACAGGCTATGATGTAGAACTGGAGGAGATTTCAGAGTTGGAGCATGGATTTTGATGGAACATTAGAAGATAGGGAGCCAGTAGAGGGGTCAGTAAGGTTAAAGGTGATAGGCAAGTGGGACACGATACAAGTGGTTGAGCTTTAGATGAGTCAGAATTTGTGTATGCTTGGGAGAGGAAGGCGCTGGATAAGTCGAGTCTTGATAGTAAAAGCACAGTTGAGGGTTTCACTAATGGTAGGAATCGGCTAACAGTACTAGATAATAATGTTGTGCGGGTAGAAGTAAAATGGTCTTTATGTTTGAGGCATTTGGTCTGAATTCAAGTTGCGATTTAAACAGGACACCAAGGTTGCACACTGGTTTAACCTGAACATGCAGACGAGATGGAGCCAGGATTAAGGGCTCAGAATTTGAATGCCGAGTGACATAACTTTCAATTTGAAAGGTGTTCTCCCTTGCCTTCAACTTGATGTTGGGCATTTTGATAATACGGAAATAGTTATGGAATCAAGGTTGATGTAAATGTGGAGCCGAATGCCATCAGCATATAAATGCTGACTCCATGCCAGCGGCTCATGTCACCAAGTAGCATAATGTAACCGAGGAGACAAAGAGATCTAGGAGTATATTCTGGAAATTATGCTGGAGGCAGAAAGAGAAATAATTGGAAATTCTGATTCTTGTGACAGCATAATTGAACCAAATGAAAGAGGAGGGATAACTACCGTGAACTCTATGGATAAGGTAAAGGGGTAAAGGACCATGGTTGCAATCATTAAGGATGTTATTGTGACTTTGACTAGACCTTAATTCTGTTGACAAGATAGAAGCAAGATTGAAGGGATTTGTCTGGGAACCAATGTGTGAGGTGAGTATGGAGCTGGATGAAACTTATGCACTTGGAGAAGAAAGAAGTTAAATATGCATCAGCAGCTGGATAGGATATGTGGAGGGTACAATTGGATTTTGAAGGGCAGGGGAATAGTGCTTTTGCAAGAGGCCATTTTAAAATGTTGATGTTTGGGACGAGGTAAAGATGGTGAATTTGAAAGAGACAAATCTGATAAAGGCTGCGAAAAGATGGAGGACAAGTTGCTGAGTGTTGTACAGTCGGAACAGCTCGGAGGAAACGAGGAGGAGGAGATTGTGGCCGTATGTTGTTCCCAATCTTTAGGCAAAATGATAAGTTGCTCATGCTTGGCATAGGAGGAGGTGGAGTTGGGAAAGAACTCGGCTTTTTTTCGTGATTTTTTTCTCCCCCCTATTGAGATGTTCCAAAGTGTTTTCATGTGCAATTAATAATTGAAGCGCAGCCACCATTGCTGCCCAGGTAAAGATCCTTGCAGTCAGCTTCCATTGCCTTGTTTTGCAGGTATTTTTAATTTTTTTTTACTTTGAGTTAAAAATGGGGAGAAAATCAAGGGGAAAAGTTGGATCTCAAATGTCTGGGCAAGTTTTGAGAAAATGATTAAATTTAAGGGGAAAAAAATCAGCTTTCATTTGAATTCCTGCTAAAAGACAGGAAAACAAACAAGTGATTAAAAGTTAGTTCGCTAAATAATAATTTACAATTATTTATGAATATTTACAAGCCTTAATGGTAAATTTCCAGTATCTTGTGCAAGTGGCCAATCCTCAAGTGTGAGCATAAACAGTTGTGAATCAAAACAGTTTTGCATGATCTTGTTCCAAAACAATGTCCATACCTGCAAACTGCAACAGTGTTCACAAAATATAATGGATGAATTTGTAGTCCCCCTCAGCCCCGGAATGTTGCATCCACTTGTAATCCCCTTAAATGCTAAGCTAAGATTGCTGCAGTCAGCACAAACTAGAGTTAGAATTCACAATCTTCCTGGTCTATACCATAATGATGCAGTTGCCCATTGAGTCATTAGATAGATTGAGCTATCAGCAGAGAATCATGAAAATCTCTTTCCCAGAACTACCCAAAGTAGATTTAAAAAAAATAAAATTGACTATCTCATTTGTCACAAACACCTCTATGGTTTCTCAAGTAGTTATATACCACAATTTAAAGTTACAGAAGTGATGCTAATCAGACAACCTGTGCTGATTGAAATTAGAGGAAATGCTAAAAAAAAAATTAACTTTAAAAATACAACTTGAAGGCTGTAAATGGTTAATTACAACAATAGATCTTGGTCTCTAGTCGAACTGATAAATGTACTAATAGAAATGTGGGAGTAATTGCCTATCTGTAATCTCATGACGAGGTTGAGATGACAAAACTTTAAGGACACAATGTGTAACTGTTTTCTAATTCCCAAAGTGACATGGCTAGGAAGCCATGATCAATTGTCATTTTAAAAAAATATATTTTTAAAGTGGGGTTAGTGAGAATTGCATTTAAGTTTGTTCCTATTGTTGTGGTGGATGTGATTTAATTATAATGAGCTAAACACTACACATTTATTAAGTTGTTAACCTCTGGTTGATTATCAGAAAAGAGATCAATGTCAAGTCTCTGATTCCTGCTATATAGAGTGCAACTGGAGGTGAATTAGTTGCATTAGTGCTTATAGTTCAGAGCTAGATGATTCCACTTGATTCCATGTCATTTCAATTTTATCCAGATAGCACAATATAAATCAGAACTGTTTTTTTTTCCTCCTCTTGAGCAGACCTGAAAGGCAAAATGTAATTATTCATGTAGTTTGTAATGGTTACTGAACCATGTAATGTTCTAGCTTCATAATATTCCAAGCAAATACCTTTTTCACTTAATTTTGTTGAAATGTACATGGTGAATAGTTTTAATGTATTTGTTCTTAGCAGTTTGTCAATATAAAAGCTTTGAGTCTCTCACATGCCTGATGTCATGTTTCAAAGTATAATAATCATTAAGAAAAAGAACAAAAGATATCCTCCTCCCCACCCTGACTAGGAGCTGGAATTTACTTTTCTCACTCAAATCCAAACACAATAAAACTCTGACATCAGAATGTATTTAGGCTAGTTCCTAAGTCTTGAGTATCTGAGCAATGTTATTGAAGGGGCAGGCCAAGTTGGCAGCTAACCTGATTTAGAACCCAGGTAATCCACAAACAATGCAGCCAAAATTCACTTAGTATTATTAGAAAGAGTAGAAGCGCTTGTTAAAACTGTTTGAAATATGTATTATTTTGTGACAAGATTCTGCAGTAAATAACCCTGGGCAGAATCATGTACTGTGTAAGTTAATGATCTTTATTCAATTGTGATGTCTCTTATTGATGATCTTGCCTGTCCTAGTTTTGTACTCATGACTTGTTTATCCTGTAGCCTTGAATTCCAGAACCATATTATGATAAACAAGTCTGCACAATGGGATTTAGCCTCGATAAACTGGCAGCCTTGGATTCCAAATACAGCATGACACCTTCAGCATGGTGACAGACATCTAGATTACTGTGTGAACTGGCTTTGACAAACCAGCAGTTTTGCTATTCCAACCACACACCACAAAGCACTTGCTCACAAATTATTCTAGGTTTATAAATAGTGTTAGCAACATATGAGAAAGAAATTTACCACACAATTGTCCATTTCTAATGTATTTCATATGAAATTCTTTAAGCAGCATTCTGTCAATAATGGTGGAGTAGTATTTCTGTTATTGCTGTGGTATTTGCATAACACTTTATTTTAGCCATCAGATAGCTAGCATAGGTTGTTTTTGTAACTTCAGTAATAGTACCTTCTAAGTTGTCATCCAACAATTTTACAAGTTTAATAATAATTCAAAGTTTCATCATGTTACAAATGCAGTAGTTCTATAGATTACAAATCTTTGCTCAAAGAAGTATGGAATGCATTTTTAAATTCAGAATGAGAAAGAAGTTACCATGTCACCTGTGAATGTTTTTTTAGAATTTTATACAAATTGTCATTCACATAGTTTGTTAAAATTAAAATGCCAGTCTTTCTGAATTTTAATGCCTAATGAATGGAGTAAATAGACACAATTTATAGTCCACTTATTACTAGCCATAAATCACTTAATTACATGAGCTTTTTGTAGACTTTTTGTGGGATGTAAACTGCATTTCAAGGCCCTTCACAGTTTAACTTCTATTTATACTATACATGCTAGCCCAAGCCTTGTAATCCGCCCCCTCATAGGTACCATTTTTCTTGCCATTTCCACTGTTTTGAAAACCAAAAGTTGTTGGACTCCAGAATCTAGTGTCTAGATGGCACTTTGGGCCAAATAGGGAAGAAGGGCATACATGGTTTTTTCCTTTGAGCACAGCCATGCACAGGACCTAACACAGGTGAAATTTCAGAATTTTCAAAAAATTATTTTTCCACAAGCAGCAACCCAGGCTTCTCTTTTCTCCTGATGAGACAGCTGCCTACCTACCCATGCAAAGCATTTTCCATGTCAACCTGTAATATAGGCAAAGTATGCTGCAATGGTTAAAACAGTAAATTAGCATATTGTCTAAAGAATTGTTAGTTTCAGTCCCTTGGCAACACTGTTGCTTTGGAGTCATGGTGGCGGGTTCAAGCCCTATAACTGAAATTGTCGTTTCAGCGAGGTATTCAGGAAATAATGCATTTCTGAGACTTGCTGTCTCTCAGGCCTGAGGTTTTCCAGCATATTTTAAAGAGGAAGAATAAAATTTGAGTAGTGTGATGTGTTCAATGCGGTGTTTGAAATCCAAATGGTTTTCCGATATGCACTGGTGGTGTTTGTGGCTCCCTGTTTCTAGTATATGCGCCAAGTTATCCTCAGAGTCTATGTGGTGATGAGCTCAATTCTTCCTTCACACATGACCATCCTCTGTCTAATAAGCAAGTACCCACACCTGCGCCTCTGACCTTGACCTCTTCTCTTGCCATTTCCCCCCACACTCCTAGTTGCTCAGGAGTTGTGGACCCCACACCATGACTGCAGTTCCTCATAATATGCTGCCCCTACACTATTTTTCATGTGCTCTTTTTAAGTTATGTTGTTCTTCCTGCATTTCCCATCCAGAGTACCTCCCAACCCCACTAGCTTTTAGTCTCCTAGTTGGCTGGCTGTCTCTTTTACCTCCAGAGATCTGAATTGTCCTCTCCTTTCAAAATGGCCATTATTCCCCCCCGCATTCAATTTTCAAAAAAAGCCCACCTTTGACCCCCTGAACTTGCGCTAAACTGCTCTATCTCTACCCTCCTCGTTCTTTCCAAAGTCCATGAACATGTTGCCTCCCAATATGTGCCAATTTCCCACAATTCCCTTGTTTGAATCTCTCAAATTAGATTTCCATGTCTGCCATAGCATCAGAACAATCCTAACCAATGTCATAAATTACATCCTTGTGACTGTGCATTATCTGTCTACAGTGTTTGACCCAGTTCAGCCACGACATATGACTCCCATACTTTTACTCCTTTGCCCCCCTCAGCAGGATTGCCCTGGTTTTGTTCAATTCTTAGCTATCCAGTCAACTTCAGTGATGGCTTCTCTTCCTGCCCCTGTCCTATTATCTCTGGAGTTTGCAAATATCTGTTCCCCATTTGTTTCCTCATCTATATGCTACCTCTTGGGGCTCTCATCAACAGACGTAGGGTCAGGTTGCATATGAATACTAGTGACACCTAGTTGCACCTCTGCATCACCTCTCTTGACCCCTCCTTTGTGTTTCTTTTCGGATTGCTTGTCTGATATTTGGTCACAGAGAGCCACAATTTTTCCTAGTTAACCATAATAAAAATTGAAGTCGTAACCTTAAGCCACCGCTGTGAAGTACATACCGTTGCCACATATTGTATCTGCCTTTCTGACTGTGCTGAACCTGACTGCTTGTAACATTGGCCTTTTATTCAACCCAAGCTGAGCTGCTGATCCCATATCCTCTCATGTCACAAAGACTGCCTTATTTTTATCTCCAAAGCACAGCTCCAAAGCACACCTTGCCCTCAGCCCATCTGCTGCCATTGTCATCTGTAGATTCACTATTTCAATACTTTCCTGATTGGTTTGTTATTCCCTCACCCATTGTAAACTTTAGCTTAGTTAAAAACTCTGCTTCACATATCCTGCCCTACAAAGGCCCCATTTGCCTATCCATTGTTTGCTTGTTGAACTATGTTGGCTCCTGGTCCACCACTGTTTTCAATTTTAAGTTAGCACCCTTAAACCACCTCATGGTCTCATCGGTTCCTATCTATTATTTCAGGTTGAGAGAGAACTGCTGAAATTGCTGCCCTATTCCCAATTTCCATAATCAGCAAAGATGATGTGTGTATTTTTTAACCCCTGAGTGTGTGGACAATTTGCATAATTTGGAGGACCGGGATCAATGTCCTTGGTGTGGGGGTGTTTGCTAGTGCTGTCGGGGAGGGTTTAAACTAGAAGGGCAGGGAAATGGGAGCCTGAGCAGGGAGAACAAAGGATAGAAACGAAAGACAGAAAAGTAAGAAGTAAAAGTGGAAGGTAGAAAAACAAGGGCGAAAAACAAGAGAGGGTCATAGTGCAAAATAAAGCTAAGATGACTAACAAGGTTAAAAAGACAAGTCTAAAGGCATTGTATCTTAATGCGCGGAGCATTCATAATAAGGTAGATGAATTAACAGTGCAAGTAGACATAAACGGTTATGATATAATTACAATATGGAGACATGGCTGCAGGGTGACCAAGGATGGGAACTGAATATCCAGGGGCATTCAATATTTAAGAACCAAAGACAAATAGAGAAAGGAGGTGGGGTAGCACTGTTAGCAAAGGAGGAAATCAATGCAATAGTGAGGAAGGATATTGGCTGGGAAAATCATGATATGGAATCTGTTTGGGGTGGAGCTAAGAAATACCAAAGGGCAGAAAACATTGGTGGGGGTTGTCTATAGGCCCCCAAACAGTAACGGAGATGTAAGGGAAAGCATTAAACAGGAAATTAGAGATGCATGCAATAAGGGTACAACTGCAATCATGGGTGACTTTAATCTACATATAGATTGGACAAACCAAACTAGCAATAATACTGTGGAGGAGGATTTCCTGGAGTGTGTACTTGATGGTTTTTAGACCAATATGTTGAACCAACTAGAGAACAGACTGTCCTAGACTGGGTATTGTGCAATGAGAAAGGATTACTTAGGGACCCTGCGCAACAGGATTACTTAGAGGAGAGCGATCATAAATTGATAGAATTGTCTATTAAGATGGAGAGTGAATCTGAAACTAGGATCCTGAATCTAAAGAAAGGGAACTATGAGGATATGAGGCACGGGTTGGCAATGATGGATTGGGGAACCTTACCAAAAGAGTTGACGGTGGCTAATATTTAAGGAATATATGTATGAATTACAACAATTATTCATTCCTGTCTGGCACAAAAATAAAACAGGAAAGGTGGCTCAACCATGGATTACAAAAGAAATTAGGGATAGTGTTAGATCCAAAATTAGATCCTAAATTGCCAGAAAAAGCAGCAAACCTGAGGGTTGGGAGCAGCTTAGAATTCAGCAAAAGTGGACAAAAAGATTGATCAAGAAAAGGAAGATGGAGTATGAGAGTAAACTTGCAGGGAACATAAAAACTGACTGTAAAAGCTTCTATAAATATGTGAAGAGAAAAAGATTAGCAAAGACAAATGTAGGTCCCTTAATGTTAGAAACGGGGGAAATTATAATAGGGAACAAAGAAATGGCGGAAGAATTGAACACATACTTCGGTTCTGTCTTCACAAAAGAGGACACAAATTTCTCAGAAATGTTAGGAAACCAAGGGTCTAGTGAGAGGGAGGGAGTGAAGAAAATCAATATCAGTAAAACAATGGTGCTAGAGAAATTAATGGGGTTAAAGGCTGAAAAATCCCCATGGTCTGATAATCTACATCCTAGAGTACTAAAGGAAGTGACCCTGGAAATATTTGATGCATTGGTGGTCATCTTCCGAAGTTCGATAGACTCTGGAGCAGTTCCTACAGGTTGGAGGGTGGCAAATGTAACCCCACCATTTGAAAAAGAAGGGAGAGAAAAAACAGAGAATGACAGACCAGTTAGCCTAACATCAGTAGTGGGGAAAACACTAAAGTATTACTTGATAATAGAACACTTGGAAAGCATTAACGGGATTAGATAAAGTCAGCGTGGGTTTATGAAAGGGAAATCATGCTTAACTAATCTACTGGAGTTTTTTTGAGGATGTAACTAATAGAATAGATAAGGGAGAACCAGTGGATGTAGTGTATTTGGACTTCAGGAAGGCTTTTGATAAGGTCCCATATAAGTGGGTAGTCAGCAAAATTAAAGCACAGGAGAACAGGGGTAATATACTGGCATGAGTGAGAATTGGTTGACAAACCAGAAACAGAGAGTGGGAATAAATGGACCTTTTTCCAGATGGCAGGCAGTGACTAGTGGTGTACCGCAGGGATCAGTCCTTGGGCCCCAGCTCTTCACATTATATATAAATAACTTGGATGAGGAAACCAAATGCAATACTTCCAAGTTTGCTGATAACACAAAACTGGGCGGGGCTGTGAGGAGGATGCAAGGCGCCTTTAGGGCGATTTTAGACAAATTGTGTGTGTGGGCAAATACATAGCAGATGCAGTAAAACGTGGATCGATGTGAAGAACAGAAAGGCAGAGTATTATTTAAATGGTGATATATTGGGAACTGTGGATATATTCCTTGTACACCAATGAAAACAAATAGGCAGGTGCAGCAAGCATTTAAGAAGGCAAATGGTATGTTGGTCTTTATTGCAGGAGGTTTTGAGTTCAGAATTAGGGGATGTCTTGCTGCAGTTGTACAAGGCCTTGGTGAGACCACACCTGGAGTATTGTGTGCAGTTTTGGTCTCCCTACCTAAGAAAGGATATACTTGGCCATAGAGGGAGTGCAGCGAAGGCTCACTAGGTTGATAGCAGGACTGTCGTGTGGCAGGACTGTCGAGGATGGCAGGACTGTCGTATGAGGAGAGATTGGTTCGAATGGGCCTGTATTCACTAGAGTTTAAAAGAATGAGGGGATCTGATTGAAACGAATAAAGTTCTAATAGGGCTAGACAGACTAGATGCAGGGAGGATGTTTCCCCTGACTGGGGAGTTGACAACCTGGGGCCACAGTCTCAGGACTGAGATGAGGAAAAATCTAAAAATTTCTTCACTCGGGCTGGTCAACCTGTGGAATTCTTTACCACAGAAGGTTGTGGAGGCCGGATCACTGAATCTGTTCAAGAAAGAAATTGATAATTTTTTGGATATTAGGGGCATCAAGGGGTATGGAGAGAAAGCAGGAATATGGCGTTGAGATAGAGGATCAGCCACGATCATACTGAATGGCGGAGCAGGCTCAAAGAGCTGAATGGCCTACTCCTCCTAGGTTCTATGCTTCTATAACCATCAGCAAGCTTTTCATGGGTTTAAATTGATTGTTTATTCAAGCACTCACACTGAAATCTAATGCTACGGCATCCACTCACACAAGCACACACAAACACACTTGAGGAAAGTACAATTAAAGAGATTGGTGCACTTTTACAATTTGTAAACAAAAGGAACAGTTCATAATTCAGGTGATTGCCTTGTTCTGGAAAGCATGCATTTTGGCCTGATGAAAAGACATCTTTGCTCCTGAAGTGAGATTTGTGTGAATTCAACCACCAGGTCATATGCTAACGTTGTTTTCAAGATTCTCTCAGAGGGATGGACTTTTTGCAGGTCACAAAGCTAGTTGCTTGTAGTCTTGGTACCAGGAGGTCAGTTTGCTATATTGGTGGACCTGAAAAGGAACAGGCTTGGAGATCTTATGATGTTAAAGCCTCCAGTTCTTAAGGTGTAGATTTTGTTACCCTTTCTGCCTTATCTCTCTGCAGATGGCATTTAAAGATTAAAAGGAGACAAACATAGCTGCCCTACCATGTGACTCCTCACAGTTCATTTTCCAAATATGGTGGTGGTCTTAGGTTGATTAGCTACATCCTGGTTTATTGTTTTAAGACATTCATCCTGAGAGGGTGAAGACAATCACCTTTCTGTTTCAAGAAAGATCCATTCAGTTCAGGAATGCCTTTTGATGGTCTCAGGATATGTGCAGTTGACATCTTTTCCTCTGGGATGTATCTGTTTGTCTCTGTTAGACAGTGAGCCAGCATTTGAATACACGAGCCAGGTCAGCAGACTTTGGGCAGTTCTATTTGCAGTGGCACATTGCTAATATTAATAGAGTTGTAGAGGTCTTCAGCACAAAAAAAGGCCCTTCGGCCCATTGAGTCTGCGTCGCTCAAACAAGTACCTAATTATTCTAATCCCATTTTCCTGCACCAGGCCCATAGCCTTGTATGCCATGGCATCACAAGTGCACACCCTTAAATGGCATTTAATTCAATCAAAACCATAAGACGGGCTGTCAGACATATTTTGCACTGGTGATGGCTGGTGAATATATTGATGAGGACCAGGACAGAGCGAGGATGGAGTGATGGGATCACAATAGAACAGTCACTCACACTCGAACATTCATTTGTTATGCCAAAGGTATATAAACAAATATTCTTCCTCACAGAAGGGCAAGTAATTGATGGGTTAGCACTTGTCATGGGGAGGAAGACAAATGTTGCTCATAATGTCTAAATTATGCAAGGCAGCTATAAACAGAGCAAATATGATGCTGGGTATTGCCAAATCAATAAGTTAAAATTTCCAGGATTATTGGAGCTCTGGTCATGTTGCAGCTGGTATACTGAGTTCTTGCCATGTAAAGTGGGGATTCATCTCTGGAAGCTGCGTGGAGAGAAGCAGCAAGGCTGATTCTCAGTGTCGAAGGGAAGAGCTAATAAAAACATTTCATACACTGAGACAAACGTTCGTTTCAGAGTCCACATTGAATAAAGTTCATTTCCTATAAGTTAGGAATATGACATGCCATTACTGTATGGCATGACATTCTGTAATCAATTTCAGTGTTACAACTTACTCAAATTTTCCATTTCTCTGTTTCTGGCCTGTTATGCATTCACCTCTTCCTACCATTGGAGACTGTGCCTTTCAGCTGTGTAGGCTGCACAATCTGGAATTCTCTGGCTTCAAGATCCTTTTTAAACCTCAACTCTGACTAAGATTTTGATCGTATCTTATCATAACTCCTCCTTTAGCCAGGCATCCATTTTTGTCTGACTATGTTTCAGGTCTTTTGATTGTGCCTTGGAACATTTTCCACTAAATCTGCTATATAAATGCAATCTATTATTGTCAACCCAGGTACACCACCACCTGCTTCCAGTCATTCTGAGAAACTG
Organism: Carcharodon carcharias; assembly: GCF_017639515.1. NCBI lineage: Eukaryota > Metazoa > Chordata > Chondrichthyes > Lamniformes > Lamnidae > Carcharodon > Carcharodon carcharias. The sequence continues at coordinate 64,085,552 of NC_054478.1, read as the reverse complement.
CTCAGAGCTTCTTTTCTCAGTTTCATTCTTTTTAACCAGTTCTTTTCCAATTTCCTTTCTTTCTCTCATTCCTCAAACTTTGATCTACTCCAAATTTCCTGTTACACATTGCTTAAGACTTCTTGAAAATCCATGTTTTCTTCGTATACTCCATCTATCTACATATCCAGCAAAATCTTGAAGAAAACTGTAAAACAAAACCTGTTTCCTGTTCCCCCCGCACCTCCCCCCCCCCCCCCCCCCCCCCCCCCCCCACCCCCCGTCCACCTCTTGCTTCTTCTTACCTCTCTTTCCCCCTTCCCCCTCAGCCTCCCATACATATTAGGTGTAGAATCTCATTGGGCAATATTCCAACTGAAATTTTGATACTGCACTCAGTTCCTTTCAATTTAAACTCTCCTGGCACCACAAATAGTTGAGACTATTGTCTTGCAGCAACACCTTGCACGCGGACCCCCCCCCCCCCCCCCCCCCCCCGCTCCCCCCACACCACAGTCCCAAAATGATTTTCTAGTCCTTGGCTACCCTCCTTTTTCTGACCCAACATTTCTTCCTCCGCTCCTTCTCCATTCTCTACCCTTGTCTTGGAAGCTTTTCCGTTTATCCCTTCTCCTTATAAGTTTTGGAAAGTACTCTTCCCAGGCTGCTGTTTAATCTAGGAGGGTTTAATTACTTTAATGAATACTTTTTATTACCATAGTTACAGAATAAGAACTGATATATTTGTCCCAGATTTTGCAGTCACTGGTGAATAAGTGAAGTTATCCCTTTATTACACTTAATTTGCCTACAGACTTCTGCTGGTCTTTTGCACTGGAATTTTCAGTGATACGAAATCCAAAGCACCATGGTACTCTATGCAGGGGATCTGAGACCTGTGAGCAAGTCACAGTGTATCTCCTGAACCAGTCAGATTAATAATCTTTTACTGAGACGTGTAGAGTCTGAACCAGGAAATGCATGTTCGAATAGTTAATTAAAAGTATAATCATGCAAGAAAGCAACAGAGTGAGGAAAAGAAAGACTGGATTAAGATACATAAGGAACACAAAGAAATAGTAAAAAAAAATTCAATGTAAAAAAAAAATCTCCCAACAATAATTAAAACCTGAAGGAGTAAGACTCCACACTTATAAAAGTTAATTTTCAGAGCCAGATAAGTTGTTTGGAAGTAATTAAGACTTATTGGACCGTTTAAAAATTAATTTACATTCTGGAGTGTTCAGTGGGTATCTGGTGGCTAACACACTTCAACAAAACAGCAAATTAAATTTATACAGCAACTTAAATGTAATAAAATGTCCCAAGGTGAACCTGAGCCACACAAGGCAATATTGGATCAGATAACCAGGAATACCTTGAAGGAGGAAAGTGAAATAGATGTCGGGAGGTTATTCCAGAGCTTGGGGCCTTGGAAACGTCTGTGTATTTGAATGTTGAGTTTCTTGGCGAGATGATGTTTAGCAAAACCTCTGTATGAGCAGGACAACTTTGCAGCAGCTTTCAGACTTCAGCGTTTAACTGTGCATGTGCAGTCGCCAAAGTTGCAATCCAATTTGTTTAATAACGTTGAATGCGGATAACATCACCATTTATTTTTGGTGCAAAATTTGGTCATTTCTTCATCTAGGGATGTGCTTCTGGGTTCCCCTGTCCTGCACCTAGCTGCTTTACCATCCACTGCATGTGAGGTTGACTGACTTATATAAACTCTTACAGGTGTGAGTGACTGCCCTGCCCCACTGATGAATGAGGAATTGTGACTAGGTCTGTAGCTTACCCCATTTCTACCTCAGTCATTGAAATTGCTAATGCTGAAAATAATACTTGTTACAACTGGGTGAGGGGGAGTGAGATGGCTCCCCTTCTATTCAAACCCCTCGGTTGGTCGCAACAAAGGTTTTACAATTTATTTCCCCGTGAATACCTTTTCCACTCCAAATGTATTTATTTGTTAATAGGAGCCAATCAAGCCAAGATTTCTTGAGTCAAAGAAAGGGTAAGTTTATTGGCTGCTAAGCATGAGGAAAGAATAATAAAGATGCATCCATACCACCTACCCCCCCAACACACACACACCAGAAGTAAGAAAGTTAGAATCCAATAAAAAGTTAATAAAATATACAATTAAGTAATTTGCTTGTCTTTGAGATGTAGATTGTTGAACGTTGTGGCAGTTTGAAGTTAGCTGGTGTCCTGTAGAATTCTGGAATTGACTTTGTTAAGGTCTGCATTTTGTTGAAGACACTCTGAAGCTAAAAAAAGAGACAGAGAGATCTTTACTGCTCTCTTCCAGCAGTATTTTTAGATGACTGTGACATTCCTTTTTCCTCCTGCTCCTGATTCTGCATCGCAGAACCTGTTTTTTAAAGTCCTGGTTGTATATTCCCAGAAAGGAATTCAATTAGCATGCCTTGCAGTCATTGTTGCAGACCAAGTTATCCCATTTTTTGACCTGTTCATCTCTGAAGCTTTTGGCACATTTTAAATTAGGAATCAACAGGTGATGGGGTTATTTCATCCTTCACATTGGGTTTTGCATGTCTGATGAGTAGCTGGCTGGTTAACAGCCCCCATTGTCTTGATAGAACTACAGCTGATCAAAGTCCAGAATTTTGCATTTAAAATGCCTTCCTGTCAATAGAGTCCCTGTTTGAAATGGACCTTGATACCACCTCCCCCCACCCTAGGTGTGAAATTCTATGCAACAGGTCTATAGTGCAATCCATATAGAAACTTTCCAGAGAAGTGGTCAACTTACAGTATCAGACATCAGGTGACTTGTCGCAGCCATTTTTTTGATCAGTGTCTTTTGTATTTTTTTGAAAGCGGGTCTTTAAACAGTGCATTATATCTATGCTTAGCTGGTGAAGTTGTAGGTAGATCCCACATAGTCACAGTTTCCTGTCATCGTGACAAGCATAAGAAAATACATTTTAAAAAATAGTTCCACAATGGTTTGATTATGTTTTACCCCCATTTTTAATGCCTTCGTTAAAGTTTTAGCATGAAGACTTTTGTCTCTTTCAAAAGCTTGAACTTGAAACCCTGGCCGTTGCAGTGACTTAGATAGCTCAAGGCAAACCTTGCTGTCTGAATATTTGCTATTTGCAAGATTAACAGGATACATCAATAAAGTTCAAGATAGTCATATGATACAATGCTTCTCAGTCTCAAAAAATATGTTTATTTTCTAAAAGCTATTTGAAGTAAAACTAAAGGACAAATTTTTGAAGCTTTATTGAGAACAAATGCTTTTTAAAATGGAGATGGAGAGGCTGTTTGTAAATAGAGGGAAATAACAAAAGTACTTAATTTATTTGTTTGAGTTATAAATACCCAATAAACATAAAGTACATTCACTGGAAAAAGAGACACACACCTTTCCTCATCTTAGTTTGAGCCCAGAAAAAATAGTTTAATTTTGAATTATCACCTTTTATTATTACCTGTGTTTAGTTGATTGTTAGAAGATATGAACATTTTAATTACTGAAGACTGGGAGAGGGACAGGCCGATGTACACTCCAGGAAACGATCACAGAACTCCTTAATTAATGCTTGCGGATAACTGTTAGATAGCAATAAAGCAAGATTAGCAGATCTGGAAGCTTTCACATCTTCTCACTGCTGCAGGCACTGGGAATCCGTCAGAGGACCAAATCCCAAATTCCATTGCCCCTGGTTCTGCTTCTCTGCAGATTCCCTTTCACAGTTCCACCACACTTTAGTGATGCCAGACTGAGGGATCTCCCCAAGCTCCATGACCATCCACCCAGAGCTCCCAGTGCTACCAAAGCAAAGGACTGTACCCCTAGCTGTCTCTACACATTAACAAATAACAGATCTTCAACTCTAACTACTATATCTAACTGTTTAGTCTCTCTTAAAAAGTTTGAAAATAGGTTTTCAGATGTATAGAAAATCTTATGTTTGCGTGTACTTACTACCCACAAAACCTTGTTTCACGTGTTTTTGGCACACAGGTAATAATAAAAGGTGATAATTCAAAGTTAAACTTTTTTTTCTGGGCTCAAACTAAGATGAGGAAAGGTGTGCGTCTCTTTTTCCAGTGAACGTACTTTATGTTTATTTTAAATTCTTATTTCTACATTTATAATGGAAACTATCCACGTAAACTTGTCAGGCTGTGATTACAACTTCTCACTATTGCTGGACCTGTACAGTAAGTCCTCAGCATGTGCTGTAGAGAATTTCTCTGTTCCAATCAACTTTGTTTTCCAAATGGCTGTAAGTTTTATTATTTAACAATAAACTATATAAAATCAAAGTACAGTATAAAATAACAGAATATGGCTTTAAAATAGTGACTGTTTGATGTATGTTTGGGTAGAGACGACATAGGTAGTCAGATTTGGAATTCTTTCTTCCCCTCTCCATGACCTCAAAGCTTGTGATTGCAAGAAGAATTGTAGCTTTTCGGGATTCAGTTGTATAGGTTTCTGTTAGATAAGGGTATTGAGGATGTAGAACAAAGTTGGGGGGCATAAATAGAATCAATCATCTAAATGGTCGGGGTTGCTTTAAACAATTAGGTACTGTGCAGTAGAAGGGGAAAGCGAGTTTGGGGGCCCTTTCCATATTTTTTGTGCTCATTGACAGTGTGAGGTACCACTTGTGCATGGGGAGGAGAGAGGAAGTTGCACAATTTTTGTGTGTGAAATGGAATACATTCAGTGTTGTAGATATTTCTGCTCCATGGGAGCAACTACTGGTGGGGGAGATGAGGAGAATTGAATACTTTATTCAGTGGGAACAGAAATCTGAGAGGTTTGACCTCTGAACAATGGTGCGGGTTGAATGTAGCTTTGTGGTCAGATCCCATAATTTCTGCTCAGTGTGTGGAACGGGTCAGGATAAATAATCATTTGTGATCCTCTCCATTCAGGAGGGAGCAGCGATGACCACCTACCTTGGGGTGAAGGCGAATTCTTGCCAAGTGGAGATGATTCTTGTTTTGGAATGAAGTGATGTTTGGCTTGATCTGTTGCTCCTTTATTGCTGTTTTGCTTGTAAGGAGTTAGTGATCTGGTGGCTTTAGGTCTTCCGCACCAAAGATACTGATCATCTAGAAGTAAAATACTGTGAATGCTGGAAATCTGAAATAAAAACAGAAAATGCTGGAAATACTCAGCAGGCCTGGCAGCATCTTTGGAGCAGAGTGAACGTTTCAGTTTGATGACCTTTCATCAGAATTGAAGATTTCTGCAGGCTCATTGTACTTGTTTCTGGTTGAATGAGTTTGGATGGACTTTTCTGTTTGCTGGTTTTGGCTTTACTTTAGTATTCTAGTGCATTGGGGTTGCCATTAAGGAATTCTTGCATATACTTTTTTAATACTCAGAAAACTGGTTCCTGAGTACATACACAGTTTGAGTACAATTTTGCTTAATTTAATGGCACTTGGTTGGAATCACTGTATAGTTTAAGAAAGGAGTTGGATCTGTTTGGGGCTATCATGTAAAATTAGCTCCTGTCCCATTATTTTTTTTGTCATGTAAACATTATGTTCACAGCATCGCTTGCGCAGTATATTTTTGAATTTTGAGACCGCATTCTATTTTTAATATATGTGAGAGACTTGAAATGCTAAGATAGGTTTCTCTGCTCCAGTGAAAATTATGAGATTTAATAGAGCTTTTAAAATTTTTAACGCTTTTATTGTTAATAAGGTAAAATATTCTTTTTGTGGAGTCAGTGGCAAGGTATAATCAATTTAAAGTTATTACTGAGGGAGGAGAGAAGTTGGGAGAAATTTTGTTAGTTTTTGAAGCATGAAATAATGAGTGGTTGAGGCAGAGACCATTGCATTTTTCAAGGAAATATTGGATAAGAATTTGAAGCATTAGCTGCAGGGCTGTTGGGTGGGATCCTGGGTGGGTGGAGGTAGGGGAGAAAAGACAAAGAGGAGTGTATTAATTTTGGATTGGTATAGAAAAGAGTGATCTTAGACACAATGAGTTGAATGGTCTCCTGCACTGTAAACTTCTATGATTTGTGGAATTTAATCCCCAGAGCACCAATAAACATTCAGTGGACCAGCTATCCATGACGTGGTATAACCATGCCACCACCCCCATTGTTATAATACTGTATATCCTATGGCTCACTTTGAGCAATGCTATGGGAGATATGCTAGTTTACCAAATAAACTGCATGTATGAAAATTTGAAGAAAAATGAAGAAAATTGTAACCTGTAATGGATAAGGGAACGAATATGCCGCTGTGCAGCTGGGATTGAGTGAATTGAACAATGCCAAAGCATTTACAGACATGATTGGCTATACAGTGTAACAATTTATCTAATTTATCTTAGCCATATATAAATGTGTAAATGTAGCCATTTGAATACGTGTTGAATGCTGCATGACCTTCCCTCCAACATAAGGTCAGAAGTGGGGATGTTCGCTGATGATTACGCAATGTTCAACATCATTTGCAACTCTTCAGATACCGAAGCAGCCCAAGTCCATATGCAGCAAGACTGGGACAAAATTCAGGCTTAGGCTGATGTGTGGAACAAATCTTACTTTCCACTTAAGTGCCAGGCAATGACCATCTCCAACAAAGAGAATCTAACCATCTCCCCATGACATTAAATGGCATTACCATCAGTGAATCCCCACTATCAACATTCTGGGGTTACCATTGATCAGAAACAGAACTGGACCAGCCATATAAATACTGTGGCTACAAAAGCTTGGCTGGTGGTGAGAAAGGCCCTCCCTGTAAGATCCTTCCTACACGCCAGGAGTCTCACCCCCTCTGCACGTTGCCCTCGAGGTGGCTGTGGTGGGGAAGAGACCGTTGTTCACCTCCTTGTAGATTGTGTCTTTGCAAAGAAGGTCTGGAGAGAGATGCAGTGGTTGCTGTCAAGGTTCATCCCGAGCAGTTCTGTGACAGAGGACTCTGTGCTCCACGGGCTGTTCCCAGGGACACACACCGAGACAAACATCAACTGCAGCTGGAGGATCATCAACTCGGTGAAAGACGCTCTTTGGTCTGCCCAAAACTTCTTGGTTTTCCAGCGCAAAGAGTTGTCCCCGACTGAGTGTTGCAGACTGGCACTTTCCAAGGTCCAGGGCTACGTGCTGAGGGACACAGTTAAGCTTGCGGCAGCCACCGCAAAGGCGCAATGGGGAAGGGTTGCTGCCTAAGACCTTTCTGCCACAGTGCACTGGGGGGCTGGGAACTGTAAAGAGCCCCTCAGGCTGTACAGATTAAAATGTATGTCTGCCAATGATTGAAATATTCATTGATTTTTCTGATACACCTTGTGTTTCATGTTGTAAAAGTTGAACCTGTTTGTATTTTTGTAATGGTGATTTGAAATGTTTCAATGTTTTTGAAGATTTATGAATAAAGTATATTTTTGCAAAAAAAATACTGTGGCTACAAAAGCAGGTCAGAGGCTGGGAATTCTGTGGCGCATAACTCATCACCTGACTCCCTAAAGCCTATCCACCATCTACAAGGCACAAGTCAAGAATATGATGGAATACTTTACTTGACCACTTGATTGGCATCTCATTCATCACCTTCAACATACACTCCCCCCCCACCGACGCATAGTAGTAGTAGCAGCAGTGTGTATTATCTATACGATGCACTGCAGCAACTCTTTCTTCGAAGGTCAAAGGTTTCTTCGACAAAACCTTCCAAGCCCACAACCTCTACCACCTTGAAGGACAGGGGCACTGAATGCATGGGAACATCAACGCATGGGAACATCATCACCTGGTAGTTCCCCTCCATGGCACACACTATCCTGACTTGGAACTATATCCCTGTTCTTTCACTGTTACTGGTCAAGATCTTAAAACTCCCTCCCAAACAGCACTGTGGGTGTACCTACACCACAAGGACTGCAGTGGTACAATAAGTGGCTCACCACCACCTTCTCGAGAGCGATTAGGGATGGACAATAAATGCTGGTCTAGCCAGCATTGCCCACATCCTGTGAAAGAATAAAATAGAACATGGTGACTCAAAATAGCAGCTACACCTGATTTACGTATTTCAAATATGATCTGCAGGCTTTGCACTTAGAAGTTAACTGTCTATCAGGTACAAGGTGGTTTAAATATTTGCACATTTATCATTCGGGGAAGAAGTGAATGAACGAGCATAAATTGAAAAGGTTTCCGAAGTTAATAGAATTCTAATGACTGCACCCGAAATTGGAAATTTAATCCCTGGTAATCTAGTGAACATAAGAAGTAGGAACAGGAGTGGAGCATTCGGCCCCTCGAGCCTGCTCCTCCATTCAATAAGATCATGGTTGATCATCTTGTGTTTCGATTTCCACATTCCCATCTAACCCTGATAACCTTAGATTCTTGTTAGGCAAGGGATTCAATCTACCTCTGCCTTAAAAATATTCAACGACCCCCACCTCCTCCACCTTCTGAGGCAGAGAATTCCAAAGTTGCACAACCCTCTGAGAGAAAAAAATTCTCCTCATCTCTATCTAAAAAAGTGACCCCTAATTTTAAAACAGTGCCCCCTAGTTCTGGACTCACCCACAAGAGGAAGCATCCTTGTTTTTGAAGAAAGTCATGTTTTACTTTGCTATATCAAAATGGCTATTTTGTGTAGGTTGGTACAAGTTGATGAAAAGGTCTATATTTGTTATGTTATGCTTGAATAATAGTGTTAATTTCCATTAGAATATCAGTTGTATTTGGGAATAAAATTCTTGAACTATTTACTTTATAAATTGCTTATTTTCAGTTTTAAAGATGTAACTAAAATATGATTCTCAGCAGCCTTATCTGAGATATCTTAAGTGGAATCAAATAACCTCTCATTGAAATAAAAATAATTTTACTAATTTAGTAAACTTGTTCAAAAAGACTATATTTGGGAATGATGGCAAATTTTATAAAGAAACAGATTTGTTTTATATAAAGATTTTATATGCTCATTCTGGTGAAACCGAGGGAATTCAAAGTGGCCTTGATGTTTGTCAGTTAACATTGTCCTAATGTACCCAGTAATATTTTCAAGAGTAGTAAAGGTGTTTCTTTTGATAAGGTATTTTTCTAAAGAATCATTGTGAGAAGTCTTTTTGTACAGTAAAAATTCCTTTAATGTCACTTTGAAAGCTTTTAGGACTTGTGTATCTAGAGACTCATATCAGATCACACCATCACTTGCACGCAATATTGATGATAACTGACAAGCTGTAAGTTAATTAGCACAGAACTTACTAATTAGATGTACAATTTTTTAATTTGAAAGTGACGATTCCTATTTGTGCAGACTGTACAAGTTGTCGTAATACATCTAGTACTTGAAGGGAATGCATCAGTTAATGAAAGTCTGCCTTTTCAGTAATCTAGCTACTATAGTCAAAAACCCAGATCTAATATTTATAATAGCAAGAATAAAATCCTAATCATGCATAAGAACTTTGAGAGATGGGTTTTCATTTTGTGAAATACTGTTATGAAATTGGGGATAACCCAATAAAAAAAACAAAAGCAGTGAAATTGGGTCTGTTAATTAGCAAGGAAGACAGGTTCTTGAATTAGTATGTGGTGCTAATTAACAGGAAATCTGATGTTGTGTTGTAATTACCACCAATATTTTTGACATAAGGAAAGATTGAAGGTGAATTATATAGATGATAATTGAGTTTAAAAAGTTTTTTGGTTAATTACTTTTGTGTGTTTTTGTTTTCAGCAATATGGATAGACTTTTGCGACTAGGAGGTGGTATGCCTGGACTTGGACAGGTTAGTATGTTCATTTCCTATTAACTTCTTAGCCATGAAGGGTCTTAGACAGTAACAGATCAATTTCTACTGAAACTGGTTTGAATTTCTCTGACCAAAATTTGTCAGAACACTTGAGCCTGCATGTAAATCGATATATCAGTTTGTAAAACTAAGGCTACTCCTATCTCTATGTTTGTAAACTAAAACTTTTTGAATGGTATCTCAAAATCCAGTGCACTTTTAACCTATATCTTTTGGATCAAACTCTTCATTTATGCATCAGCACTACCTTCAGGTTGCTTTGAAGTTCATACTTATTCTGTACATGTAAATGATATTGTGTCCCAGCAACCTGATTATTCACTACATTAATTAGCAAATGCCCAAATCCAGAATATGTTAAATACCTACAGCTGATTTGCCTGTGAATAAATAGAACATTGCACCATTCATGGTGTGTTACTTTTGTTCTTTTACTTGAATGGAAGACTTTGATAAACTCACTTGTAACTATTGAGTTGTGGATCTTTCATTGTAAAAATAATTTTTGTATTGTATGCACTAACTAATAATGATGCCCATTATTTACTGACTAGACATTTCAATTTTTTTTTCACAATGCATTGTGATTTGGCTTGTTTAGAGACTTGCCTGACCAGGTGTCTGTGGGAGAGGCCAAGCTATTCAGTTAAAATATAAGCAGCTAGTAGGGTTTTGTTTGTGGATGTATTTGCTTAGCAGCTTTTTTTTGGCATTTGCAGTGCATATTTAAATTCTGTGGCCCAGGTCAAACTTTGAAAAGCATTTCTCGATCTGTCCCCAAACAGAATTTCTGTTTGAAACTATCAGAGAGGGAGAATTAGGACTGAGGGGAATTTGGTGGCCAGTTAATAATAAACTGATATAAAAGTTCAATTTCGGAGAGGTGTGAGACCTATCTTGTATTGTCATTTAGTACAATTATTTTGTAATCTTCCGAGGAGTGTTGTTGCCTCTGTTTGTTTATCCATTTGCTATTTTAATAAATCTGTTTGGTAATTTATAACTTAAAACACAGATGGTGAAAGATTTATTCTGCTGTCTTCCAGAGTCAAGTAACATCACACGTGGAGACAAGATGTAACCACTCAGGGTTTTCTGTTCAATTTCTGAGTTTTCTATATATTCTCCAGATATTAGACAACTAAAGTCATATTCTAAGTTATGGGGAATGGAGGGTTCACCTATAGGAGTTGTTCAAGATATTTAATTAAGCAAAACATCCTGAGTAAAATTATAAAAAAATGTAACAGGAAGTTAATGGTATAAAAATTCAGTACAGTGAGATATTTGCAATCTACTTCTGATAATAAAACTATATCTTGGTTATTGATTTTTTTGAACCCTAACCCATTTCTTTTTTTAAAGGGCAATGACCTATTAATGCATGTTTAAATTTTGGGATCAAGAGATTTGTAGTTTATTAAATGAGGCTCTCTGCTTTCCTCCGTAACTCAACCTCCTCCAGAAATATTCTAACTTGCATAGAGTGCAATTAGTCATGCTTCTTATTTGCTTTATTTCAAAACTCCACTTAGTGGACGATATGAAACCCAAAAGTATTTGGTTTCTCAGCTTTGTGGTGGAAAACAAATAGAGCATTTAAGGGGTTAAGGCAGCCTGAAAGAATTCATTTCCACTTTAATGACCTAGCCTTGCTGGGCTAGGACGACAGGGAACATGCTCCTGACTTGTACAGCATTTGCCAATTAACACCTCCTATAACAGGTTGCCTCAGCTCATCATTGAACTAGGGACAGCAGAAGTAGTTTACATTCAGCTGATATTAAGCCAGCCTGTTTTTCCGATTTTGATTTGCTGCACTAAATGGAGGTTTTATTGTTGATTTGTACCTAGCAATAATAGTAACATTAAAATGCTCTGTGTTTAGAATCATATAACTTAAAGAATAGGAATTTTTGCTCTAAAATTTGCTTTGTGAACATTTACAGGCATACAAAGTTAAACATTAGGTGAGGTATGGTTGTTTTGTAAAACTACATGTTTTAGTGGTTTAAAATTAAAATCTAAGCTGCTTTACATTTGTAGAACAATCGTAGTTGCAATGCATTTGTTTTGAGATATTGAAATTTGCATTAGCTATAATACTGTTAAATTCTGGCTTTTTTAAATACCTTACCTATTGGATTATTCATGACATGCAGTTCAGTGATATTACATTGTGGGTCATATTTGTTAGCAAGAAAATAATCAGCAGAAAAATAAAGTTATGGAAAATGTGAACAAAAACTGGAATAATCACAAATTATTGAGAGTCAGTGCTTTTACGATTGATGTGTAGCATACTGCAAAACTGAACAAAATAAAGATCACAGACTCCAAGAACCAAAGTCTATAGAGTTGCTACAATTGAACATTATTTATACTACCACTAGATTCACTGATCAACTGTGATATTACCAGAACTAACATTGTAGTACTTAATGCAGATTTTTAAATCCATGAACTTACAATATTGACTAAGCGACAAATTTGAAGAGCTGAGCATCTTTAAATTGTGGAATATTCTGTACTGCTATGTTGAAATTAGTGGTTTATGGAAACAATGAATTTGATACTTTACAACATCAGAACGGAGGATAGGTGAAATATCTTTACACAGAATTGTAAAACAGAGCAGCGCACTTCGATGGCTATTGGTTGCAACAGAAACTGTCAACATTCTAGATGAGATTAATACAATCCTAAACTGATGTTTTAATATAATCTAATAGATATCAACCATGTGTCAGTATTTAGTAATGTATATTATTATAAATTTGCATACATTCTAGTCAAGAATATTTCAGTGTGGAAAATATCATGCATCAATCATAGAAAATGCACCATCTATGGCATGCGCTATGCTTGCTGTTGGTGAAAACAATTCACAATATGTTTCGTATATCGACAAGAACATGCATTTCTATGTGTATAATCTATATAATGAAAATCAAGTTGTAATTTGAGTTCAGATGACGCAGTTAAATTATTCCTTATTTGTTCTTGCAAACTAATCATTATTCCCTCTTGGTCAGAATTATGGCTTGTGATAAACCCCCAGGGGTATGGATGGGGCAAAAGCGGTGGGTGAATGACAGCTTTCTAAGCTTTAAACACTGAGAGATTAAAAATTCACCTACCATTAATTTGTAGCTGCCAGGTTCAGGCATATGTTACCAATTGAGAACTCAAATGATGGAGTTTACAGCTGGCAGCTGACACTGAATAAAAGTTTCAAATCAGGGAAAACAAACTTTGAAATTTTGAATGAACAACACTTCAATATTGTTGTACTAGTTATGTGTTAAATGACCTTTTATGTAGCAAAATTTGCATGCAGTCAAGACTGCATTGCAAACTTGTTTAATCCGTCAGGAATTCTAAATATACATACTCAATGACATGGTACGCTGGAACTGGGAAGTAGAACAAAGTTTTTGTCATTTTTTTGAAGTATCACTCCATTTAGGGCTTTCTTGCATTGAACTTAATTGACACATTCTGCTATAATTTAGCCTTACCTTAGTGGTGCACTCCTGCCTCTGAGGCATTTGGTTGTGGATTCGAGCCCTATACCTTTGTACTGAGAGAGCTCCACTGTTGGAAGTGCCATCTTTTGGATGCGCTTTTAAAATCATATCCCAACTACCACTGGATTTAAAAGATCTCATGGCACTATTTAAAAGTGTGGGAGTTTTCCTGGAGCCCTGGCCAACATTTATCTACTGATTAGTGTCACTAAAATGGATCGTCTGGTCATTAATTTCATTGTTGTTTGTGGGTCTTTTCCATTTGTAAATTTATTTTTGTGTTAACCTATAATATAACAGTGACTACACTTCAAAAGTACGTTATTGGCTCTGTAACAGCTTGGGAACCCTGAGGCCATGAAAGGCACTACTTGAGTGGAAATTCATTCTTCTTTTAGAAGACTAATAAAAGAATAATGAAGTTTTGATTCTCCCTGATTTAATGATGATCTGTAGCTGGCTGGTTCACATTAGTCGGTTATTGGCAATTGTTTTCTTTTGATGCTTCCAGCTCATTCTCTTGTACAGGATCCTGGGCTAATCATATTTAAATATTGCAAGTGCTTTTTAATACATTAGTTATGAAACATTATAGCTGTGATATAGGAATGCATTACTGTCTGTTATGTTTCCACTGCCTTACTTCGGCACAAATAAAAGGACTTCTAGTACATACATTTTTCTTTTTTCACAACTTCTGTCATCACAATCTTGCACCAGCTTCTGACTGTAGCATTTACTTAAGCTAAAATAAATAGTGTCAATGTACTGTGTAGCACAAAGTGACACTTCAGTATATGTTTAATCAGCAGGTATTTTATTAACATAGAATAGAATTGGCTAAATAATTGATACCGGTTCACACCATGGAAAAGGTGGAGTAATCTAACTAATAGTGTTAATAAATTTGCTAAAAGGACTGAGCAGATAACACTTTGAGGTGTTAGCTTTATGCTGTTATAATGGCAAAAGCCTTTTTTAACACTTTGTCAACAAGAGCAGCCCAAGTGAAACTGGAGGTTTATATGGGTTCACATATTACTCTAACTAGAAGGGAGATGATGCTTGTGCTTTTGTATACTTTGGGATGCACATACTCACCACATAGCTGTGATAGAAAACTGACTGCTATGCAATGATTTTGTTTCTGATAGTACATTTTGTACGTTTTCAAATCAGTGGTCTTAATTGTGACATTGCTTTTTACTGTTCCATTAGTGTAGGGGAGATGATTTCTGCCCTAATGATGAAGAAAAGCCTAGAATCAATTACCTATCTTTTATTTGTTGGATGTGAGCATTGCTGACATTTGTTGCTCATCCTGAATTGACCTTGACAAGGTGGTGGTCAGCTGCCTGCTTGAACTACTGCAGACCATGTGGTGTACGTACACTCAGCACTGTTAGGGAGAGAGTTCCAAGATCTTGATCCAGTGATAGTGAAAGAGCAGTGATTACAGTTCTAAGCCAGGATGGTGTGTGGCTTGGAGGGGGACTTGCAGGTGATGGTGTTCTCATGCGTCAGCTGCCTTTGTCTGTCAGGTGGCAGAATTCGCAGGTTTGGAAGGTGTTGAAGAAGGTTTGGTGAGTTGCGGCAGTGCATCTTGAAGCTGGCGTACACTGCTACAACTGTCCACCAATGGTGGACGGTTGGCAATGCTTAAGGTGACGGATGGTTGCTGATCAAGCAGGCTGCTTGTCCTCAATGGTGTCGAGCTTCTTGAGGGTTGTTTGAGCTACATTTATCTGGACAAGTGGAGTGTATTCCACCACATCCCTGACTTGTAGATGGTGAACAAGTTTTGGGGAGTTAGCAATTGAGTTACTTGCCGCAGAATACCCAGCCTCTGACCTGTTCATGTAGCTACGGTATATGGCTGATCCAGTTTGGTTTCTGGCCGATTGTAACCCCCTGGATATTGTTGGATGGGGATTCTTGCTAATGCTGTTGCATGTCAACAAGAGATGGTTAGAATCTCTCTTGTTGGAGATATTCATTGTCTAGCACTGATGAGGCACAAATGTTACTTGTCATTAATCAGCCCAAGACTGAAATGTTGTTCAGGTCTTGCTGCATGCGGTCATGGATTGCATCAGTATCTGAGGAGTTGTACTGAACACTGTGCAAACATCAGTGAACATCTCTACTTCTGACCTTATGATGGTGGGAAGGTCATTGATGAAGCAGCTGAAGATGGTTGGGCAGAGGACACTACCCTAAGGAACTGCAGAGATGACTTGGGACTGAAATGATTGGCCTCCAAACACCACAACATCTTCCTTTGTATTAGGTGTGACTCCAACCAGTGGAGTTACCACAGACTTCAATTTCTCCAGGGCTCCTTGATGCCACACTCAGCCAAGTGCTGCCATGATGTCAAGGGCAGTAACTCTCACTTCACCTCTGGAATTCCGGCTCTTATGTTCATATTTGGACCAAGGACCAATGAAGTCTGGAAATGAATGCTCCTGGCAGAACCCAAACTGGGCATCGTTGAGCAGGTTATTTCTGAGTAAGTGCCGCTTGGTGGCAGTGTCACTTAACTTTCCATCACTAGCCATGCCTGTGTTGTAGCTGTATTTGAACAGCTTACTTTGGAGTGCAGCTAGTTCTGGGCACAACAGCAGGGATGTTGTCAAGCCCATGGCCTTTGCTGTATCCGATGCCGTCAGCCATTTCTTGAATCATTTGGAGTAAATTGAATTGGATGAAGACTGGCATCTGCGATGGTGGAGACAACAGAATGGGGCTGAGATGCATCATGCATTTGGCTGAAGACGGTTGCAAATGTTTCAGCCTTGTCTTTTGCACTGGTGTGTTGGGACCCCCCCCTTTGCATTGAGGAGGGGGATGTTTGTGGAGCCTGCTGCTCTGGTCAGTTGTTTAATTGTTCACCGTTCACTACTACATGTGTCAGGACTGCAGAGCTTTGAATTAATCCGTTGGTCATGAGATCGCTTAGCTCTGGTCTATTGCAATCTGCTTCTGCTGTTTAGTATGCATGTAATCTGATGTTGTAACTTGTGCAGGTTGACACCTCATTTTTTGGTATGCCTAATGCTGCTCTTGGCATGCTGCACCCCTCACTGATCAGGGTTGATCACCAGGCCTGATGATTGTAGAGTGAGCGATATGTTGGGCCATGAGATTACAGGTTGAGGTTGAATACAATTCTGCTGCTGGTGGCCCAGTTTTGAGCAGATAGATCTGTTCTGAATCTATCCCATTTTGCACGGTGGTGTTGCCACACAACACGATGGAGAGTATCCTCACTCTGAAGACGGGGCTTTGTTTCCACAAGGACCAATATTATCATGGACAGTTACAGCTGACACAGACGCAGACTCAGCCTGGTCAGCAGGGAGGAGGATATTTTTTATGTATTCTTTCACAGGATGTGGGTGTTGCTTGCTAGGCCAGCATTTATTCCCCAACCCTAATTCCCTTTGCCTTTGAGAAAGCAGTGGTGTGCTGCCATCTTGAATTGCAACAGTCCACATAGTGTAGATACACCCATCGTGCTATTAGGAAGGGAGTGTCAGGATCTTGACCCAGTGACCACGAACGAACAGTAATATAGTTTCAAGTCAGGGTGGTGTGTGCCTTGGAGGGGAACTTCCAGGTGGTGGTGTTCCCATGCATCTGCTGCCCTTGTCCTTCTAAGTGGTAGAGGTTGCAGGTTTGGAAGCTGCTGTTGAAGGAGCCTTGGTGAGTTCCTACAGTGTGTCTTGTAGATGGTCTGCACTGCCACCACTGTGTGTTAGTAGTGCAGGGAGTGAATGTTTAAGGTGATGCAGATCAAGTGAATTGCTTTCCACTGTTGATTTGCTCGAGTGTTGTTGGGGCTGCTGTCATCCAGGCAAGTGGAGAGTATGCCATTATGCTCCTGACTTGTGCCTTGTAGATGGTGGACAGGCTTTGGGGAGTCAAGAGGTGAATTACTCGCCACAGAAATACCAACCTCTGACCTGCTTTGGTAGCCGCAGTATTTATCTGGCTGGTCCAGTTCATTTTCTGACCAATGGTAATCCCAGAATGTTATGTTAAGTGAATGGATATCAGCAAGTTATTCAGTTATGCCTGGGGTGAAGGAGAGAATGGGCAAAATCAAGCCTGAGCTTTGCTCAGCCTGTTCTAATTACCTGAACATACATACATCCCAGAAGTTGCTACTAGAATGGAAATACAGGTATGACTTTTTCCTCTCAATAAACCTTTTTGGATGAATTGTAATGTTCCACCCTGCCCCAGCTGAGAGCAAATTCCTCCAAGCAGACCATAGATCAAACCTGTGAGGTTCTTGGTCCTTATGAATTAGTAGCATGAGGATTTTTCTCGCAAATCAATATTGCAAAAATACGAATTAGGAGATGAGTAAGCCGCTCGGCCCCTTGAGTCGCTCTACCATTCAAAAAGATTATGGTTGATCTGACTGTAACCTCTTACCTACCACCAATAACTTTTTCACCCCCTTGCTTATCAAAACTCTATCTACCACTGCCTTAAAAATACTCTTTAGAAAGATTCTGCTTCCAGTGCCTTTTGAGGAAGAGTTCCAAAGATTCATGACCTTCAGAGAAAAAAATTCTCCTCATCTCTCTCTTAAATGGGTGACCCTTTATTTTTAAACTGTGACCCCTGGTTCCAGATTCTCCCACATGAGGAAACATCCTCTCCACATCCACCCTGTCAAGACCCCTTGGGATCTTATATGTTTCAATTAAGCCATCTCTTACTTTTCTAAACTCCAGCAGATATAAGCCAAGCCTGTCCAACCTTTCCTCATAAGACAATCCACCCATTCCTGGTGTTTACCTAGTGCACCTTCTTTGAACTGCTTCTAACTCATCTACATCCCCCCCTTAAATAAATAATACTGAACACAGTACTCCAGGTGTGGTCTCACCAATGACTGTACACCTGAAGCATAACCCCCCTACTTTTGTATTCAATTGCCCTAGCAATAAATGATAACATTCTACTAGCTTTCCTAATTACTTGCTGTACCTGCATACTTGCCTTTTGTTATTCATGCACTAAGACACCCAGATCCCTCTAAATCTGAGTTCTGCAATCTCTCATCGTTTAGATAATATGCTTTTTTATTCTTCCTGCCAAAATGGACAATTTCACATTTGCCCACATTAAACTCCTTTTGCCAGATCTTTGGCCACTCACGTATCTATGTCCCTTAGTAGCCTCCTTATATCCTCGTCACAACTTACTTTCCTACCTATCTTTGTATCATCAGCAAATTTAGCAACCATACCTTTGGTCCCTTCATTCAGCCATTTTTATAAATTGTAAACAGTTGAGGCCCAGCACTGACCCTTGTGGCACACAACTCGTTACACCCTGCCCAAAAAGACCCATTTATGCCAACCGTCTGTTTCCTGTTAGCGAGCCAATCTTCTATCCATGCCAATATGTTACCCAAACACCATGAGCTTTTGTTTTCTGCAATAACTTTTGAGTGGCATCTTATCAAATGTCTTCTGGAAATCTAAGTATGGTACATCCACAGCACATATGACTACTTCAAAGAACTCCAATAAACTGGTTAAACATGATTTCCTTTTCACAAAACCATGTTGACTCAGTCTGATTACCTTGAATTTTTCTAAGTGCCCTGCCATAACATCTTTAATAATAGCTTCCAACATTTTCCATATGACAGATGTTAGGCTATCTGGATCTGGCCTATAGTTTCCTGCTTTCTGTCTCCCTTTTTTGAATAAAGGAGTTACATTTGCAATTTTCCAATCTAATGGAACTGTCTCTGAATCTAGGGAATTTTGGAAAATTAAAACCAATGCATCAATTATCTCACTAACCACTTCTTTTAAGACCTTAGGATGAAATCCATCAGGACCTGGGGATTTGTCAGCCCGCAGCTCAAACAGTTTGTTCAATATCACTTCCCTGGTGATTGTAATTTTCCTGAGTTCCTTCCTCCCCTCCATTTCTCAACTAGCAAATTCTGGGATGTTACTTGTATCCTCTATAGTGAAGACCAATGCAAAATACCTGTTCAATTCACCTGCCATCTCCTTATTTTCCATTATTAATTCCCCAGACTCACTTTCTATAGGACCAGTGCTCACTTTATTAACTCTTTTCTTTAGAAAATAGTTATAGACTATCTGCCTTTATATTTCTAGCTAGCTTTCTCGCATACTCTAATTTTTCCCTCCTTATTAATCTTTTTGTCATTCTTTGCTGTTCCTTGCATTCTGTCTAATCTTCTGATGTGCCACCCATCTTTGCACAATTATAAACTTTTTCTTGAAATTTGATACTGTATTTAACTTTTTTTGGTTAACCAAGGAGAGTGGTCCTTCCCTTGGAATTTTTCTTTCTCGTTGGAATGTATTTATCCTGTGTATTCTAAAATATCCCCTTAAATGTCTGCCATTGCATATCTATCGACCTATCCCTTGACCTCATTTGCCAGTTCACTTTAGCTCACCCTGCTTTCATACCCCCATAATTGTCCTTATTTAAGTTTAAAATACTAGCCTTTTACCCACTCTCCTCCCTCAAACTGAATGTAAAATTTGTGTAAAATATCCTGTGAATTGTTGGTGATTACATCGCAAGATCAAACTCAAAATTTACTTGTGGACTGGAGTGGTACTGTGGTGTTGAACTACTTAATTGTGTACGAATTGTGAAGTCACTTGAAAGAAATTGTAATGATTGAATCAATGTGACATTGCATATTTGTAGAATGACTTTTAACCAAGTAAAAGTAAATTGTATTGGAACAGATTCATCAATAATGGCATTGAAATTTTTGGAGGAAGATACATGATTTGTAGGGCTCAAACTTCAAAAATGAGAAGAATAGGGAATTAAAAGCTATTGAATTTCTGTGTGAAAAAACTGCATAGACATTCGCACAAGTGATGAGGCTACTTGTAGAATTTTTTTTTAAGTTGTGAACTTTTATGCTTAACAAGTTTCTAGTTCTGGGAAATGTAACTCTTACTATATTGGGCACTGGGTGTTCACATCATGCATTTATAGGTTTGTCAATGCAGAATAAATCTCCTTGCATTATGCCCCAGCAAATGGAACCTTGCCTTTCAACTCAAAAGAGTGTGACATTTTTCCATTTTTCATACAAACCAACCAGAATGCCATTTAGTGCCTTTTGGAATTGGTTTAGACTACCCAACCTTTTCATGTAGAATCCTCATGGCAGAGTTGCAATTTGAACCCAGGTTTGAGATGCAGCAGTTACCCCAATGCAGTATCTAATTTCCCTAATATTTACCAACAGCATTTGTGATATAATAAATACAAAACAACAGTGGGAACTTCATGTACTTTCAAATTATAGAAGAACAAATGATGTAACATCTACTCACATAACGCATGCGACCAAGTGGGAGCTAAATTATACTACTGTTAGAAAGTTAAACCACAGGTGCGTTTTTAAATTTATCACATTCTTATTGCGTTGTTCTGTGTTCGTTGCAGACTAAGCTTGCAATTCAGAGAGGCGCTAAAAGATGCAGACCTGTAATAGTCAAGTTTGAGAATAATAGTCTGACCAGTGATGTAATATTTGGATTAGACTGTTGTACTATTAGGATTGGGCAAAAATGGGCCTGAAGAGAAATGAAGATATTAAGGGGAATGCAAAGATTGGAAGTCCTTTCTGCAAAGGGCAGATGATATTAGGTCAATGTTAATTTTAAATCTGAGTTTGATAAATTCCTGTTAACCAAGGGTATTAAGGGATATGATCAACAATCTCTTTGAATGATGGAACAAGCTTGTGGAGATAAATGGCCCTATTCCTTTATGCCTTGGGAAAACCAGAAGTTGCTCAATGTGTTGGAGGAGGTGTGTGCAAGCCTTTTGGCTTCAAGGGTTATTTAGAAGCATGTTTCGATTTTGGACTTGTCCATCAGAGTCCACTTTGATGACTCCAACCTTTTAAATACTTGTTCGACATCAACTGGAGTATTGCGTCCAATTCTGGGCACCAAGCTTTAGGAAAAATGCGAAGGATTTAGCGAGAGTGCAGAAAAGATTCACAGGTTCCAGGGATTAAGTACTTTTAGTTATATAGATTGGAGAAGTTGGGACTGTTTTCCTTGGAAAAGAGAAAGTTAAGAGGAGATTTGATAGAGGTATTCAAAATCATGAGGGGTCTAGACAGAGTAGATAGGGAAAAACTTATGGAAGAATTAAGAATGAGAGGGTACAAATTTAAGGTGATTGGCACAAGAAGAAGCAATGGAGACATGAGGAGAAACCTTTTCACGCAGCGAGTGGCTAAGATCTGCCTGAGAGTGTTGTGCAGGCAGCTTCAATTGAAGCTTTCAAGAAATGTTGTTGGTTTATTATCTGAAAAGGAAGAATGTACAGGGTTATGGGAAGAAGGCAGGGGAATAGCAGTCAGTGCATTGCTCATGCGGAGAGCCCTCACAGATACAATGCACTGAATGGCTTACTTCTGTGCTAAAACTATTCTGTGATTTACAAATCTTCAGGCCCACACCATCTTAACTGTTCAAACGAGCAGGTAAGAAGTAAGAGTGTGGATAAAACTGAATTGCTGAACTTGGCAGACTAAATTGTTGAGGTTCACAGACTACATATGATCCACGGTTAATTTTACTTAAATCTGTGTTTCCACTGGTATTGTTTTTTTGTACGGGATAAAATAAATTGTAAAATTCATCCTTCTAACTTCACCCCAAGAACAATCAGTTGCCATACATTCACCGATGATGATTTAACTTATGACACAGTATGTTAGCCTGATTTCTCTTTTCACAACCTCAAGATGTTGTGAAACTAATTAAGTACTTTTGGGAGAATCTAGAACTCGGGGTCACTGTTTCAAAATAAGGGGTCACCCATTTAGGTCAGAGATGAGGAAAATTTTTTTCTCTTAGAGGGTTGTGAGACTTTGGAATTCTGCTCCTCAACAGGTGGTGAAGCAGAACCCTTGAATATCTTTAAGGCAGATGTAGATAGATTCTTGATGAGCAAGGAGGTGAAAGCTTATGGGGGATAGGCAGGAACATGGGGTTAAGATCAGATCAGCCATGAGCTTATTGAATGGTGGAGTAGGCTTGAGAGGCTGAGTGGCCCACTGCCCCTAAGTCGTATGTTTGTATGTATGAATTGTAGTCACTGTTGTAATGCAGGAATTATAATGCTGCAATTAAGGGTTGGTTGTGAAGATTGTCTGTAATAATGGATTGATCTGTTACTCAATAATAAAAAAATCAAGAATTGTTTTCATTTATTTATATATATTCTCCGTTAATGGTACATACAGTGTCAGATTAATCAAGTATCTGTATCAGATGAGTGCCATTATGTGGACATCTATGAAATATGAACAGACATATTCATATGACAAGAGCTTTTTGAAAAGCCCATGTACGATATAAAGTGCATGATATGTTGTTGAAGCAGAAATTCTTTAGAGCCCGATTGTTCTTAAAATTCTGAGCTGTTCATGGCTGGCAGTCATGTCTGATCTTGAAGGACTCCATGCCAGGTTATGTTTTAAATTATAAATTTGATCTTCATCTGAGAAGGCATTCTGTGTTCTTTTGAAACTTGTTTTCAATGCATAATATTTATATTTAAATTAAAGTTTAAATTAGGTTTACACTGATTTTTCTCCTAAAACAACTAAAATTTAATTTAAACCCAATGGATAATAAATATTAATTGATTAGATGCATTTTTTTCAGCTTAGATTATTAGATACCCCAAAAGAACTGTTAGATTAGAAGTGAAGATGAACCCTCTGGAACTAATTAACATTTCTAATTTTTAATCTGTTACTAATGAGTGCTTACCTCAACAACCAGTAAATTATACTATTTGAATAACTGCAAACCAGTGAACATAAGTCCTTTCCAAAATCTGGGCAAGAGACTGTTGATCCTTAGTTATGCTATGTTCCTGTAAAACAATTTGATGCAGCTAGAGTTAATTTTGATAATCCTGGTTCTACAAATGACGTGAAGCTAAGCATCTGAACTTCTGCAAAGATGGGACAGAATTCCAGCCAATTATGTTACCTGCTAGTATTAGAGATCTTTGCTAATTTATTTTGCTCTACAGTTGAGCAGTTTCGTGGTAACAAGTTGATTGCATTCCAAAAATTTAATATGTGGTTTCCATGAACTTGGACATGATGAATTAAAAACATAGAGGCAAGTAGACCTCATTTTCAGTTCTAGAAGATAAACGTGCCGTTTACTGCACTATTCCTGAATTGAACAATGGTTGTTGATGAGAGATCATTGGGTTAGAGGAACCAGCCTAACCGTTCATCAGACAATGCTTTGAGAACTGGAGCACACATGCCATTAGGGCTGGAGGCATTTCTTGCATTTGAAGGACATATTTAGTTTTCTTATGCCTGATCTTTATTTCATTGATTTGGATTGCTGTGCTTCGGTGAAACATCTGGTACTTGACCTTTTATTTTCCAGAAATATCCTTGGACAGCTCTGCACTGTTCATGAATGTGTGGCATTTGAGCACCCTCTTTGAGAGTGAAGGAAAAGCAGATTGTACTATCTTTCATCAGTGGTCAGTTTCATGGTGGTAATTCATTTATATTTGTATTATAACCCTAAATTTGGATTACAGTTATTAGTACCTTTTTTTGGCTTATGTTACGGCACATGTGCATTGTTTTTATGTTTGGCAGGGTGTTCTGGTAAGATGAGTAAAATGCTGTTGCATGATAATGGTCTAGAGCCAGTATCAGCAAAACAAATGCACCATTCCATACGGTTTTAGTTAATGCTTCTGATTGTTGTCAAACTTTTAGCTATATATGATTACATGATTGAACTGTTTGTGTTAGTTTACCAATCAGCAGTGATTTGAATGAATTAATATGCATTGTGACTGTACATTTTTGAAATTCAAATCAAAATGCTAAAAAACTTTTTTTAAATGTACTTTTTCTTTGGCTTGTTAATCCTGAACCCCTCCTCACCTGAACCCATTTCTTTAACTGTTCTCTTGACTGTTGTCTTTCAGCTCTCTCCAAGTTCATCTTTCCATAAGACCCACAACCTGTTCCTATAATCCCATTCCCACTGAAGTGCTGACAAACCAACTTCTCTTTCTGGCCCACATGCTAACTGACATTGGAATCAATTCCTTCCCCTTAGGCACTGTCTGCCTCCCCTTCAAAACCACAACTCATCAAAAAACCGTTTCTTATAACAAATTACTGCTCAACCGCCAGCTTACCTTCCGTGTCAAGTCCTGGAATCCATCTTCATGTGTCCCACAGCTTCATATTGAATTTCTCTAATCGGATTTATGTTCCTGCCACAGAACTGAAATGGCTCTTTCCAAAGTCACAATGACATCTTATTTAATTGAGATTGTTGTACGTAATCCCCTCTTGCCCTCCTAGACTTTTCTAAATCATTTTACATGGCCAACCACATCACCTTCCTTCAACTCCACCTCTCCATTGCCCAGTTTGGCAGGACATCCTTTGTTTGGTTCCACTTTTACCTATCTAATCATTAACCAGAGTATCTCCAACAATGACTTTGCTTCCCACCTCCACACTGTTGTCCCTGGAATTCTCCAAGTATCCATCTTTTGCTCTTTCCTCTTTCTTATGTAAATGCTTCATCTTGGTGATAGCATTCATGCATACGTATACTGGTAACTTCGAGCTCTATCTCTCCATACCTCTTTATTGTCAAACTGCTTGCCCACAGTGTTGGATTAGTGATAATTTCCTTCAGTTAAACAATGGGAAGACCAACACAAACTTCTTTAGTCCTCTCCAATAAAATCTGTACCCTTTGCCAATGATTGAATTCCCCCTCCAGCCATCGTCTTGGGTTGAACCAGACTGATTGCAATCTCAATTTCTTATTTGACCTGAAACTAATCTGATCCCATATTCTCTCCAACATGAAGACTGTCCACTTCCATCACCCACCTCTACTGCTATGTCAGCCTATATGCTGCTTAAGTACTCATTCATGCCATTGCCACCTCCAGACTGGGTTTTTACGTTGCCTCCCTTGCCTTCCTCCTGTTTTCCATAACCTTCAGCTCCCATCCTATCTTGTACAAAATCCTGTTCACTTATCACCTCTCTTCTTGCTAACCTACATTATTGTAATATGTACATCAAACATCTTGGCCAGAATCTTCGGCTCGGTGAGCGGGGGCATGCACCCCGATGTCACCGTGCGTCATTCCAATTTTCAGTTCAGCGGGCGCGCCAGAGTCGGCTGCGTGCCCGCCGAACTGTCAAAGGTCCATTAAGGCCATTTAAAAATGAATTAAACCACTTAACGTAGCTGCCCCTCCAACCTTAAGGTTGGCAGGCAGGTGAAGAGCCCAGGCGGCCTTCGCATTTTTCATGAAACCTCATCCACTGGCGGGATGAGGTTTCATGAGGGTATTTAAATTTTATTGAAAGGTTTAAATAAAAGTTGTGAACATGTCCCAACTCATGTGACAGTGCCACATGAGGGGACATGGCAGGGAAATTTTTTTAAATCCTTTATTAAAAGTTTCAAATCTGAGCTGATCTCCCTGAGGCAGCACTTAGCCTCAGGGAGACCTGTGTGCTATTTTGCATGAAGAGGTGCACTCCCGGTTGAGGGTATCCCCGCCCACCTGCACAGGGAGCGCATAGTGCCTTCTAGCGAATGTCACGCTGGGTGGGTCTTAATTGGCCTGCCCACATAAAAAGGCGGCACGTCCCCGATTGGGGGTGCTGATTGGTAACCCACCCGTTCCCGCTCTTTTCCTCCAACGGGGGGGGGGGGTGGGGGGGAATTTTGCCCGTAGAGTTGAAGTTGAAGATTAGCCATGATTCTCTTGAATGGCAGAGCAGATTTGAAGGACCGAATGGCCTACTGTAATTTCTTAAGTTCTTGCATACACCCCATAAACCACTGATGCATTGTGTTTGCAGTCCTTATGATTTATAGGATGCACTTGCAACTCACCAAGAAAAAAGCAACAGGATCTCCTTGTCCTGGAGCAGCATCATCACAAGGATGACAAGAGTTCAAGTTCCATTCCCACTTTCTCAGGGCAGTTAGAGTTAGGTAATAAATGTGGCCTTGCCAGCAGCATCCACAGCCATCAGGGAAATACATTAAGGACAAGGACATTCAACCCGCGTCATTCTTTTGCATGTCAAAACTCATACAAAGAAAAATTATTTGTAATTAACCTTGCTTATCCATTATGTTCTCAATGTAAACCAAATGCATTTAAATTAAATACAAAAGAACATTTCTGATATTCTGCAGAGCCCACTGTTGTGACCTGTGCCAACCCTGAGAGCTGGAGCGGCAGCTGTGCCTTCTGCCCCACCTGTATTCTGAACTGTTTGTGACAGGTGGTGGTACAGGGATGGATGTGTTGGACTCACTGCATCGATCAGCTTAGCAGCCCCAGACAACGCTAATATAAATTAAATTTGTTTTCTGAAAAATACATTGGACTAGTTCCTTTTAGAGCTCCCTTTCTTGCACCATTATGATTGTAAAAATTACCTTCTAAAGTTAAGAAAGACGAGTTCTTTTCAGACTCATCCTGTTCTGAAGTTGTATTGTGTGTTCATTGAGATGAACTACGTTTGTATTGATGATTTCAAACTTTTTTCTGCTTGGAGTACCCAGTTAGCATCAAATATTCACAAATAAACTATGGCATGGTCAGATCAAGAGCAGACCTACCTTTGCTCTCCACAGTGTTCTCAATTTAATATAGTCCCTTCATAATGTATTTGTGTAGTGCTTTCCATGTATTTGGGTGCAATTTGGTATTTAAATACTATGACTAATTTCATGTAGGATCATACAGCTGGCAAAGAGATTTATTCAGCCTGTCTTGAGTTGAAACCCAGATACCTGAGGTGAAAAGACCATTTTATTGTCCAATCTTTACTGCTTTGAAATTATAGTGAATTAACAAGAGGTTCTCAGTGCTCAGTAAACAGGCTCAGTGTTGTTAGATCTCTGACCTGCTAAATTCTTGATTGTTTTTTAAGGAGCAAACAAAATGGAAAAGGAAGGAAAAGGCCTCATATAACATATGAGGAACGTTTGAGTACTCTGGGTCTATACTCCATGGAGTTTAGAAGGATGAGGGGGGATCTGATTGAAACTTGCAGAATACTGAAAGGCTTGGATAGAGTGGATGTGGGAAGATGTTTCCATTAGGAGAGACTAGGACCTGAGGGCACAGCCTCAGAGTAAAGGGAAGACCTTTTTAGAACAGAAATGAAGAGAAACTTCTTTAGCCAGAGAGTGGTGAATCTATGGAATTCATTGCCACAAAAGGCTGTGGAGGCCAGGTCATTGAGCGTATTTAAGACTGAGATAGATAGGTTGTTGATTGGTAAGGGGATCAAAGGTTATGGGGAGAAGGCGGGAGAATGGGGTTTAGAAACTTAACAGCCATGATTGAATGGCGGAGCAGACTCGATGGGCCGATTGGCCTAATTTCTGCTCCTATGTCTTATGGTCTTATGGAGTTAGAAAAATCAGAGTTGTCATTGTGCCAGTTTTGTATATCACCTGATGTTAACTGAAGATGGACAAAATTTGTTATGCCAACTGGGAAATGCTACTTGGGAAGGGAAAATCAAGGTCAAGGGAAACTGGATTTAAGAAAAATATTGTTTTGAGAGTCTGGATGCTGTGGGCTGTAAGAGTTGCTGGTGAAATTAATTGTTCAACAGCCCTCTTCTAGTTTGTTGAGTGAAACACATCAGAGATGGGAAGTCATGCTTATGGTGGCACTATGTCAGTTTTCTCAGCCTATGGCTTTAAAATTGGCTTTTTGCTCCTACTTCCAAAGTAAATCAGGAATCAAGAAAAAGGAAAAACTTGCTAAGGTTGGTTCCCTTCCATGCAAAGGAGCAGCAACAAGTGAAAGCAGGCTACAGAATTTTAAAAATAAAAGCATTGAAGTTTGTGGAAGCTGGACTTACCTGATTTTTAGAACAGGTGACGTTGGAAACTGTAGTTGAGTTGTTTGAAGATGGAATCTGATTTCCAATTAGGTATTTTTAAATCATCAGAATTCTGTTTAATGATTCATAGTGTGCCACAATCCCTTTACATTACTGCGTTAGATTGAGGAGAAAAGAGTTGTCCGTCAGAGTGACACACATGGACGTTGTTGTTTTCTGGAAGTACTCTGTATGGTTGAGCCTCTTCACTTGGAAGGCCCAGTGCCCTGTTGAACCTTGGAAGAAACAGCACAATTGAAGGGCTTCAGAGAGAGCCAAGGATGAGAAGGGAGATGTTAAAAATTAACGCTTCATGTTTCTTTCCCCCAGAATTATTTTAATTGATGATGAATTTTATTAGAAATGTTATATGCAAGATTAAATTAATGAATATTTAGAGGTGCATGAATAATCATGAATTCCTTTGAAGGCAATTTATAATGAAGAAGTGGCTAATTGGACAGATGATGTGAATGTACAAGATGTAATGTATATGGATCGGGAGAGTGCATTTGGCAATGGCCTTACAGGATGATACCAGGGATGAGAAATTATAGTTATAAAGAAGGACTTGAGATACTAGAGAAGAAAACGCTGTGAGGAAATTTAGTGAGATTTTTGAAATTTTTAATGGTTTTAATAGGTTAAGTTCAAAAAGGCTATTTTGAGGAATCAATGTTAACAGGGTCATCAATTAAAGTGAGGAAAAAGGTTGTACATTTATTTATGGAGATGATTCTTCAAGCATGGATACTTTGCTGCAGGACGTGGTTGAAGCGGAGAGCTGTGCATCTCTTCAGGGAAAAGTAGATTAAGATTTGTAGCAGAGGAAATACTGGCTATAGGGAAAGAGCAGATAAGTACTATTAGTTTTAAATTGTTCTGATAAAGAGCCAGCACAGACATAATAGACCAAGTGGCCACCTTTCCTGCTTTAAACTTTTTTTGTCCTATAGTTCAACCACATGAAAAACTAAGGTAGTAGCTGGAAGAAATTGTTGACTATGTTAGCTTCTGGTACCTAGAAAAAAATCAAGATATTGAATTGTTTGGTTTTGTGGAGGTCCTCATTCCTCTATTGATAATTTTCCTGATTTGCATTTGATCATATTGGAATGGTTAATACAACAGCCAATGGTTAGTTGAACAAATCAGATAAATCTGACACTTCTGACACTTGATTTTTTTTAATGCTCTGTATGCTAAAATTCTAATCATAATTATACAGGTAGTTTGAAGTTTGATGTTTGAATTGAAAATGAACAAAATCAATAGCACAAAGTGATGAGCTTTCTTTCCAGTTAGTAGTCTAAGGCTTAATTTACTGTAATTTGAAATCAAAGTTAAATTGCAGGCTTGGGTTTTGAGAGTACTGTTGAACTTTACAGTAAAAGTGGTGAGTGCTGTTTTCATGCAACAATGCTGGCAGTATTTTGGGCAGAGGTATATTCTAGCATAAAAATCAACCTCTCTGTATAACGAAGCCTCTTGTATGTTTGTGTAAAACAAAACTGAAAATTTGTAAAATTGTACTTGAGATATATATTTGTGTCAAATAAATATTTAGTAATAAATACTTCAAAATAGCAGAAAGAGCTTCATTGTTTGAATGGCCCATAAGGCATCTTGCGGTGTATTTTGTTCACAGCTGTTATACCTAGGGAATATTGGTGCATTCTCTCAAGCTGTAGCTCAGGCTGTTACCTGTAAAGTGCTCCTATATCCCTCATCTGGTTGTCTTTTAGCTTGTAACCGCAGAGGCTGAAGGAAATTGCTGTTGCTACTGTACAGATTAATGATGCAAGTCCAGTGGTGTTTACATTCACACTGTTGTTAGAACCACACAGGTAATTGCCAGATCAGACATTGACAGTTGTGACAGGGTGAAATTATGTGGGTTTCTTTTCTTTTCAAATTCTTTGCATGAGGTATTTATTTAAGAAGATCAGATACCCTTTTTTACCATATCTTATCACAAGAATGCAGTTAATATCCATAATATTTGCACACCCTATTGACAGAATGATTGCAGTTTCTAAACATAACCAAAAAAGTGGAATTTCTTCTCTCTTCAGCTTTTAAGTAATTTGTCATTGGTACAAAATAAATTGCTTTTTCAGAATATCTTTATATAAACCTGATTGCTCAAATGAGGTTAGTAGTTAAACTTCAGTACAAAATTAATTGCATATGAACATTTGTAGTGAAGGCTTAGCCTAAATTTTAGGTTCACATTTGGTGAATGTAAAACCTTGTTTAAAATTTCAATATCGCGATGTTTTCAGACTACCTACCCCACTACACATCAGCTGTGGCACTTAAAAATGAACTATCTAAACGGGTAATTAAATGAAATTTGTCTTAAGAAAAATACCACTTGCTTGGAAAATGTTAGTCATCAATCTCTGTCTTGTATTTTTTAGGGCCCACCAACTGATGCCCCAGCCGTGGATACAGCAGAACAGGTTTACATATCTTCTCTTGCTCTGCTGAAGGTAAGATTGTTTGTTTGTTTGTTTGTTTGTTGGCTCTTTGATCATGGTAGTTACGTATTGTAGTTTAGAATGTAATGACACAAAGCAAGTAAATAATCTATTTAACATTCTATATCTTAGTACCATTTTTAGATCACCGAATCCACAGTTTTGTCCTTTTCAACAAAATGTTTTGACTCCTTTTGTATTTTAAGCATTCAGCTTTCCATTTAAAATGTGATAACTGCATGTTGTTTGCCTTCATAAGAGTGTAGTAATGCAAAGAAAATCAAGAAATGCAAAAACTAAACTGAAAAAAAAATTAAGTTGTCAAGATTTACTGAAACATGATAAAATGTCACACACGACAAAAGGTTATTTTCTCTTTCTGGGTTGAAAACACTGAGATATATTTTTTTGGTATGCATTTTGGTAATCTGCAGATGTTGAAACATGGACGGGCTGGCGTTCCTATGGAAGTAATGGGCCTGATGCTGGGTGAATTTGTTGATGACTATACTGTCCGTGTTATCGATGTATTTGCTATGCCTCAGTCAGGCACGGTGAGCCATATTTTTGTTTCTTTTGTATGAAAAAATGTGATCCTCAATGTAATTTTTTACTCTTGAATTTATACCATGTTTAATTTGAAGCAATTGTTTTTCAAGGTTGAGTAATTTACTTTTTTTCCCACAGGGTGTTAGTGTTGAAGCAGTTGACCCTGTTTTTCAAGCCAAAATGTTGGACATGTTGAAGCAAACAGGCAGGTAGGATATAAAATCTCCTTAAGTGGTAAAAGTAAGGTGACCAGAAATACGTATCAGCAGAATATCCTCTTATTCATTTACAGTTCAATTTATGCAATTGAATTATATTTGTTTGCAACTTAATACAAATTGTTTAAAGTTCTGAAGTTGATTGCTATTTTATTTTGTATCTCTTTGCAGTTTCATTTCATACCTATCAACAGTTGTCACATGCTTGTTCAAATACGTTCACTGTGGGGGAAAAAAAAGCTTAAAAATTAATGTTAACAAAAGGCTCAGCAGCACTGCAGAATAGTGTAAATTGCTTCTTGACTGAGTTCCTGGTCCCACTGCTGCTTTAATTGATATTTGAAGGGTGGATATTTACTCTCAAGTGCTGAAAGGGTAAAAACTGGCTCAGGGAAGGTGTGGTAACAGGGTGAAAAATTGAAAGCATGATCTACCACCGCTAATGCACATCTTCTTAATGATAGCGCTTGTATGACACACTTACTTCACTTCCACACCATCATAAATGTATGTTGAATGAGTTCCCATTTTTCATACTTTGTAGTGTTGTCATGTTTGTGTGTTTCTATTGTTAAGCTCCATTCATTTTTTTGTGCTTTCCTTGCTCAAAGTGCTAGCTTGCCTTTGATTTCCAAAATAAAAACACTTAGCCATTTGCTCTGTTTTAGACCTGAAATGGTTGTTGGCTGGTACCATAGTCACCCTGGCTTTGGATGCTGGCTTTCAGGAGTTGACATCAACACTCAGCAGAGCTTTGAAGCCCTGTCGGAGCGAGCTGTTGCCGTAGTAGTGGATCCTATTCAGAGCGTAAAGGGAAAGGTACGATTATATTCTTAGTAAATATGTTATTCGTGACATTAAATCCCTTG
The DNA here is from genome assembly GCF_017639515.1 of Carcharodon carcharias. Lineage (NCBI taxonomy): Eukaryota > Metazoa > Chordata > Chondrichthyes > Lamniformes > Lamnidae > Carcharodon > Carcharodon carcharias. Next base: position 64,053,112 of record NC_054478.1, on the reverse strand, counting down.
ATTTTCAAATGCACACAATTAATACTAATTCTTTAAAGTATTGGAAGCCCTCTGTAGTGTTCAATGTTTACACCAGTTATATTCTTAAAAATGATCAACGTTGGTTAAATGTTGAAGTAGAATTAGGTATGAGCTGAGCCATATGTTAATTGATGATTTCCCATGAACTTTCACATCACGAATGTATGCTAAATGTTTTCCTGTTTTTTATATTTTATGTTCTTTTGAACTTGAGTAAATATATTACTGTGCTCAATTTGTGTTTCTTTGTTTCCTTGTCCAAAGGTTTATTTAACCCTTCTCAAAAAAAAACACATTCGCTGTTTGATGTTTGTATTTATAGTCCTTCTTTTCCAAGGTGCAAATCAATTTTGATACTTCAGAGGTTTAAAACAGAATTCTGAACACATGGTAAAAATACCTCCTAAGCTCAATAGGAAGAAACTTGCAATTCTTTTTTAAATAACCCCTTTGTAGCAATGATTGAGTTGTAAAATAGTATTTTAATTAGTCAGGAAGCCCGGAAGCCCATTATATCAGCATCAGTCAATTGTTTTTATATTTGGTAAAAAATGCCACATTTACCTGTGAGGTGAACATTAAATATTAGCATTACACCTGCTAATCGGAAGTCATTTGACAAAATTAAAAAGAATTATTTTGGGGCCAGATGTAAACGTAATATAAACTAAGCAAACAGCACATATTGATTAAATGGGGTTATCATCTATTTTAAAATAAGTACAACATATGTACATTATATTTTACTATATCCATTTCACTGGTCACTTTCTAAAATGGAAAAATTGTTTTCTGCTTTTTGTAGTAGTACTTTGTGAAGATTTGAGTGCCTATACATTTCACACTTCAGTGGTTTGATTGCAAAAGTAATGTCCTGCATTTGTTAATTCCTATTAAATAAGAAAAAAATTAGTGCGATATTAACTCAATGAATATAATAGAAATATGAGGCTGATAGATCCTGATGAATGAATTAATAATTTGTTAATTCTCATTTGTACAAGAAAGTTAAATGACTTTCTGGCTATTTCCAATAATCTACAAATTATTTTAATGCTTTCAGAAGTTAGATAATTGGAAGTGTTTAACATTGACGGGGATTGTTAAATTACAGTTTGGGTTGCTATTCACCTTTGTTGTAGTCTGTTTTTGCTGTTGTTGTTCAGCTCCTTTCTTTTTTTATTCTCTTCTGGCCCCATATGCCATTTTCCTATTTCCTGCCTCATGACAGCAGGGAGCAGGTCTATTATCACCTTCACAGAGCTGTCTGCAAATGTGAGAGGCAATTCGATTTTGCTGTACCACAGGGAGGGTATATTATAAAGAGTGCAGAACATAAAGAAATTGTCTAGGTGGTTTACTGACTTAAACTACTGCTGAGGTGTCTTGTTACAGCATGTATTGCCATTCTGATATGGAAGTTAATGAAATTGTAGACTGAAAAGACAAATCATTACTTTAATATTTGAGACAGATGTGTATATTACATTTTGTGACTTTTTTTAATGGTATAATAGTCATTAATCATATATTAAGGTGCATGATTGTGAAATTTTAAAAGGCTATGTGTGCAAGGTATGTTAGGTGGTTAATGCATGCTTTTACTTTGAAAGATGTCTATTGTTGAGGTTTTTCCCAGAGCAGAAGTATTTTATGCTACATTGTAGGAAAATATATTAGTACCACATGAACTATTGTTTACTGAACTAAATTGCATCATGTCATTTATCTGTGCTAACATTAATACACTTATAATACTGTTGTACATTATTCATTACAGGGAGCCATTTCTAAAATTGGTTTAAATTTTTATTTGATAATGAACAACACTTATGCGCTATCACCCCTTCCAAAAGATGGAAATTGGGATTGTTCACATATACGAACGTATTCAGGAATATATATTTGGAATTTGAGTTTATATTGTGCTTGTGATGATGCAAAATTTTGTCAGCTGCGCAGATTGCAATTAGCCTTTAGATTGGTTAATTGGATATTAAGCACATGCCCTTGTGGTTTACCAGTGTGATTTTAAAAATATGTCATTCAATTATGTTACTGCAGTGTTGATTCAATATTGTTGTTTTAATTTTTTTTAAATTGTCTTTTGGGGGGAAGAATATGATTCACTTAAAAATCATACTTTTTTGGTTCATTTTGGGAATAGTAAGGAGAACAGGTTTGGCCTGTAGCATGCTGGAAGAAATGCTAGTTGAACTGATTTGTCTTGGTAATAATATTTTGGCCATGGTATACAGCATAAAAATTGATGGAACTTTGCATAATATTTATAACACCTGTGCAAATATAAAATATTAGACAAATCAATATTGGTTTGTGCCCAAACAGTTATTCCTGCTGCAATATGTACATAATATATCCTGGTTACAGCACACATACAGGCCTTGCAACACCAGAAATGAATAAATTGTCAGCTTTCACCCTGTATGTATTTCTTTGTTTTAGTACGTTGAACTAAACTGTCTCATTTTATAACACACACAACACTGATTTGTCTATATTGATTTCATAACCATAATATTAGTTCTTTGAACATTTAGTTCAATTGTAGTGTTTTTTAAAAAATAAGTTTAGATCAGTATAGTAAAGCCAGAATTATAACCTGTTGTACTATGGGTTCAGGCTTGTTTAGTACCTGTTATGAAGTAACATACGTGAGATGTGCACAGTTACCACTTGAACAGCACAAAATGGTCTCTAGTGGGAGAAAATTCTGTGTTGTAATACCAGATGGTGGTGATAAAAATTCTCTTTTGAGGAATTATTCTGCATTTGAATTATCTGTTTTGACTTTTAACTTAATCTTGAATCTAAAACAATCAATATAATTTACAGATGTTTAACGCAGTAATATTTTGTAAGGTATATGTGCTTTTATTCTATTTAATGAGAACATAAGAAATAGGAGCAGAAGTAGGCCATACTGCGATTCAAGCCTTCTGCGCCATTCAGTAAGATCATAGCTGATCTGGTCTTGCCCTCAACTCCACTTTCCTGCCTGAACCCCTTAAACCTATCATTCAAAGATTTGCCTATCTCTCAACATTAACTGTATTGAATGCCTCAGCCTCCACAGCTCTGTGGGGTAGAGAATTCCAAAGATTTGCAACATTCTGAGAGAAGAATTCCTCCTTTACCCATCTCAAATAAGCGACCCCCTGTTCCAGATTCCCTCACGAGGGGAAAAATCCATTCAGTATCTACCCTGTCAAACCCTCTCAGAATATTATAAATTTCAATAAGATCACTTCTCATTCTTCTGAACACTATGCATATAAGCCTAAGCTGCTCAACCTTTCCTCATAAGACAAACCCCTTCATCCCAGGAATCAACTGAGTGAACCTTCTTTGAACTGCCTCCAATGCAGATATATCCCTCCCTAAAAAGGAGACCAAAACTGTACACAATGCTCCAGGTGTGGTCTCGCCAATGTTACAGTTGTAGCAAGCTTCCTTACTTGTATACTACATCCCCCTTTGCAATAAAGGCCAACATTCCATTTGCCTTCTTAATTAGTTACTGTCCCCACATGCTAACCTTTTGTGATTCACATGCAAGAACACCCAGATTACTCTGCACTGTAGCATTCTGTAGTTTCTTTCCATTTAAATACTATTTTGTTTTTCTATTCCCCTTACTAAGGTGGATGACTTTACATTTTTCCAAATTATACTCCCACATTATTTAGGCTCTAAATTGGTGGTTTCTTGATAAATTCAGTTATATTTTTCTCCTGTTCCTTTGGCAATTGTGTCTGATTTATGTTAATTGACACAATTCCTGGTCTGCGATCTCAGCAGTGCAACAGTTGGGGTGTTACAATTGCCCATAGTGCTTATTGGCTATGGAGGGGGAAGAAGCAGTCACGGTTCTAGCTTCCTATTGCTTTTCAGTTGCCCCCTGCTGGAAAGTGAGTGTGCGTGTGTTTGTATGTGTGTGTGTGTGTGTACGTCAGGTGAGAACACGATCAGGCTCACTTGTAGTCTACAAAAGGAGGCTATTTGACCTATTATATCACCGTTAGTGCTGGATCTTCAACTGGAGCTATCTAATCTAACCTATCCCCATATTGTTTTAAATTCTGCCTTTACAAATACTTACTTCCCTTTTAAATTACGTAAGCACTGTCTCAATGTCGACTTGTGATAGTAATTCATGTTTGAATAACTTGCTGCCTGAAAACAATTCATCTAAGATCCCTCTCTTTTTTTTTGCACTGACAATGCTGGTTTAAGTTCTCTTGTTGCTGATTCTCCAACCTCTGGAAGTAATCTTTCAGCATTGACATGATCTGCAAACCTGTATTATGTAAGCCCATAATGTGCTTTGATTTGGTGATAGAAACTATACTCTTCACTTTTGTTTCCTAAGATGTTTTCCTTCAGATTTCTTTGCATCTGCCCAGTCTGCTAACCTATTTTCTTGAAATTTCCTGTATTCTTCCTCACATGGCTATTCTCCCAGAAGCAAATTCAAAATCATTCCTCTTGTGCTTATTTATATGAACCAAAAACAAAGTCTCAGCACAGGGTCTTGGGAGCACACCACCAACATCCCATCAATTTGAAATATACATTTACCCCTACTGTTTGTATTTTGTCCCCAGCCATCTCTCTATCAATGTGACTACATGCCCCTCTATGCTACGTGGCTCAATCTTTGTAACAAGTTTCTTGTGGCACTTTAACAAATGCCTTCAAAAAATGCAACTTTAAAACATTTGTTGTGTCATCTGTACATTGTGATTTCTCAAAAAAATTTCAATTAATCAAGCATGTCCTATCCTTTACAAATCATGTTGACTAACTCTGAATGGATTACTTTTTAAATGTTAACTAACTTTATTCCTTTTTATGGAGTTTAGAGGTTTACTCAGTTCTCAGACTAATTAGTCCAGAATTTCTTGGTCGTTTCTTTTTTCCCCCCTTTTTTAGAAAGTGGTACAACTTTTTCTATCCTTACGTCATTTGTCACAATTATCGTTCCAAAGTTTTTTTAAAAATTATGTATATGTTATATCCTGCTGAATTTTCTACCATATTCTGGGCCTGGTGACTCTTTTGTTTTTAGTCCCTTTTATAAATCTTTTGTAAAATCTAGTACTACTTGCTTGCAATTTAGAATTTTACTTAAATTTACAGTTTTAAGCTTTACAGTTCTTCGAGGTTTGGGCTGGGCAAATCAAGCCCTTTGATGGAGAGCAAGTGAGATTAGCAAATTAAGTAATTGGCCTAATCTGTCCTGTAACTGCAAAAGTCACCTGAATCTCAAGTAATATAAATACGAGAGGTTAAGTGCCCTGTCATGGAGTGCACTGGTACAGAGTGGAATTACTGTGAATTTGGTGAGAAGGGAGTTCAGTGAGGAGGGGAAGGAGGTGCTCTTTACTTTGTCTTTCTCTATTTTTCTCAACCTGCAGGAGACCAGGAGTTGACAAGTTGCATGAGAGAGCTGAGTTTTGAAAACACCCAAGAGTGACATCACCAAAGAAACATAAGTTCATCAGTTGATGAGACACTGCAGTTAGGGAGGGTCTGCAAGTAGCTGAAAATTAGAAAAACACATCGTTTTCAAACGATGGAGCTACTTAACTTCAATATGAAACACAAGCAATAGGGAAATAAAGTTAAATCAAGGCCAGGTAAAATGAAATAGTAAAAGTAAACCAAAGTAAAATAAAGTTAACATAAGGGAAGTAAATTGAAGCCTTGGCAGGACATCATGGTTGTATGGAATGCGTGCCTTGTATTAAGTGGGAAGTCCTGGATGCTACCAGTGTCCTAGACGACCACATGTGCAGGAAGTGTCACCAGCTGCAGAACATGGAGCTTGAGCGATGGCTAGAGTCACTGAGGCGCATCCACAGAGGCTGAGAGCTATATGGATAGCCCATTTGGAGAGGTGGTCACATGGCAGCTTAGGAGGCTGGAGGCAGAAAGGGAATGGGTGACCAAGCAGTGTAAGAAACTAGGCAGGTAGTGCAGGAGTCCCCTGGGGTCCCACCCACCAATCGGTTTTCAGTTTTGGATACTCATGAGGGTGTTGGTTCCTCGCAAAAGTGCAGTCAGAGCTAGGTTTATGGCAGCACAGGCGGCTCTGCTGTACTGGAGGGGAGGAAGAAGAGGGGAAGAGTAGTAGTGATAGGGGATTCATTCGTTAGGGGAAAAGACAGGCATTTCTGTGGCTGTAGACATGACTCCAGGATAGTATGTTGCCTCTCTGGTGCCAGGGTCAAGGACGTCACGGAGTGGCTCCAGGACATTATTCTGGGGGAAGGTGATCAGCCAGAGGTCATGGTCCACGTTGGTTCCAATGACTTAGGTAGGAAGGGGATGAGGCCCTGAAAACAGATTTTAGGAGCTGTGAAGGACTGAAAAGCAGGACCTCTAAAGCAGTGATCTCAGGATTATTCCCAGTCCCACGTGCAAGTAAGTATAGAAATAGGAAAATTGAGCGAATAAATACGTGGCTGGAAAGCTGGTGTAGGAGGGAGGGCATCAGATTTCTGAGGCATTGGGACCGATTTGGGGAAGGTGGGACCTGTACAAGCCAGATGGTCTGCACCTGAACTGGACTCGGACAGATACTCTCACGGAGATTTGCTAGTGCTGTTGAGGGGGGATTTAAACTAGATTGGCAAGGGGCAGGGAACCTGAGGACAAATTCAAAGCAGGGAACTAGAGATAGGGAATTGGTGAGTGACTCTGAAAGACAGAAGAAACACAGGTTAAAAAATGTACAGTACAGGAATATGGCAGTATTTAAAGGTGTATATGTAATTGTCGGTCAGTCTAATTTCAGTGGTGGGAAAATTATTGGAATCAATTCTGAAACACAGGATAAACTGTCACTTAGGCATGGATTCATCAGGGATAATCAGCATGGTTTTGTTAGGGGAAGATCATGTCTTACTAACTTAGAATTTTTTGAGGAAGTATTGAAGAAGATTGATGAGGATAATGCAGTGGATGTTGTCTATATGGATTTTAGTAAGGTATTTGACAAGGTCCCACATGGCAGACTGGTCAGAAAAGTGAGATCCCATGGGATCCAAAATTGGCTCGGTGACAGGAAACAAAGAATAATGGTCGGTGGATGTTTTTGCGTTTGGAAACCGGTTTTGAGTGGTGTTCCACAGGGTTCAGTGTTGGGGCCCTTGCTGTTTGTTGTACATATTAGTGACCTGGACTTAAATGTTAGGAAATTTATGGATGACACAAAAATTGGTCGTGTAGTTGATAGTGAAGAAGATAGCTGTCTCCAGAACGATATCCAGTGCCGACTTGATGGGCCCCAGTGCAGACTCATTGGGCAGAATGGCCTCCTTCTGCGCTGTAAAAATACTGTGATATCAATGGTTTCATTGAGTGGGCAAAATAGTGGCAGATGGAATTCAATCCGGAAAAGTGTGAGGTAATGCATTTGGGGAAGACAAGCAAAGCAAAGGCATACTGAGTAAATGGGAGAATATTAAGAGGGGTTAAGGAAGTGAGAGACCTTGGAGTTCATTTCCACAGGTCCCTGAAGGTGGCCGGACAGGTGGATAAGGTGGTAAAGAAAGCATATGGAATGGTTTCCTTTATTGGACGAGATATTGAATATAAAAGCAGGGATGTAATGATGGAACTGTATAAAATGCTGGTTAGGCCACAGTTGGAATTTTGTGTACAGTTCTGGTCACCACATTACAGGAAGGACATAATTGCTCTGGAGACAGTACAGAGGAGATTTATTAAAAATGTTGCCAGGGCTTGAAAATTGCAGCTATGAGGGAAGATTGGATAGGTTAGGGTTGTTTTCATTAGAACAGAGAAGTCTGAGGGGTGACCAAATTGAGCTTTACAAAATTATGAGGGTCCTAGATTGGGTAGACAAGAAAGGCCTGTTGCCCCTAGCTGAGGGGTCAGTTACCACGGGGCATAGATTTAAGGTGATTGGTAGAAGAGCTAGAGAGGACACGAGGAAAACCTTTTTCAACCAGAGGGTGGAGGACCTCTGGAATTCACTGCCTGAATTGGTGGTTGAGGCTGAAACACTCAACTCATTTAAGAGGTACCTAGATTTGCACCTGAAGTACTGTAACCTGCAAGACTACGGACTAGGTGCTGGAAAGTGGGATTAAAAGTAATGGCTAGGTTTTTTTTGGCTAGTGGAGATACAATGTCTGAATGGCCTCTTTCTGTGCCGTAACTTTTCTATAGTTCTATGGTCCCATTAACATTTTTAATCGCTATAAAACAAAACATGGAAATGACAAACGAGACTTGTCTATAGAAAAAGAGAAAAAATCTTATATAGTGCCTCTCGTGACCGCCAGATGTCCCAAAGACAATGAAATAGCTATCGAAGTGCAGTCATTGTCATAATGTGGGAAACAGAACTGCCAATTTGCATGCAGCTAACTTCCATAAACAACAATGTGAGAATGACCAGATTATCTGTTATTGTGCTGTTGATTGAAGGATAAATATTGGGCAGGATACAGGGGACTCCCCTGTTATTCTTCAGAATAGTTCCATGGATTCCATCTGAGAAGGCAGACAGGTCCTTGGTTTCATGTCTCATTTGAAAAATGACACCTCTGACAATCCAGCACTCCCTCAATAATGCACTGGAGTGTCAGCCTTGATTTCTATGCTCAAGTCCTGGAGTTCGACTTGAACCCACAAACTTCTGAATCAGAAGCAAGAATGCTACCAAATGAGCCACTGCTTAAATAAAAGCAAGATACTGCAGATGCTAGAGATCTGAAATAAAAACAAAGTGCTGGCAAAATGAAAGAGGTCTGGCAGCATCTGTGGGGAGAGAAACAAAGTTAATGTTTCGAGTCCAAAATGAGACTTCGGAACCAAGTCACCGCTTAACTTTGTTAGAACTTGGGCGAGCAAAATAAAAGCCTCAGTAGGTCCAACAGCATGGCATCTTACAGTGCAATCAGCAGAATTAGCAATGTGTCATAGCAATTTCTCTGAATCACCACCTGGTGCTGCCCATGAAGGCAAGTAACTATAAATTGTTTTTTCTTCCTTTTCTAAAAAAGCAAAACAAAATTGCTGCAATTTATGGTATTTTTTATAGCAATGCAGTACAGAAAATAGTTTTTGCTTTGTTAAATGTACAGAACTAATGACTGAGCATTATAACTTGGATGACATTTCTTTGTGCGTTGTGCTCTAATGTGCAACTGCATAGTCATTTCATCTTGACAACTGAGCAAATTTCAGACAAATTTATCAGTTGTGCATTTTCCTCCTTGAATTTTGTAATTATAGATTAGCTTTCAGAACTCTAAAAGTGAAGCTTTAGTCCTCAGGAAAAATATATATATAAAATATTTTATATAGAGCTGATGTGATTTAATTTTATATTTGTCTTCAGCAAGCATTAAATTGAACAAGAATTACCTTTGTTTCTGGCAAGATAATAGCCAAAACTTGAAACTAACCAATTACATCCAGCTTTCAGTGTGGGATTGTTTGACTTTGCTCAGTGTATTCATGGAATTATATAGGACTTGCGGTATAGAATCAGGCCACCTGGTCCATGCTGACTTTTTTGCTCCACTCGAGCCTTCTCCCGTTTTTCCTCATCTAAATCTAGCGTTGTAACACTCATTCCCTTCTCCCTCATATGCGTGTTTAGTTTCCCCTTAAATGCATCTATACTATTTGCTTTAAACACTCCCTGTGGTTACGAGTTCCACGTTCTCCCTACTCTTTGGATAAAGAAGTTTCCTCTAAATTCCCTGTTAGATCCCTTGGTGTCTATCTTATATTAATGGCCTCTGATTATGCTCTTTTTGACAGAAGAAACATTTTCTCTCTATCCACTATCAAAATCTTTTATAATTTTAAGAACCTTTATTAGGTCATTCCTCAGCCACCATTTTCAACAGAAAAGAGACCCAGCCTGTTCATCCTTTCCTGATATGTATGTCCATGCATTTTTGGTATCACCCTTGTAAATTTTTTCTGCACCCTTTCCAATGCCTATATGCCCTTGTTATAATATGGCAGCCAGAACTGTACACAGTACTCCAAGTGTGATCTAACCAAGGTTCAATACAGATTTAGCATAATTTCCCTACTTTTCAATTCTAGTCCATTTGAAATAAAACCTAGTTTTTGGAATACTTTTTTATGGCCTTGCTAACCTGTGGCACATCTTTCAGTGATTGGTGTGTTTGTACTCTGAGATCGCTTTGTTCCTCAACACCACCACAACTTGCATCTTCCAAGTAATAAGTGACCTCCCTGTTCTTCCTGCCAAAATGTCCTACCTCACATTTATCTGTATTGAACTTTGTTTACTTTGCCCCTCAGTAATTTATTGCAGATCTTCTCAGTATTGACTATCCCCTCCAATTTGGTGTCTTCTGCAAATTTAGGAATTGATTTTTGATTCCAAAGTTCAAATTGTTGATGCAAATTGTGAACCACCTTGGTCCCAGCACTGATCCTTTTGGCACACCACTTTCCACCTTCTGCCACTTTGAATAACTATCTTTTGTTCTGATTCGCTGCTTTCTGTCTTGAAGCCAACTAGCAATCCATTCTGCCACTTGTCCCCTGACTCCGCATTCTTTGACTTTATTAATCTATTACAGGGTGCCTTGTCAAAGGCCTTTTGAAAATTCCAATAAATACTAACTGCGTTACCATTGTCTACTCTCTATGTTATCTTCTCAAAAAATTCATTAAGGTAAGCCAAGCAAGATTTTCTCTTTTGAAATGTTTGCTGAGTTGCTGACTGTTTATATTTGCCCTTGCAAATTCTCACAGCCATGTGATGATGACCAAATAATCTGTTTGTGATGTTGATTAAGGGATAAAAATTGGCCAGCACACTGGGGATAACTTCCCTCCTCCTCCTTGAAATAGTGCCATGGGACCTTTTGTATCCACCCGAGCATGCAGATGGGCCTCAGTTTAACATTTCATCTGCAAGATGGCACCTCTGACAGTGCAATGCTCCCACCTCCTGCAACTGGAGCATCAGCCTTTGCACTGAAGCCCTGGAATGGGACTTGAATTCAGAACATTGTGACTCAGAGGTGAAAGTACTATCAACTGAGCCACGACTGCCCATCCTGAGTTGCTGCAATGCATCTTCTAGGGAGCATGCTGTTGCCACAGTGCATCAATAGTGGAGGGAATGAATGGTTGTGTGTTTGGCTATTGATCAAGCAGATTGCTTTGCCTTTTGAATGGTGTTGAGTCACTACTGTAGTGCTGTAGCCCATCTCAGCAAGTGGATAATACTTCACACTCTTGACATATGCCTTGTAGGTGATGAATAAGCTTTTGGGAGTTAAGTGGTGAGTGGTTCGCCAAAGTATTCCCAGGCTCTGACTTCCTCTAGTAGCAATGGCATTTATGTGCCTGAATTTCCAGTCAATGGTGACCTCCACAGGAGTTTGCTTATGGGGGTTTTGGTGATGTTTGTGGCAATTTTTAAATTAGTTTTTGTTTAAACATAATGGTATGATTGTGTGGTATTTACTGCCTTTTGAGACATAGACTGAGCAACACAGTAGTATCCAAATAATCTCCAGTGTACTTCACTATTATTAAAGGGTAATTGTTATTCCTGTGGCATATTATCCACTTAGCAAAGTTGTAGGCTTTGATTCATGGGATATTTGGTCTGCTTGAGGAAACTGCCTGTTTGCTATGAGCAGTAGGTAAAAGTTGAGAAAGTACCCAAACCATAAATGCATGGTGGAAATTTATTCTCCAGATCCTGTAAAACTGTTAGTACGGGAAAAAAAAGTTAAATTTATGACAAAAGACAAACATGTTTAATTCCTCTTCACATACTAAATTTTGCATGTATTGTCATGCAAAGTTCCTGATATTTAAATACAGCATTGTGACAGATGTTTTTGATGGTATCCTACTTTAGACATTCAGTAGTCTAATTAAATACTGCTGTATAATGTAATTATTCTAAACAGTGTTTGAGACCAAATATTGAAAGGAAAATAGGCACTGAATATTAGGTATTTTATTTTAATCATGCTCAATGTTCCCATTTTAGTGGAGTTTTCAAGATCTACTGATAATGTGCTTCCACTTGCCTGAAGGTGAACAACTGCAGAGGATTTTAACCTACCCATGGATCCCATGGTGAATCTAGATGATTATTAACACCCTACTATCCACTCTTTTAAAGTTTATATTAATGGGGACACAAGGCAAAGACGTCTCTAAGGAAAATACAAGAAAATGCATACACTCTTACTCTTAGGAATCTCTTTTCCTAAGCTAAAATTGATGTTTTATAAATAATTTCACTGTTTCAAACTCCAAACTCACAATCACAGTGATTCAGTGATATTCATTTGGCATAAGTCAGTTTCATTTCTGTGTGCTTTTCATCAGAAATGGCTTGAAAAGTAAGATTTATCTGAATTTTTTATGCTATGGGCTTACTGGGGACAGAGGATGATGTTTTTCACTTCTGGATGCTTGACAGTGCATTGCAGCATAAATAACCAAATGGTCACAAAACCTAGCTACACTTTCAAGGTCACACGTTTCACTTAATTTTTAAAGTAAGCAGCAAAAAACTTAGTAGTCGATAACTGGTCGATTGTGGGTGATAAAAGAAATTTTAGATGGGACATTAATCTTTTTACAGCATGACAGATTCACATAATGCCTCTTTGTTATTTTATGTCCTAATGTTTTATTATTTTATGTCCTAATGTTTTTTTTATTTTGTTTATATGGATTTTCCTTATGTGGAATTGGATGTGCTTTGTCCTAGTTTTTATTTTGTTTTACCTTTTTAATTTTACAACTTTTGAAAGTGTCACTATCTATATAAACAAATAATATAATTTTCAGCTTTGTCCAGTGATGCTGTACACAGAACTTTGGAAAGCTTATTTTTATTTTGAAGTCTAGTTTAAAAAAATTATGATTCTTAAATTTGCTGTCCCTATAGACAATCTGTAAAGAATAATGTTAACGAAGTACCCATTGCTACAGGCTAATTGTATATGCAGGGTCAAAGTGAGTGTATACATTCGACAAAATATTGGGTTACGTGTATTTGATTTAGCCTCTTCTTTGGATATTACATTGCAAATTATTGATCTTAGTTATTAAATTGCTCTCATAACAAAAAATGGTGCATGCTTATGTTTATCTTGCTACCAGTAATTCACAGCAATCACTTCCAAACATCTCTCCAATAAAGATGTGTTAATTACAAACCAGACAAGGTCTTCCATTATATTAAAGCTACTAACAAGAAGACAGCAGGAATCACACATGTAAGTAGCATCATCAGCCCCCACTTAGTCCTATGTTTTGATCTGTGGGTGCTGCTTAGACTAAAGGTGCCATCAGAGTCTAGTTGTATGAAATAGACAGCAGCATAAAAACCAAATTTATTCAACAGGAAAACAGACCTTTAACATGAATTTAGAAAATCTGAGAAATAAAAATCTATTGGCCTGCCCAGCTGCATGCAGTGATAATCAGCAGAAAAAGCAAAATTAGTTCTTTCCCAGAGCTAACAGAACTGATAATGGTTTTCTTAAAAGCAAATTTGTGTGGTTATGAATTTGAAAAAAAACTTCCAAGTAATTATTGAAAAAGATAATTTGAGGCTTGTCAACATTTATTTGTTGAACAAAATAGGGCTTTTCAAATGAGCTGGAAACGTGTTTAAATCACCATCATATACATACTAGTACAGGTTTATTCATGTAAGTTAATAAAAAATGAGTTCAGCTTGATTTTAACTTGCACAGCTCAAGCTGTGTTTCTATGGAACTGTTAGCCATATTTTTGTTGCCACACAAAGTGATGCACTTTTGCCTGTAATGGGTATTGTACAAAGGAGGGATGTGTTAGGTGTTCCATAGTTTTTGAGATTTTGAAAGGAATGAGTTAGTGCAGTGGACTGTATGATGATCTTGATTTTAAAATAGTGAAGATGCTGGATGAGGAAGAGCATGCAGATACCAAATTTGCAACTTGGGAGGAATAAAATAATCTTCAATTTACAACAAATGTATGAAATTAGCACTTTCAAATCTTTCTTAGCATTTAACGATTCCCAAGACAGACAAAGATTCTCTCTTGTTGGAGATGATCAAACAATCTCCCCTTAAGAGTCAGTGACATTGCCATCTCTATGTCCTCTACCATCAAGATCCCGTGAGTTAACTTAGCTGGACCAGCCATATAAATACTGTGGTTTGCAAGAGAAGGTCAAAGGCTGGGGATTCTGTGGCAGGCAAGACTCCCCAAAGCCTGTCCTCCATATATAAGGCACTAGTCAGGAATGGGACGGAAGTGATATAAAGACAGATTTTTCAAACTGCACAGAGTAAGAGGATGCATGGAAAGGAGACTGTGCCAGAGTGAGACATAGACTGTGAGAGAGATTGAGAATTTGGTTAAGGTGGGAATTCAGTACAAAGAAGCAAAGAGGTGCTCCTTTTTCTATATTTTTTCAGCCTCCAGTAGTGGGTGAGTTTTCTTCCTTGAATCCTAACTATGTGACTACAACTTCCTATTACTTTATCTGTGTAAATTATTAGCTAATTGACTAATTAAATACACATAAGGTTGGGCAGAAATAACATGGCTGGTGGTGTGCCGTGACTGCAGCATGTGGGAATCTGTGGAATGCAATGCAATCCCAGACAACCATATCTGCAGTGTGTTTGCAGCTTAGGCAACTTCGGCTCAGAGCTGGAGTCTGAGTTGCGGACGTTGTGGGATATCAGGGAGGGGGGGAGGGCTACATGGATACTTGGTTCCAGGAGGCAGTCACACCCTTTCGGTTAGGCAGGACCTTGGAGGTGGTCAATGATCAAGGTCATAAGGGCAGGACCTTGGAGGTGGTCAGTGATCAAGGTCATAAGGGTGTGACTGCGAGTCAGGCAGCTATGGGGAACCAGAATGTAATGATGGAGGAACCACAGCCCCTGACTTTGTCCAACTGGTATGAGGTGCTTGCTACCTGTGTGGATGAGAAGGGCTGCAAGATTATGAGTGGACTGGCACCATAGTGAGGATGCCATTCAAGTGGGGGAAGTTAAGAGGAATGTGGTAAGGAAAGGAGACAGTATAGTCAAGGGGGATAGATACTGTTCTCTGCAGCCGTGACTGGGAGCTCCGAAGGTTGTGTTGCCTGCCCGGTGCAGGATTAAGGACATCTTCTTGCGGCTGGAGAGGAACATGGGCGGGGAGGATCCAGTTGTTGTTTACATGGGAACCATAGGTAGAACCAGGAATGATGTTCTACTAAGAGAATTTGAGGAGCTAGGTACCAAATTGAAACACACAACATCAAAAGTTTTCATCTTTGGATTGTTACCTGAGCCATGCGCCAGCTAACATGAGTCAAGCAGATTAGAAAATAAAACACGTGGCTCAGAGTAGTGTGGGAGAAGGGGTTTTGATTCACGGGGTACTGGCATCAGTTCTCGGAAGAGTGAGTTATTCCGTTGAGATGGGCTCCACTTGAACTAGATTGGGACCAGCGTCTTAGCCAATCACATATCATGGGCTGTGGCCAGGGTTTTAAACTAACAGGGCAGGTATGATTTGGGTGAAAGGAGAATTAGAAATCAAAAGAGAAAAGTCAAGGCAGCAGAAAAGTATAGCAATGTGGGTAAAGACTAGCAGAGTGGGAGAAGAAGGGAAAGAGAGTTTAGCAAAAACTGTAAATCGGCAAATAAGGACATTGTAGGGAATAGAAGTTAAAAAAAACATTAGAGTATAGGTTCTTTATCTGAATGCATGAAACATCGACAATAAGATATATGAACTAGTTTTTAAAAAAATTCATTCAAGGGATGTGTGCTTCGCTGGCTAGGCCAGCATTTATTGCCCATCTCTAGTTGCCCTTAGAAGGTGGCGGTGAGTTGCCTTCTTGAACCACTGCAGTCCATGTGGTGTGGGTACACCCAAAGTGCTGTTAGGGAGGGAGGTCCAGGATTTTGACTGATTTTGACAGTGAAGGAACGGCGATATATTTCCAAGTCAGGATTGTGAGTGACATGGAGGGGAACTTCTAGGTGGTGGTTTTCCCATGTCTGCTACTCTTGTCCTTCTAGATGGTAACGGTTGTGGGTCTGGAAGGTGTTGTCTAAGGCGCCTTGGTGTGTTTCTGCAGTGTATCTTGTAGACAGTACACGCTGCTGCCACTGTGCTTTGGTGGTGGAGGGATTGAACGTTTGTGGGTGGGGTACCAGTCAAGCAGGCTGCTTTGCCCTGGATGGTGTCAGGCTTCTTAAGTGTTGTTGAAGCTGCACTCCAAGGGGCAAGGGGGAGTATTCTATCACACTCCTGACTTGTGCCTTGTAGATTCTGGACAGGCTTTGGGGAGTCAGGAGGTGAATTACTTGCCACAGGATACCTAGCCTCTGACCTAATGTTCGTATGTCATCTTTCGCTATCAGGGTTATTCCTCCTCCTTTGCCACTCTATCTTTCCAAAACAGTGCATACCCTGGAATATTTATTTTACATCCTTGATCACCTTGTAGCCATGCCTCTGTAATGGTGATTAGATCAAAATCATTTTCCTCTATTTGTGAATTGAGAATGACTGCCCTTGACATCAAGGCCGCATTTGACCAAGCGTGACATCAAAGAGCCCTAGCAAAACTGGAGACAATGGGAATCGGGGAAAACTCTCCACTGGTTAGCAGAAAGGAAGATGGTTGTGGTTGTGGAGGTCAGTCATCTCTGTTTCAGGACATCACCGCAGGAGTTCCTCAGGGTAGTGTCCTAGGCCCAACCATCTTCAGCTGCTTCATCAATGACCTTCCTTCCATCATAAGGTTAGAAGTGGGGATGTTTGCTGATGATTGCACAATGTTCAGCACCATTTGCAACTCCTCGGGTACTGAAGCAGTCCATGTCTAAATGCAGCAATAATTAAATGGCTGGTCCAGTTCAGTTTCTGGATGTTGATATTGAGCAATTCAGCGAAGGTAATGCCATTAACTGCCAAGGGGCGATGCTTAGATTCTCTCCTGTTGGAGACGACCATTGTCTAGCACTTGTGTGGTGTGAATGTTGCTTGCCACTTGTCAGCCCAAGCCTGGATGTTGACCAGGTCTTGCTGCATTTGGACATGGACTGCTTCAGTATCTGAGGAGTTTCGAATGGTGCTGAACATTATACAATCATCAGCGAACATCCCCACTTCTAACCTTATGATGGAAGGAAGGTCATTGATGAAGCAGCTGAAGATGGTTGGGCCTAGGACCCTACCCTGAGGAACTCCTACAGTGATGTCCTAGAACAGAGATGGCTGACCTCCAACAACCACAGCCGTCTTCCTTTCTGCTAGGTATGACTCCAACCAGCAGAGAGTTTTCCCCCTTTATTCCCATTGTCTCCAGTTTTGCTGGGGCTCTTTGATGTCACACTCGGTCAAAGGTGTTCTTGACGTCAAGGGCAGTCACATTCACTTCATAAATAGAAGTAAATGACTTTGATCTGTTCGCCATTATAGAGACAAGGTTACAAGGTGATCAAGGATGCAAAATAAATATTCCAGGGCGTACACTGTTTTGGAAAGATAGACAGAATGACAAAGGAGGAGGGGTAACCCTGATAGTGAAAGATGACATAAGAACATCAGTGAGAAAGGATCTGGCCTCAGTAGATCAGTAGAATCAGAATGAGTTGAAATTAGGAATAACAAGAGTCAGAAAACACTGGTGGGAGTAGTTTATAAGCCCCTGAACTGTAGTTATACCATTGGACAGTGCATTAAACAAGAAATTTTTGGAGTTTGCAACAAAGGAAATGTAATAATTGTGGGGTACTTTAGTCTCCATGTAGACTGGGACAATTAAATTGTCAAGAATGGTCTAGGATATGAGTTGGTGTAGAATGTTCGCGTGATAGTTTCTTGGAGCAATATGTTGTGGAACTAACTGGGGATAAAGCTATCTTAGATCTAGTATTTTGTAATGAAGCAAGGTTAACTAGAATGTCATTGTAAAAGATCCACTGGAAATAGTGATCATAATACCAATAAATTTCATGTTAAGTTTGAAAGTGACATACTGTAATAGCAAACAAGAATCTTAAACTTGAACAAAGCCAATTACATAAGTATGAGAGGAGAACTGGCTAAAATTAATTGGTTAGATAGACTAAAAGTTATGGAGGTAAATGAACAGTGGGAAACATTTAAAGAAACAATTCAAAATCTTCAACAAAATTACATTCCATTGAAAAACAAAAATTCAACAAGATCCAACTGTCATTTACTCAGGAAATTAAGGATAGTATTAGATTAAAAGAAGAGGCTTACAATGTTACAAAAAAGTCTCAAGTTTGAGCATTGGGAGTGTTTTAGAAACCAGCAGAGGGTTGTCAAAATGTTCATAAAAAGTGAAAAAGTAGATTGAGAGTAAACTAGCCATAAATAGAAAAAAAAAATTGTAAGAGCTTTATAAATAAATAAAGAGGAAGAGAGTAACTAAATGTTGACCCCTTAGAGGCAGAGGCAAGAGAAATTATCATGGGGAATGAGGAAATCGCAGAGACATTTAACAAATATTTTATGTCTGTCTTCACAAAAGACACAAGTTTCATGCAGAAATAGACAGTAATCTAAGGGCTAAAAACTGAACAAATTAGGGAAATTAACATCAATATAGAAAAAGTATTGGGAAACTTAAGGGACTGAAATCTGACAAATCCCTGGGACCTGATGGTCTGCACCTAGGGTTTTAAAAGAGATAGCTATAGAGATAATGGATGTGCTAGGTATGATTTTCCAAAATTCCTTAGATTTAGGAACGGTCTGAGTGGAGTGGAAATGGTCAAATGTTACATCACTTTTCAAGAAAGGAGGGAGAAGGATAACAGTGAACTACAGACCAGTTATTGTAATGTCAGTTGTTGGGAAAATGCTGGAATATTTTATTAAGCAAGTCTTAACAATGCACTTAGAAAAACACAGTATGATTGGAACAAGTCAACACGGTTTGACAAATTTATTGGAATTCTTTGAGGATGTAGCTAGTAGGGTAGATAAAGGGGGACCAGTAGATGTAGTATACCTAGATTTCCAAAAGGCAATTAACAAAGTGTCACAAAAGGTGAATAAGCAAGTTAAGAGTTAGTGGTAATATTTTACCATTGATAGAGGATTGGTCAATGGATAGAAAGCAGAGTGTGGGCATAAATGGGGCCTTTTCAAGTTTGCAGCCAATAGTCAATAGCCAGTGGAGTGTTGCAAGGATCGGTGTTGGGGCCTCAGCTATTTACAATCTATATTAATGAATTAGATGAAGAGACAGAGAGTAATATATCAAAGTTTGCTTTTGATACCAAGCTAGGTGGGAGAGTTAGCTGTAAGGAGAACACAGGCTGCAAAGAGACATAGACAGGTTAAGTGAATGGGTAACAAGATGGCAGATGGAGTATCATGTAGGGAAGTGTGAATTTATTCACTTTTATCGTAAGAATATTTTCCAAAAAGGAGTGAAACTTTTAAGTGTTGATGTTCAAAAAGACTTGGATGTGCTTATACAAGGAACGCAAAGTTAGCATGCAGGTGCAACAAGCAATTAGGATGGCAAATCGCATGTTGGACTTTATTGCAAAGGGATTGGAGTACAAGAATAAAGAAGTCCTGCTGCAATTGTACAGGGTTTTGGTGAGACCACATCTGGAATACTGTGTGTAGATTTGGTATCCATATTTAAGAAAGGATACACTTGAATTGGGGACTGTACAGTGAAGGTTCATTAGATTGGTCTCTGGGATGAGGTGGTTATCTTATGATAGGCTAAGTTAACTGGGCTTATATTCTCAAATTTAGAAGAAGAGGCAATCTCATTGAAAGCTACAAAATTCTGAAGGGGCTTGATAGGGTAAATGCTGAGAGATTGTTTCCACTGCTTGGGGAGCGTAAAACACGGGGGCACAGCCTCAGGATAAGGGGCCAATCATTTAGGACTGAGATGAGGATAAATTACTTCACCCAAAAGGTTATGAATCTTTGGAATTCTCTACCACAGAGGGTTGTGGATGCCCCACCTTTGAATACATTTAAGGCTGGGATAGATGGATTTTTGGTGCCTCAGGAAATTAATGGATATGGGGAGCAGGCAGGAATATTGAAGCCCAAGGTCAGCCATGATCATATGGAATGATGGAGCAGGCTCGACGAGCCATATGGTCTACTCCTCCTCCTATTTCTTAGGTCCCTGTACTCTCCAGTTTCCTGGATAAGTGCACTCTGACAACACTCAAGAAACTTGACACAATCTAGGACAAAGCATTCTGCTTGATTGGCATGCCATCCACCACCTTAAGCATTCACTCCCTCCACCACTAATGCACAGTGGTGGTAGTGAGTACCATATACAAGATGCACTGCAGCAACTCACCAGGACTCCTTCGACAGCGTCTTCCAAACATGTGACTTCGATCAGCTAGGCGGACAAGATGGCAGATGCATGGAAACACCGCTCACTGCAAGTTTCCCTCCAAGTCTCACACTATCTTGACTTGGAACTATATTGCCATTCCTTTACCATCACTGGTTCAAAATCCTGGAACACACTTCCTAACAGCACAGTGGCTGTACCTACACCAGATGGGCTGCAGTGGTTCAACAAGGTGGCTTCCCACCACCTTCTCAAAGCAGTTTGAGATGGGCAACAAATGTTGGCTGTGCCAGCGACACTCATATCCCATGAAAGAAGAAGAAAAAGTTCACAGCTTTTCTGAAGCTTTTTTTCTCTTAAGCTCAGTATTATTAGGTGACTTAATTTGAGAGTGTCACCATTCTTGCAGTAAACGTTTTAAGTGTAGACCTGTTAAACCAACTTGATCTCAATAAACAGTTAACACTCCCTTTTATAAAATATAGCCCTTATTAATTTTTGTCACTATATCTCTAATTCTAAATTGAACTGATTGCAAATGCCACGTTACTTTACAGCATTTTTGTGATCAAATTTTTTATTGTAAATTTTGTAGCAAATCAAATATACAGTTGACAATAGTGATGTCATTGTATATTTCTAAGAGGACTTAAATATAAACTGTCAAAGGCCGCAACTGAGTTCTTAGCATATGGTGTTACATATTTCCATTATCATATTGTTGTTTATTACACTTAATCTTAGTTATAAGTTTATTATATAGCATTTTAAGACCAATTGGTAAGGTGACCTATTTGCCGTTTACATCATGGTTCCCTTTTAAAAAGAAACTGAAATAGAGACCATAGGTTATGCACGGCTAAAAGGAGTTCCACCAGGGCCATTTTTGAAGCTCTCTGCAGTGTAATTAACACCTTGCTTACCTTGTGCTCATTAACATGTTGGACATTAATGAGTCTATTATATTAATATGCTCTACTTAAAGGGGATGATTGCTTGAGGAAGAACATAATCATTCTTCCACCAAAAAAAGCAATTACAGTATAACCTCTCAGTGAACTGGCAGACATGAATTGTTTGTGTTTTTTCTGTTTTCTTTATTTAGGAGTAATTCCAGTTAGGTGATTATTTAGTGTGTGATTTGCCTCAAAGGAATTGCTATTGTGATTGGATCAATTTGCACTAAATATTTCCATCCCTGAATATGTTTCAAGTGAGTTAATCTGTTTTAATTTATAAGATTTAAGAGATGTTATTGAGAAATATTTTTAATTCTCAGTTTAACAGTATTACTGAATGATATTGTACTGGGAGATGATGTTTGCATATCTGTGACCAGTTTTGAAGATTTTTGCAAATTTCACATACTGCAGTGCCTAGAGTGGATTTGTTGAGTTGTCCTGTAGTTCACTTTTGCTGATGATTTAGATACAATAAACTTAACAATTGAACCTCATAAGTAGGCCTGATTTATTTTTTTCACAATTAAGTAGGCATTCTTAACATAATGACTGCCCACTTTGAACAGTTATTGTAGTCGGTTACAAAATGTAAAAGTTTTTTTTATAGTTTTGCAACTCCGATCGATTTTATCCAATGTAAGAAATATTTTGTGGGGACCTTCAACATTGGGTTTGATTTTAAAAAAATACTGAACCGTTGTTAAAAAAATTTAACATCAATATTTTCCTATTTCCTGAAGTGACATTTTACAGCAATTTTTATTTTTAAAGCATCTTTAATTTAGCAAAACATGGTAAGATGCTTTACAAGTGTGCTAACAAAGAAAGTTGGATACCAATAGAGTATCACACAAGGCGATATGGGGAAAGCTGATCAAAAACTTGGTCAAAGTGTTAGGCTTTAAGCAGTATCTTAAAGGGAGAAAAAGAGGTGGCAAAGCGGAGAAGTTAAGGGAGGAAATTTCAGACCTTTAAGGCCTGCTGCAGGGAGATCTGCCAAAGGTGCAGCAATTAAAATTGGGAATGTTCAAGAGGTCAGAATTGGAAAACCACTGATATTTTGGAGGGCTGTAGATCTGGAGAGGATTGCAAGGACGATTACAGACAAAGGGTAGGGTGAGACTATGGAGGTATGAAAACTTTAAAATTAAGGCATCGCTTAACTGGAGCCAGTATAGGTCAGTGAGCACAAGGATGATGGATGAATGGGACATAACAGCAGAGTTTTGGATGATCTCAAGTTTATAGAGGGCAAAACAGGAATGCATGCATTGGAATACTGAAGGCTAGAGGTAACAAATGCAAAGATGAGGGTTTCAAGATCAGAGAAGCTGAGGCATGGGCAAAGTCGAGTGATGTTATGGAAGTGGAAACAAGTGCTGTAGGTGATGGTGCAGAAATGTGGTCAGACGCTCACCTTGGCTAAATGTGACACCAAGATTGTGGAGAGTCTGTTCCAGTCTCTCAGAATGTTGCCATGGATGAGGGATGGATTTGATGGTTAGAGAATGGATTTGGTGGTTAGAGAATGGAGTTTGTGGAGAAACCAAAGATAATGGCTTTGGTCTTCCAAAAATGTAGTTTGAGGAAACTTCACCTCACCCAATACTAGATATCAGTCAAACAGTCTGATAATTTAGAGGTATTGAGGGAGGGATGGTGGTGAGGTAGAGCTGGCTGCTGTCAGGGTACATGTGGAACCTGATGCTATGGTTTCAATGAGAAATAGGAGGAAGCCAAGGATAGATCCAGGGTGGGGTGGGTGAGGGAGGTGGCACCCAAGGTGATGGAGTTGGGACAGGAAGAGAAGCAATTGCAGGTGACTCTCTGGCTACGATTGGCAGGATAAGAATGGAATTGGATGAATGCGGTTCCATCCAGCAAGACATTGGAGGAGAGACGTTGAAGGAGGATGATGTCAAAGACTGCATAAAGAAGGAGGAGAGAGTGTACTTTTGTCACAATCACATGAGATGCCATTTGTGACTTTGGTAAAAGCTGTTTTGGTACTGTGGTGGGGTGGAAATCTGATTGGTGGAAGTCAAGCATAGAGTTTGGGGAAGATACGTATGGATTTTGGAGACAACGGCACGTCCAAGGACTTTTGGAGAGGAAATGGACATTGGAATTGTGGTTTGCAAGGATAACAGACCCAAGTATTTTTGTTGAGGAGAGAGGTGATGATGGCAGATTTGAAGGAGAGAGGAACTGTATCTGAGGAGAGATTAGTGGTAACAATATTAGCTTACATGGGAGTCAGGAAGGGAGGTGGGGTGGTCAGCAGTTTAGTGGAAACAGAGTTAAGGGAGTAGGAGGTGAGTCTCATGGACAAGATGAGCTCAGAGAGGGCATGAGGGGAGTTAAAAGAGAAACTTGAGAAAGATGTGAGTTCAGAGCTAAGATGGGGGAAACCTTGGAGATCACATTGAAAAATGAAACCAAAACATTGGTGTGTTTCATAAATAATAGTACATCAGAAAATGAATTAGGACATTTAGACCCTCCAAGCTTGTTCCACTGCCATTCAGTAAGATCATGGCTGATCTGCAAACCCAACTCCATATATCCCCTGCTAATATCACATTCTGCTTTCTGACCTTAATGCCACCATTAACCAATACCACTACCATTAAAACCCCTTTGTCCTTTTGTTCATGACACCTTTGGCAATCTCCCCTTTGCCCCCACCTATCACTGGCCTTCTATCCAACTTCACCTGCTCCACCCCCCTTAAACAGTAAAAATTTCATCACATTTTTACTTCTCTTTAGCTCTGAAGAAGAATCATACGGGCTTGAAATGTTTACTCTGCTTTCTCTCCACAGATGCTGTTAGACCTGAGTTTTTGCAGCATTTTCTGTTTTCATTTCAGATTTCCGGCATCTGCAGTATTTTGCTTTTATCCATATGCCCACCCTTTGCCCCATATCTCTTAATATCTATGGATAGCTAAAGTCAATTTCAGATTTAAAATTAAAAATTATCTTGCATCAATTGACATTTGAAGACAAGTGTTTTAAACTATTTCAACCTGTGTGAGTAGAAGTGTTTACTAATTTTACTCCTGAAACGTCTGTCTCTAATTTTTAGACTGGTTCTCTGGTCCTAGACTCCCCAACTAACGAAAATAGTCAGTTGGTTTGTCTACCTTACCTGTTCCCCTTAATGACCTGAAAACTTCAATCAAATCACCCCTTAACTTTCTAAATACCAGGAATACAGCCCTAGTTTGTGTAAACTCTCCATGTACATTAATCGTTGGGGTCCAGGTACAATTCTAGAAAACCTATGCAGCACTCCCTCCAAGGTCAATATATCCTTTTCACAGTGTGCTGTCCAGAACTGCTCGCATTTCTTCAGATGTGTGGCCTAACCATGGCTTTGTCTAACTAAATCGTGACTATCCCCTTGAAGTCTAGTCCTGTGGATATGAAGGCCAGAATTCCATTAATCCTTTCTGATCATCTTCAGTACCTGTTCTCGACATTTTAATGATCCAGGTATGTGGATCTCCAGTGTCTCTAGCTTTTCATAATTTATTAAGTATCCTATTCTGTCCTTTTTTAGGTTCTATGTGGATTGTAAAATAGATTTTTAAACCTAGGTGCACACATGTGACACAGAATTGTGTAGAGCTGAGTGAGATTTCCTAAAATTGATGGGTTATGATGGAACTGAACTAAGGCCCTTTGTTAGTCATTAATCCTCAATGTTTTAATAATATGACAATTAATTTGGGCTTTTCACTGTTATAAGACACTAGTTAGACCTCAGCTGGAGTATTGTCTACATTTCTGGGCACCACACTGTAGGAACAATGTGAGCACATTGAAGACTGTGCAAAAGAAGTTTACAAGAATGGTCCCAGGGATGAGACACTTCAGTTATGAGTTATTGGAGAAGTTGGGACTATTCTCCTTTGAGAGGAGAAGGCTAAGAGGAGATTTGACACGTGTTTAAAATCATGAGGTTTGGTAGAGTAGATAAGGCAAAACTGTTCCTGCTCATAAAAAAATCGAGAACAAGAGGGAACAGATTTAAAGTGATTTACAAAAGAACCCAATGTGATGTGAAAAAAACTTTTTCATACAGCAAGTGGTTCGAGTCTCGATGCGCTGCCAGGAAGTGTGACGGAGGCAGGTTCAATAGAGCCATTCAAGAGGGAATTAGATGATTATTTGAACAGAAACAATGTGCGAGGGTATGGGAAAAGGGCAGGAGAATGGCACTGTCGTAATTCTCATTTAGAGAACTGGCACAGACATGATGGGCCAAATGGCTGCCTTCTACGCCATAACAATTCTGTGATTCAGTGTTGGACTCAGCTGTCTTAAACCATTTTCCCACTGACATCTCAAATACTTATTTAGAAACAAAAATATTTATTTTATATAAATGAGTGGCACATTATTTGACCTTGGGAGGTATCACATCTGTTGTCTCAAAACCCATAGGCTGGGATTTTCCGGCCCCGTCGCGGGCAGGACCTGCTGCGGGTGAGGCGGCACCCCAGCCAGAAGTCCATTGACTTGCGGCAGGGCCGCAAGATCCCGCCCACAGTTAACAGAAGTGGAATTTCTTTTGAACCTTCCTCTCCCGAACTTGGAGGTGCTACTCTCTCAGGAGAGAGACAATTTAGCAGGTATCAGAGATTCAACCTTGGAGCACCCTGATCTGTTTGTCTTAGTTACTCAATAAGCTTGTTGAAACATAAGAGGAACTTATTTTGATATTTGCAGAAGTAACAGAAGGCAGGGGATATTTGCAGCATATCAATCAGTGTTGGAAAGATAAAGAAAAGTTAATGTTTTGCTATGATACCTGATCACAACTCCACATTAAACATTGTCATGGGACCTTCCCAAGAGTTTGATAAAATTTTAAATGTGTAATAACCTTTCACTTGTTTATATTATTAATATATCTTTAAAAAAACAATAAGTTAAACATGAACACTCCTGAATCTAAGCTCTCTGTCTTTTTAATGAAGCTCCAATTTTGAATGATTCTCACTCAATCCCATAAAAAATCATTTCAACTTGTTTTTAACGTAACTTATAAGTTGTTAGGTCTAAAGTACCCAAATAGGTCTCTTAACCCCTTTATGAAGAGTAACTTAAGCTAGTCAGTTTTCAATCCTCAGAATTTTCTCTTAGATTTGGCAAGCGTATAAAGATGACAGTTCAAATTTCACTAATTTCCCACCTCCACGACAAAGGGTTCATGATTCTGTACCAAGAGGCTGTAAAAATGATATTTCAATTATAAAATAGCAGAATTCTGCTCCTCAGCATTGAAATTATATTCTGGGATTGGTTTTCAATTGCAGGGATGGTGACATTTGCTAGATAGTCGTTAAATATTCTTGGCATTTGACTGCAGAACATTAATTTTAAAATCTGCCTTTGATAACTGTTTTATAGAAGTGATGAATTGAAAGTGGAGCTTAAACTTTAGTTATTGAAAATTTCCGTAATATTCAAATGATTTTTTTGTCGTCTTAAGTTTGGCTTGTTGGTCCATGTATGACATCATATCCCCTTTAGACAGTAATTTTTCACAGATGTACATATTCTCTGACATGAGCTGAGATTCAGGAAGACAAGTCTTGCCTCAGTTACAGCAAAATCAGTAGATGCTTGAAGTGGTGGGGGAATAGGTTTGTGGCCGGGGGCGGGTGCGTGGTTGAATTTTGGTGGTGAAAGCTAGGTTTGAAGCAGAGTATTAACATCTGTGGACTGTTAGGAGACACCTTTTTGGTTGCTCACTTGCTGATGCTGAAATAAAGATTATTGACAGAAGTTACTTAAACATAAGGGATAGATTTAGTGATGTGATAATTTTATACCTAAAACATTTTAAAACTTAATTTACCTTGCCATCATCTTTTTTTCTTCCTTTGTCTCTGTTCTTTTTAAGCTTTGCTCGGTACTTGTTTTTGCTATCTTAACATTCAAAATATTTTATTTACCTTTCTTCTGCCTCCCGGCTTGCATTGGTCACTTTTTTTTAGTTGGAAGAAACTTTCTAAAAGAAAAATTAATTGACCAAAAGCTAATTTCAAAGGTTGTTTTCCAGCCAGTAAGAGATTAGGTTCTGAAGACAGCTGGGGATAGGTGATGGAAATTGGATGAAAGGTAGGACATTCTCAGGCCCAACGGTAAGTTGATTTGAAACCCCTGCAAATTAACCTTGCCTGAGAAAGTAAACTTGGCAGAACACAGGGAGAGTTAAATTACAACTGGTGAAATACAAATACATTTGCTCATCGTAAGTTGTGACTGCATTTATAAGTGTCTCATTCAAATGATTTAACATTTTCTGCAGAGGTATAAAAGTAATTTTTGAATAATGTTTAAAATTATGTTTTGATTGCATTTGCTCCAGAATTATTATTCACAGTATCCTGCACAAGGAGTGTTTACCCAAATTTTTGACATGAAACACTCTACCCAATAACATACAATACAGTAGAAGCCTTGATTTTTTTTGCCCACAGCCCTGCCCCCCTCCCCCCACCCCAAGCCTTTCATCTCAGTCAATGGCCAAGCAGGTTACGGAACTAAAGCATCAGTTAGGACTAAATTTTTGGATATTTTATGTACTGGAAACATAGAGATAATTGTGACCTGCTTTAATAATTTGTGTGTGGCCCATTTCACATAAGAGTAGTAGCTGGTTACAGATAACATGGATTTTGTTTTATTACTGTTATAGCCCGAAGTATTCAAATATTAATAAAATGGAAATATTGTTCAATATCTAAAGTACTGAGCTACTGTATTAGTTAACTGCCTAAAATTCCCCTATATTCTTTTCCTAATCCAGTAAACTCATTTTGCTTCTAGACATGCATATGCCATAAATCTAGCATCTCTAATACATTACTGTATTCAGATGTTATTTGTTCCTAATAAACAGTGATCATTTTCAGGGTCCATAAACTGAATTTGAACTGAATATTTCACATGTTTATCTTTACTCTAAAATGGAGCTTGTGAAAATGTAGTTTAAAACAGATAACACTGCCGAAAGGTAAACTGGATTCACCTGGGATGATGAGTACACATATCTTGGGTAAAATGAGCTAATAAAGACTTAATGACCACAGTGATTGTCCATGTATTTCTCTGTGGATAAGTAGTGTTCCCTCTTCCATAGCAGAAGCTGATTTGCTCCGACATTGGAAGTCTTGAGCTGGAAAAAGATTGCTTCCAGTGTCACCAGAGAGAAGTCTTATTGTAGATTAGGGTATTTAGGTGGAGACAGGACAGAAACCCATAATTTTTTATGGTTGATAAATAAGGAAATTTTCTCATTTATTTCTGTTTCAGATAGGTTTCAAATATTGTAATTCAAATGGAATATTTGGAATAAATATTCAGAATTTCGTTTTATTAAGTATGGGTAGCATTGGGTAGGTTATTACTGTCTAATACTATAAATATATCCATATTAATATTTTATTAATACTGTAAAGCTAGCTACAAAGTAACCTGTCATGAATCACAGATGACCTTGCCTTCAGTTTATCATGCTTTGTTTTGTCCTGATTGTGACACTGATGAGGGACGTCTTAATCTATCAGACAAGGGACAGACTCTTTACTTGGGCAGGGTAAAGCAAAGGCATATGACTAGAGTAGAATGCAAGAGGGAGTTGCTTGCTGGCTATAATTTTGTTGTCATTTCGAGTATTGTGATCATTTCATTGATGTGACAGTGCTGGGCTTTACATATAATCCCTTAGCCTGTGCTCACTTTCAGTCTTATTCATTCCCTGTCATTCATATTGATTAGATGAGATCTGGCTGACAAATATATATAAGAACAACAGACTATTCAGTTATTGTATCAAGATGAGATGAATGAATTATATTGTATTCTTCCCAAAATGTAGGTTATAAATAATTCTTTAAATAACTAGGCTGTAAGATGAGCAAGCGCATTTTCATAACTATATATTCCCCCACTGATGCTCCATACAAATTATGTGTTTAATTGATGTCACATTGCATTACAAGTTATAAAGTGCCATCAGCAGGAAATTCCTTCTGTTTAGTTTTTCATTAAGTCTTTGTCTGGATAGGAGCCAAAGCCAGATGTGACACCAAGGTTTTACCATTTTCTTAAGCTAAAATGGAATGACTTTTCTTTCATTTCTTCAAATAGGTTGTTATCGATGCTTTTAGATTGATCAATGCTAATATGATGGTGTTAGGACACGAGCCGAGGCAAACAACTTCCAATCTTGGTCATCTGAACAAGCCATCTATCCAGGTAAATATATCCATCATAAATTAACATTTCCGTTTATATGGTTAAAATGAACAGTTCTTGAGATATTTACTGAAGAAGAAAATTGGACCTTTTGCATTTTAAAAGGTCTGGTTTATGTCATATCAACCATAATCTTTAAGAATGTCCTTTATAAATTTTGTTTTGCGTGGCCATACACATGCATTATCTTAAAGGGAACAGCTTGTGCGAGGCCTGTACAGTACCTTCCGGGTTGCTGCATGTGCACAAAGCTTACAAAGAACATCGCTCTTGCATATATTGTGTTAATAACAATCGGGCCTGGCCATTTCAGATTAAGAATTCCTGTAACACTATTTTTATCTGACTTTTTGATTTGCAAACCCTAATTAAGTACTGCAATGAAAAAGTCTATTGATGCTATTATAGTATCAAGCAAGAAGATTGTAGAGGATCTTGGCTTATGGTTTTAAGTTGTACTTTTATTGAAGTCTATACAACTATCAAAGATAATGAGCAGAAAATGTGCTAGGGGTTTTGACTGGGCATAGACAAGTCCATACATGCATGTTTCAGGAGAATAGTTCCCTGACCCTTTTATGACTGTGCTATAATGACCTCTCTTGTTAATTTCATGACATTGTTCCAAATCATTACAACAGCAATGGTATCCTGTAGATACAGAAGGAAGTCAATATACAAGTAGAGCATTTTTATGCCTTTTGAAACACATTTAATTGCACCTGTAACCTAAGAAGGAATGTGCATGCCCCTTTGTGTTCCAAGAAAAATAATTTTAAGAAAAAATGTTTCAAAAGTATCCCCAGTTCAAAGATTTCTCTAAGTCCAGGAGACATTAATTTTAGGTAAAAGGATTTGATATGGACTTGTTTTGGTAATACTGGAAGTACAATGTGTTGAGTAATCATGATTAGATTTTGTGGAGAACCTGTTTATTCAGACTGAAAGTTGTAGTTTTATTAAGTCTAAGCCTGTTGTCTGTTCTTTGTTGATTTGTTGTAAAACTGAGCAGCAATGAGGCCAGGAAAATAAAATGAAAAATTCCAATCAGCACTTATAAAGAAGAACATTATAAAAGTTGGCATTGGCTAGTGGACATATAAACTAATTAGGCTACATCTATCTCCCTCTCTAATAATGTAGAGGAACAGTGTTATTGTTAGATGGAGTCTTAATTGGTACCTCTTAATCAAATTCAAAAATAATGACTAACTTTTTTTGCTTCTGATTTTAAAATGTGTACACTGGCTGCTATAGCACTGACACAACTCATATTAAAGTCATAACTGACATCATTTTTGACTGACGGGTAAACTATTCCTCCGTGACCTGTTTGCTGCCTTTGGCACTGTTGACCACGCCCCCCCTCCAGCGCTCAGTTATCCAGCTGTCTGCAATTGCCCTCACCTGGTTCCATTTCTATCAATCCCATCACAGCCAGAGAATCACCTGCATTGATTCTCTTTCTCTTACTGCACATTCCTCAGGAGCCCCCCTCAGTGATCAGCCTCTCCTGTTGCTCATCAGTAGTGGATGAGTAGAAATTTTCTGCAACTAAATAGTGAGAAAATCAAAATCATTGTCTTTTCCCCACCACCAACTCTGCCCCTTATTCACCAGCTCCATCCTTCTTCCTAGCCCCCGTCTGGCTGTTGGCAACCTTAGCATCCTATTTGTCCCTGAACTGAGTTTCCAACCCGTAACTTCTCAATGACCAAGACTGACTACTTCACCCCCATAACATTGCTTGCTTCTGCCTCAGCTCATTTGCTGTGGGAATGCCCATCCATGCCTTTGTTACTTCCAGACTCAATTGTTCCAATGCTACCTGGCTGTCCTCCCACTTTGCACCCTCTGTAAACTTGAGTGCATCTGCTGCCCAAATCCGAACTCGCACTAGGACTTATTCACTCACCACATCTCTGCCCACTGACTAATATTGGTTCCTGGTCTGACAATGCCTTGATTTAATAAAAAAACTCTCATCCTTGTCTTCAGATCCTCCCATGGCTGCTCTCTACCCTATCTTTGTAACCTCCTGCAGCCCTACGACCTTCTCGGATTTCTGTGTTTTTATTTATTCACCATTGGTGACAATGGCTTCAGCTTAAGCTTGGAATTCCCTCTATAAACATCTTTGCCTCTATACTTCTCTCCTTTTAAGATGCTCCTTAAAATCCGGCCTGGTTCCCACTTGAATTATCAACCTGACATCTGTCATACTTCCGCTTCATCTTACTCTTCATCTCTTTATTCATCCAGAGAATTCTGGCTTTGTTCTACTTTTCCCCCTCATGGAAATGTACCTGAACTATCTCCTTTTTAAAGGCAAGTCATTGTTCAATTACAGATTTGTCTGCCAATCTTTGATTCCAATTTACTTGGGCCAGATTCATTCTCATCCCATTGAAATTAGCCCTCCCCCAATTAATTATCTTTATCTGGATTGCTTTTTGTCCTTTGCCATAGCTAATCTAAACCTTATGATACTGTGATCAACGTTTCTCTATTGACACTTGAATCACTTGACCCACCTCATTCCCTAGAATCGGATCCATTAATGCTACCTTCCTTGTTGGACAGGAAACACTGATGTAGAATATTCTCCTGAACACACTTTAGAAACTCTTCTGCATCTCTACGCTTAATACTACTGCTATCCCAGTCTGTATTAGGTTAATTGAAGTCTCCCATTATAACTATTCTATAGTTTTGCACCCCTCTATAATTTCCTTGCAATTTTGTTCCTTTGTATCTTTCTCACTAGTTGGAGGCCTATAGAATACACCCAGTAGTTTTTTAGTACCTGTATTGTCTCATAGCTGTAACCAAATAGATTCTGTCCTTGACCCCTCTGGATAATTTTTCTTCAGCACAGTAATATTCTCCTTAATCAACAATGCCACTTCTCTTAGTTTCTTTCCTTCCCTATCTTTCCGTTCAGGAATATTTAGTACCTTCATGAAGATTTTGCCCTTTTTTGAACCAGGTCTCCATTATTGCCACAACATTATAATTGTGCTTTGCTACTCTGCCTGCAGCTGACCAGCATTATTTACCAAACTCCATGTGTTCACATACATGCACTGAAAATCCCTATGGATGAATAAAGATGTAAAGGAACAATTGAGAGTTAGTGAAACATACACTAAGTACATAGACAGCAGATGAGTGCATGATAAGAGAGGACACAGTGGTTAGGAGATAAGTAAAAAAAAGTTAGGAAAGCAAGGAGGAACTATGAAATTAAATTATCAAGGAACATAAAACAAAATAGTAAAATATTTTACAGGCACATCAATAAAAAAGGGTGGGAGGTATAGGAATAAGACCATTAAGGGATAGGCAGGATGATACCACAGCAAGCGATAAAGAGCTGGCAGAAATATTAATTAATTATTTCCCTTCAATATTTATTAGGGGGAAAGAACAAAAAATGACTTTGAATAATGACATGAGCAATGAGATAATTGCAAGTGCATTTAACTTTTTAAAAGGGGATGTATTGAATAAACTAAGCAGACTCAAGGAGGTTAAAGCCCATGGTCCGGATGAATTACATCCACGCATTTTAAAAAAAATCTAGGGAAGAGTAAACAGTAATCCATTAGGAAATTCAGAAGAAACTAGTGTGGTGAGAATGTGGAACACAAGGAGTGGTTGAATAATATAGCATAATTGTGAATACTATAGATGCATTTAAGGGAAAGGAAGACAAACATCTGAGGGAGAGGGGAATTGGGTTACAGTGTTGGATATAGATGAGGAAAGATGGAAGGATGCTCAAGTGGAGCATAAATGTCTCATGGACTGGCAGGGCTGCATGTCCTGTTCCCATGCTGTAATATCCTAAGTAATCTCATGTAATACTTTAGAACTTATTACCTTCCCTCTTAGTCTGACCCCACTTCATACATTACTGTTTCCAACTTTAGTGCTTTCTGTCCTAATTTTGTGCACCTTGGTTTTTCCTCTCGAATGATACCTCCTGATACCCCTGCCAAGTTAGTTTAAACCCTCCCCAACGGTACAAGGAAACTGTCCTATAAGGATTAGTCCTGGCTTTGTTCAAGTGCAACCTGTCTGGCCTGTAAAGGTCTGATCTCCCTTGCATCCAGTCTCAATGCCCTTGGAATCCTAAAGCCCTCCCTCCAGCACCCACCCCTCCAGCCTGCATTCATCTGCTCAATTCTCATTCATGCGTGGGTCTGGGAGTAATCTGGATATTTCTACCTCTGAGGCTCTGATTCCTGGTTTCTTTCCTAGCTTTGAATTCTGCCTGCAGAGCCTATTCCTTTTTCTACCTATGTCCTTGATGATGAAATGGATCATGACCTCTGGCTGTTCAGCTTCCCCTCAGTCCTTTGCAGCTCAATGACATCCTTGACCCAGGTATGAGGGAAGCAACATGCCATCCTGGATTCATGCCTGTGGCCACAGCAATGCCAGTCTGGTGTCCCAACTATACAATCCCCCATCACTATTAATTGTAAATAAAATTCTAATCAGCTTAAAATTCCTACCTAGGTATTCTCTGTGTAACTTCTGCATATAATACATATTAACAAATTAGTTCCTCCAAAAATTACGCTTTAATTCCTCTTAAAAGCCTAAACTTTTCTATGTATAACATTGATCATTGATAAAATTGAAGTATATGAGTCTTTGCACCCCTGGACCATAATTTCTTAATTCTGTACAGGTTGAGTTGTATTTCAGCGCAGCATTTGAGTAGAAATGTCATTTCATAAAGGAGAAACATCCATGTTCAATTCAAAAACTATTTTTTGTTCATACTATACAGCTGAAAGCATTATTGTCCTTAAGACAATTAGGTTTTTTGGTCCACTTAGTAGACTTGATGTTGCTTGCCTTCTGTAATAAATTTAAATTTTGTGTTTTTTATTACACAACTGGGGAAAAAAGTAGGGAGGAGGTTCTTGGATGAGTACAGGAGGGAATTGCTGTAACCGGGACAAAATATCAAAAAAAAGCACTGATTTTTTTTCCCCCCACAGGTGTTTTAGCAAATTTACTTGTGACATTTGGAGTATTTTTTTAAATTCCTAATTTTAATTAACTTTAAAAAAAAATTACACGTCTTTATTTACAGATGGCTTGCTAGTGTTGTCAGTGTCAATATTTTGACCTAGTTCCTGGTTCTGCAATTGTAGCAATTTAAGTTGGAAGATAGATGTAG
Organism: Carcharodon carcharias; assembly: GCF_017639515.1. Lineage (NCBI taxonomy): Eukaryota > Metazoa > Chordata > Chondrichthyes > Lamniformes > Lamnidae > Carcharodon > Carcharodon carcharias. The sequence goes on along the minus strand of NC_054478.1, from coordinate 64,018,237 downwards.
ACAGCTGTGCTACTTTATTTTTAAACTAAGGGCTACGTGTCAATTATAAGTTCCAGTCACAAAAATAAAATATAATGCATTTTAGATTCCTGAATTAATTTCATTTCAATAAAAATTGTATGAGCATATTGCTCCTCTTTTCCTCAACACCTTCTCAGTAGTTTTCTTCCCTCAGATTTTTGTAGGCTGCACACATTTTACACCTAGGAACACTCTGCTTTCAAAGCATTTTTAAAAAAATCTCATGAAATGAATGAACAATTTTCTCAGTGCTTCTGAGACTAGCTGCTGCGAAGATGGTTATTTTTCATCTTTTGTATTGGAGCTAATGGTGGAATAATGGATTTAATTTACCCCACTTTATTGAGCTCCTCTCCTTTACCCCATTGCTGTGGGAAAACACAAAGCTGAGATTGGATGCTTTGTGTAACAAAGGAAAATTAGTGAGCAAGTTTCCAAAAGCACCCAAATCAATATCTAACATGGATTCAGAGGAATTATGAAGATGGGATGTGGTTAGGTGAGTTGGAGTTTATCCTAAAATAAAATCAACATATTTTTCATGTTAAACCTTTGTAGTCAAGGTTCTTCTTAAATCTTTCTGTTATATACATTAATGAGTGGAGGAGATTGAACCTTTCTTTCAAATGTGCTTGTGAGTGAATTTCACTTCGATGATTATTTTCAAATCTGGTCATAATTGACTGTTATGTTGTAAATTTGATGTGAGAAACCCATTGTTTATGCTTATTTGTACAGCAAATTATTGCCAATTGCATCTTCTGTCAATCTTATTTTCAGCGAATAAATTGAAATAACCAGATTGTGCAGGTTAGACCAGTCATGTTGATGTGCCCGTTTCTATTGATCAGTGATGATTTTTGTACTTTTTTTAGGCTTTGATTCATGGGTTAAACAGACATTACTACTCTATCACCATCAATTACCGGAAGAATGAACTTGAGCAAAAGGCAAGATTAATTTTTAATCTTAATTTTTGATTTACAATTGTTCATTTGATTTACAATTTGCGTGCCATAGTCCATTTAATGCATCATATCTTAAGATTGTTAAAAAGTTAACCATGGATCACCCTTAAACACACTTCACATTTTCCATAAACGATCTAAGTTTGCCATTATATAGCAGCTGCAACATAATATAACACAACCGTAATAGTTGTCATAAGGTGGGCAGACTTAATACATTGTCATTGCCCTGACCAACTCTGAGTTGATTAGCATTAGTGAAGCAGCCCAGTGGTATAATGGAGGAAAAATTTCACGCAAAACAACAACTGTTATGCTGTATGTGAAACATTGTAATCATATAAAATTATACAATGAGATAAAACGGAAGGAGGCTATTTAGGCAACCATGCCTGTGCTAGGTATTACTATAATGGCCCTATCCAATTAATCCCACTCCTCTGCTTTTATGCCGTAGCCCTGTAAAATGTTCCTTTCCCGTATTTGTCCAATCCTGTTTTGAATCTATCAGCGAGAAAGATGCACGGCAGGTTTATTTACAGTAAAGTCCCGCCATTTGCGGGGGTTACATTTCCGTGATATCATGAAATTGCGAAGGGGGAACATGTTTTTGAATGGGATTCAATTAGATAGGTTCCAGCCATGCGAGGGCACTACGGGACTCACCAGCAAAACATTTGGTGCAGTACCTGTGTAGGTTAGATGGGGGAGCCTTCTGAGCATCAGTGAAGATTTAAAATTGAACCGAGATGTTATCGTAGCTCTGGACCCAGCAATTCTGACATTTCCAGGTTAGTCCTTTCGTTTAGGGTGCCGATATGGCCAATCTTTTGGTGTGTGGAACTGTTGGAATCCCAACGTGCATATTGACCAGTGAATGCAGGCTCTAGGCTCAATTCTCGCAAGCATCTTTGTTGAGTTCCATGAGAAACACATCTTCAATGGAGTGACACCCAACCCCCACCCCTTGCATGGTTCTGATATGTAGATGATATGTTTGCTATATTTGAATCCGCAGCTGCATATAAGAATTTCCTTACACGCCTTAATGGACTTTGTCTTGCGCTCAAATTTGCCATTGAAGTGGAGCAGTCAAATGAGCTCTCTTTCCTTGATGTGCCAGTTGGGAAATCTGCTAGGGGATTCCCTACTATCATCCACCACAAGCCTACCTTCTCTAGTCAATATATGCGTCAAGATCCCTACAGTTCTCCGCACTATAAGATTGGTCTTATTGGCAACCTCATAAATAGGACCCGAGCCATTTGCTCATTGTGCAAGCTTGATGCTAAAATAGGGTGCATCACAGTTATCCTGTGAGATAATGGCTCCCCTGATCAGATCATTGCTTGCTTTATATTGCGCAAACTCAATGACTCGGCCTAAGGCTGCCACTTTTGATCCTAAAAAGATTCTAGTCTACCTCAGATTACCCTGGAAGGTAAGGTATCTCAAAAATTTAAGCAACAGAGGAAGCTAGCCGTTTCATGCTGCTGTAATGCAGTAGCAATACAAATGGAGGCTGCCATCAAGCCAAAAAGACAATCACACAAATGAAATAGCATGCCCCTATGGCTGTTTACAATGGGCAAGTTACAGACTGTATCCAACCAGTCCGTGCTTGCAAAACTCAAAAAATAGCGGGGGATTTTCCCCTCGTTGGTGGGGGGGCGCGGCAGGCGGGTCTGGGAGTGGCTGCGAAATGGTCCATTACCCACTATTGGGCACTGACTGCGATTTCATGCTGGCTGGCCAACTAATGGCCAGCTAACGTGAAATGCGCACTGGGAGCCACAGAGCTGCCGGGGTGGGGGCAGGAGGAGTGCAAGCACTGAAGCTTGCGCATGCACAGGGGTGCGCTTACTGAAAGTTTCCTGAAGGCACAGAGCTGCCTCAGGGAGCTGAAGGTTTAAAAAAATTAAAAATAAAGATTTTAAAAACAAGGAAAACATGTCCCCACATGTTACTCTGTCACATGAACAGGGATGTGTGAAAAATGGGTTGAAGTTTTTTTTATTGCTTTTTCAGTCATTGTTGGAAACCTCATCCCGCCCATGGATGAGGTTTCACAAAAAAATGCAAAGGTCTCCTAGCCTATTTGTCCGCCCGCCAACCACAAGGTTGGACGGGCAGCAAAAAATTCAATTTATTTAATTGATTAATGAGCTTTAGAGCCCTCGTAATTGTCGGGCATGCTGCCGATTCTCTCTCGCACCCACTAACTGAAATATGAGTATGCGATGGTGTCGGGATGCTCACCTGATATCATCGTGTGCTATTTCATGCTTGGGTATGCGCCTGCACACCAAGCTGAAAATCCTGCCCATAGTGTCCAGCATTAGATGTGATTCCGCGAGTGCACAACATCTGCTAAATAACCGTGAGTGAGCAAAGAATTATGCTGACAACCAATTTAAGATTATCAGTTGGGCTTACAGTGTGGTGCATTTGATGTATTGGAAGCTACATGTAATAATACACCTGCTCTTCACAGACAGAGCATGTACACACATCGGCCTGAATTTTTCAGTCGGCGGGCAGGCTTGGCAGGCGCAGGCGGAGGTGGTCACGGAGTCGACCGTGATTGGTTCCTTGCTGCCATTTTACGTGGACGGGCCAATTAAGACACAGGGCTTCCTTGGGGAGATTGAAGAGCTTTGGAAATAAATAAATAAATGGTATAAAAATTTAATTAAACTGTGTCACATGAGATGGGCCATGTTTTATATTTCAGAGAAATTTTTTATTGAACTCAGAAGCTTTAGAAACCTGATTCCGCTCGTGGATGAGGATTCCTAAAAATCATAAAGGCTGCTTGGCCTTTTGTCTGCCCACCAATCATAAGATTGGACAGGCAGCGTAAAGTTGACCTTAAATTAGTTTCTTAAAAGGCCTTTTCAATATCGGTGGGCCCACAGCCTACTCCGCGCGCCCACTGAACGAAACATCGTGAGACAGCGCGATGACATCGGGACGCACGCCCAACATCATCGTACATCATTTTCGCACCGGCGTGTTGGGCTCGCCCCTGCACACCGACTGAAATTCAGGCCATTGTCTGTTTCAGCTGAACAAAATTGGTGACAGCCATTCTGTAGTTCATTCCCCAGGGCAATGCTTGACCAATCAGAGTCAACCTGCCTGGTTTGAATTTATTTGGCAGTTAACTGGTGCATTCTCCATGGCAATGCCACTATCAATCGGAGTCCACTTGTCAACTAATCAGCACTCTTTTTTCATGAAGTATAAATTGATGTTACTTTTACATTTGGTATTCTTGCGAATTGTCCTGATGAGTGCAAGATGAAAAGTTTTGACGTCTTTTTTCAGCAATATTCAAGTTCTGTGCTTCTAAACGACTATTAATATGGAAAACATTTTTTCTGTTACTCACTTGCATTTTGATTTTCATTCCTTTCTCAGTAACTTTCTTTAATCTATAATTTTTGAGGGTTTAATTTATTTTTGTTATGTGGATGAGCTGTATACTTGGAAATCTGTTTTTGATTATTTTTTATGATTCTTGACTTCAATAACTCCCTACAAGGTTTGGTGTTAAGATCTGCAATTATCATAGTTTTTTTTTTCTTTTAGAAGTAGGTAAAGAATAGTTGAAAAACAAAGTGTTCTTTTGAACCTAGATCACTGTGATTGTATTGATTAATCCCCACAATAACTTAAGGGCATAGCCCTCTTGCCTTTATGATAAAAATGCAAACATTCTAGGTCGATGCTCTATGTGAGCTTTTGAGACACTCAGAATTTAATAGAGAAAGATCAATGACCAAGATCTCCATGTCATCCGCTGGAGCAAGTGTGAAAAGATTGGTGCAACCTGACACAACTGGCATAACCTAATCATCACTTCTTTATTTACTTCATAATCTCTGTTGAGTCCTGCATCATTGGGTTTGACTTGTCACCTTGGTTTCTTGTTTTTAAAAAAGCTGGAATAATCTAACTTTGGTACAGGATTTAAAAAACGGTCAGCTAGGCATCTGACACACAACCTGTTAACATACTTAAGAGTCCAAATCAAATGTAAAAAATTCATGTAAGTGAATTTGCCATGGAACATGCTTTCTCCTACCTATTATTGCAACCTATCCAGTTAAGCTTAGTTCACATCTGCATGTTGGTAAAGGACATTTACTAAGGGTAAGGTTAGGGCTAGCGTCATCCAAAGTTCTGAATTAAAATTGTGCATTACAGATACAGCAATTGGATGTGGATCTTATTTTTCTTTAAAAGCTGTGGAGTAGCTGAGAAAGGCAAAGAGGATAATTCAGCAGTCACAGAATATCTTTGTGACTTTGGCCAGTATACTCAGAACGTTACAAACATGGTAGAAGTCAGACTGGAGGGAATTTAATAAGCAGCTTCATAAGAGATTGGCATGGAGCTTGAAGATGACAATTGGTTCAAGAATCTTATGGGGAAAAGGGTGATTAAAAATGGGCAGCAGTTGGGTAATGATTGTAGCTTTGAGGGGGAAAGGGTGGTACATTAGTTAGGGCACATTTGACAATGTTAGCAAACACAGGCCTAGGAAAAGTTGTTTTGCACTTTGCCAGCCTTAATAGCCCAATTATTGATACATGAATACAATATTAGTACATTAATATTTTAAGATCTCTAAGGAGTAACATTCTTAATGAAGAAAGTTGCAAAGGGATGTAACTGAAATCATTTACCCTGTTGCTTACGTGTTTAGGACGAGCCTGCCTGTTAGGACATTGGTTTATGAGGTCATCTGGAGCTGAGCGCATAGAAATCCAACCCCTCACTTGACAGTTCTATGTCTCCATTTTTTTATCCATTTACGGGATGTGGGCTTCGCTGGCTGGCCCAGCATTTATTGCCCATCCCTAGTCATCCTTGAGAAGGTAGTGGTGAGCTGCCTTCTTCAACCGCTGCGGTCCATGTGGTGTAGGTACACCCACAGTGCTGTTAGAGAGTTCCAGGATTTTGTCCCAGCGACAGTGAAGGAACGGCGATATATTTCCAAGTCAGGGTGGTGAGTTACTTGGAGAGGAACCGCCAGGTGGTGGTGTTCCCATCTATCTGCTGCCCTTGTCCTTCTATATGATAGTGGTCATGGATTTGGAAAGTGCTGCAGAAGGAGCCTTGGTGAATTCCTGCAGTGCATCTTGTAGATGGTACACATTGCTGCTACTGTGCGCCGGTGGTGGAGGGAGTGAATGTTTTTGGATGGGGTGCCACACGAGCGGACTGCTTTGTCCTGGACAGCATCAAGCTTCTTGAGTGTTGCGGGAGCTGCACTCATCCAGACAAGTGGAGAGTATTCCATCACACTCCTGACTTGTGCCTTGTAGGTGGTGGACAAGCTTTGGGAGTCAGGAGGTGAGTCACTACTTGCAGGATACCTAGCCTCTGACCTGCTCTTGCAGCCACAATATTTATATGGCTAGTCCAATTCAGTTTCTGATCAATAGTAACCCCCAGAATGTTGTTGATGGGGATTCAGTGATGGTAATGTCATTGAACATCAAGGGGTGATGGTTGGATTTTATCTTGTTGGAGATGGTCATTGCCTGACACTTGTGTATCGTGAGCCCAAGCCTGGATATTGTCCAGGTCTTGCTGCATCTAATCATGGACTGCTTCAGTATCTGAGGAATCGTGAATGCTGCTGATGATTGTGCAATCGTCAACAAACATCCCCACTTCTGACCTTATGATAGAAGGAAGGTCCTTGATGAAGCAGCTGAAGATGTTGGGCTGAGGGCACTACCTTGAGGAACTCCTGCATTGATGTCCTGGAGCTGAGATGACTGACCTTCAACAACCACAACCATCTTCCTTTGTGCTAGGTTGACTCCAACCAGTGGAGAGTTTTCCTCCTGATTCCCATTGACTCCAGTTTTGCTAGGGCTTCTTGATGCCACACTGTCAAATGCTGCCTTGATGACAAGGGCAGTTACTCTCACCTCACCTCGGGAGTTCAGCTCTTTTGTCCATGTTTGAACCAAGGTTGTAATGGGGTCAGGAGCTGAGTGGCCCTGGTGGAACCCAAACTGGTTGTCAGCGAGCAGGTGATTGCTAAGCAGGTGATTGGTAGCACTGTTGATGACCTCTTCCATTACTTTACTGATGATTGAGAGTAGACTGATGGGGCGGTAATTGGTGGGTTGGATTTGTCCTGCTTTGTGTAGAGGATGTACCTGGGCAATTTTCCTAATAGCCATTGAGCAGCAATCTGGATTAATGTGAAAACCCTCACTCTAGTGTTAAATAAATGGGTCTGCCAATCTCATGCTACTAGATTATCTTGTAACCTATTCAACCTCAAAGAGTTCTCATTTTCTTCCCTGCCCCCAAGAATGCATTCTATCCAGGAAGATCGTCATGAGACAACTAATGGCCAATTGACAATTTACGAAGCAGATGACAGTAATTCCTTCCATACAGCATGCTGAACACTACAGCATGCCTTTATATGTGTAATTGTTTTGCCCCCATTTCTGACAGCAGCTTTGACTACATACTCTATCAATGTTGATTTCATCCATTGGAGGTCCAGAGTTTACTCATCACCAACTGTTTAATCCAGCGACAGGTTAATAAGTGATTCTAATTTTGAAGAATTCTATCCTGAGTGAGCTGCTCAGTTATATAATTGTGGATTTGAATTGGCACTCTTGCTGAACGAGTAGAGATCCATATTGAATAAATGAGCTCAACGATAAACCGGAAATTACGTTGAACAATCTATTTTTACTTAGTTCTGTTGAAGAGTCATACGGACTCGAAACGTTAACTGTGTTCCTCTCCGCAGACACTGCCAGACCTGCTGAGCTTTTCCAGGTATTTTTATTTTTGTTTTGAACAATATAATGTTTGAAATACAATTTGAATAAACACCTGAAAAAGGAATAAGTTCAAGATTCAGCTTTGCAGAGATAATTTATATAGTTGTGGCAGTGTATGCTTTGAGCTTAACTAGTTTTAGAGTGACATTTAGCAAAGCTATGAAGATGCATATAAGTTTGGTCTACTGACCATCTACCTCTCCCTAATTCTCTCAATGAATTCTAGTTGTTTGTCATTTCTGCACAGCTCCAAAAAGTTTTGAAATGTATTGTTGATTCCATGTTATGTACTGTGAGAGGTATATTCTATTGAATTGACATCTGTGAATGGAGACAATTGATTCATTGATTGCTTCTTCTGGAGACAAAACATGTGGATAAATACATGGAGGAAATATTTCTAGGGCTGTGAACAAAGAGCAGGGGAGTAGGACTAATTGGTAGTTCTTCCAAAAAATTGACAAAGGCACAATTGACTGATGCTGTATGATTCTGTATGATTCTGTAAGATCATGGAACAACATCTAACTAAATGGGCAGAAGGCATTCTTGATATTAATTTTTGGAAGGTAACAATTCTCCTGAAAAAGTTGAGTTCCATGTGAAGAGAGCTCTTTGAAGAGGTAGCCTACACATTCTCATTATCTTTCAAGCTCAAATAAATTCCAAGTTCACAACACAACCATTGTGAACACTCTCCACATGGAAAAACAAAGATATAAATATAGATTTGCCTCAAATCACAAGTAATATGGCTTCAGATGAAAGTTGAGGTAGGAAATAGAAAATCTATTTTATTTCTAGATCTGATGGTCTTTCTCTTGTTTCTATCGCGCATCATCGAATGCAAATAATCCAAATGTTCCCTTCATTCCTTGCATGCATCAAGAACCATAGAGCTTTTGATGCCTTTTTCTCCTGACTCTTTTGGAGGATGGGAAAAATGATTTCAGCCAGCAGCTGGTCCCTTGTGCCCTCTTGATTAATTTAGGAATTATGTCATTGCTTTAGTAACTGTTTACAACTAGTTAATGTACGTGTTTTGTGTTAGGGTGAGAATGCCTTCCAATGCTACTTTTACCAAAGCTTGTGAAAACATTTTGAGTGGCTCATGCGTGTGTTTTATAGCACAGTATTACCTTGGACATTATGGAGAAGTTTCACCATTTCAAACTTCATAACTAAGCCTCTAAAAGTGGGAGTAGAAAATATGCCTTTGGCAGTAACAGGAGAATACCTATGCTAGTTAGCCAGGAGTGTTTTCTGTAAGAGTGGGTTCTTACTTAAAGGATGGTGCTGTGCTGAGAGCATTCTCTTTTGTTGTGAACCCAGCTGTGATTCCCCTTGGACAAGCCTGATCCAAGGGTGGAACCCAGCTTAATAGATCCTAACTTTTGTTTATTTGTTTAGATACATGGAGCGTAGCTACTGAACAGAGTCACAGGATTCAGCTGATATTCTTTTAACAAAAGAATAAAACATTTATTCAACAAGAAAAGATGAACTATATTACAATACCCCTTCACCCACAATTATAGTTTTACAGATATATACAGATTTATAAGGATAACCCAAGTTATAAAAGCTATTTTATACTCTAATGTTCACAGTAAGTACACAATCCATGTAACACAATTGGCAAACTGCAGTCAGGCACACCACACTCTGAAACAAAGTGACAGATGCCACCTCATCCAGATGCCATGGATCTCTCATCAACTCCCCCAAGACGCTTGTCACACTGTGAGCTAACCAGTCTCACTGAAGTCGGTTTTTCACACGAGGGTTTCCAATCTCCACTCTCAAAGAATTCGCTTTGGAACCTTCTCCCAAACTAATGTTCTCTCACAGACATCTTCTGCGAGGGTTCACCTCCAGGGTTCTGATTCTGATGTTCCTTTGCCCTAGGTCACCGCATGCATTCAAGCTGTCTTCCATGCACTCTCTCTCAAATGCTCAGCTATCAACAGTACCATTGCTTTGTATGGTGGGGGGTGATGGTGTAGTAGTAGAGACCCAGGGTAATGCTCTGGGGACCCGGGTTCGAATCCCACCACGGGATAAAAAAAAATCTGGAATTAAAAATCTAATGATGACCATGAAACTATTGTCGATTGTTATAAAACCCATCTGGTTCACTAATGTACTTTAGGAAATCTGTTGTCCTTACATGGTCTGGCCTACACGTGACTCCAGATCCACAGACCTCTGAAATGGCCTAGCAAGCCATTCAGTTGTAACAAACCGCTACAAAGTCACAAAAAAGGAATGAAATCGGATGGCATGAAATGGCATCGACCTAGGCACCTGAAACGACAATGGCAACCTTGGCCCTGCAAAGTCCTGCTTACTAACAATTCCTCCACTCTGGTGCCAAAATTGGGAGAGTTGTCTCAGCCTGACAGATCGTACCTTACAGATAATGTCCCAGACACCACCATCAGCATGTCCTGTCCCAACGGCAGGAGAGGCCCAGCAGAGGTGGCAGCACAGCGGTATAGATTCAGGAGGGTGTTGCCCTTGGGAGTCCTCAACATCTGCTCCGGACCCCATGAAGTCTCATGACAACAGGTCAAACATGGGCAAGGAAACCACCTGCTGATTACCACGTACCGTCCTCCCTCAGCTAATAATCAGTGCTCCTTCACGTTGAATACCACTCGGAGAAAGCACTGAGGGTGGCAAGGATGCAGAATGTACTCTGGGTGGGGGACTTCAATGTCCATCACCAAGAATAGCTCAGTAGCCCCACTACTGAACGAGCTGGCAAAGTCCTAAAGGACGTAGCTGCTAGACTGGGTCTGCAGCAAGTGGTGAGGGAAACAACGAAGGAAAAACATACTTGACCTCATCCTCACCAACCTACCTGCCGCAGATGCATCTGTCCATTACAGTATCAGTAAGAGTGACCACTGCACAGTTGTTGTGGAGACGAAGTCCCAGCTTCACTTTGTGTTGTGTGGCACTACCACTGTGCTAAATGGGATAGATTTCGAACAGATCTAGCAACTCAAGACTGAGCATCCATGAGGCGCTGCGCTGTGGGCCATCAGCAGCAGCAGAATTGTACTCGAGCACAATCTGTAACCTCATGGCACAGCATATCCCCCACTCTACCATTACCACCAAGCCAGTGGATCAACACTGGTTCAATGAAGAGTGCAGGAGGGCATGTCAGGAGCAGCACCAGACATACCTAAAAATGCAGTGTCAACCTGGTGAAGCTATAACTCAGGACTACTTACATGCCAAACAGCATAAGCAGCAGGTGATAGACAAGGTTAAGCGATCCCCCAACCAATGGATCAGATCTAAGCTCTGTAGTCCTGCCACATCCACTCGTGAATGAGGTGGAATATTAAAGAACTCACTGGAGAAGGTGGCTCCACAAATTTTGAGTTCAGTTTGTAGACTGCTGCCAAACAGAGGCCATCTAGAAGGGACAGATAGCCAGTCCCAAGCTAAAGAAAAGACCTCAAAATCTGGTGGGGTGAAACAGGAGAAAGTCCCAAGCAGACCTTCTAGCCAAAGGGAGGACAGGAATCTGGAAAAGGTCCTGTTAATGAAGTTAAGAGTGAGAGGCAGAAAGAAATGCTCCAAGCTTCAGATTTAAAGAGACAAAAGCTGCAGAAAGCAGATTAAAAGCGAGAATAGCTTGCAAAAGGCAAGAAGGACCAAAAAGATGGCTGAAGGTCTGTAACTCTTTGCTATGGGCATTAAAAAAAATACATTCGTGGGATGTGGACTTTGCTGGCTGGGTCAGCATTTATTGCCCAGCCGTATAGGCCAGCTCAGTTGGTAGCACTCACCTCTGAAGCACAAGGTTCCAGGTTTGAGACCCACTCCAGGCCTTTAACACAACAATCAAGGCTGATGCTCCATTGCAGTATTAAGGGAGCATTGCATGGTTGGATGTGCCATTTTTGGAATGAGAATTTAAACAGAGATCCCACCTTCCTGCGTGGGTGGATATGAAAGATCCCTTGGAACTATTTCAAAGAGTGGGGGAATTATTCCCAGTATTGTGGCCAATATTTATCGCTTGATCAAATCACAAAAACAAATAATCTGATCATTATCACATTGCTGTTTCTAGGAGTTTGCTGAGTGCAAATTAGCTGCCCTGTTTCCTACATAACAGTGGCTACACATCAAAAAGCACTTCATTGGCTGCAAAATGCTTTGAAATGTTCGATGGTCATGAAAAGCCCTACATAAATGCAGTAGGGAGGCGGTGGCATAGTGATACTGGACTAGTATTCCAGAGACCCAGAGTAATGCTCTGGGGACCCGAGTTAGAATCTCACCTCAGCAGATGGTGAAATTTGAATTCAATAAAAATCTGGAATTGAAAGTGATGATGACCACGAAACCATTGGCAATTGTCATAAAAACCCATCTGGTTCACCAATGTCCTTTAGGGAAGGAAATCTGCTGTCCTCATCTGGTCTACATATGATTCCAGATCCACAGCAATGTGGTTGACTCTTAAATGCCCTCTGAAAAAGGCAGTTAGGGATGGGCAATAAATGCTGGCCTAGCCAGCAAAGCCCACATGAACGACTTAAAAAAAAATCTTTATTTTTTCTGTAACTTTTTCTACATTTTAACTCATTGAATATGGAAATGCATTTTGAAAATTAAAATTGGGTTTGTATTATGTAGCAATACCAGAACTACAGTTATTTAAAATATCAAAACTACAATTACACAGTTCTCACTAACATTTTCATCAGTTTCCATGAGAAACGGGTTTTCGATGGAGTGACTCCTAACCTTGCATATTTCTGGTACATAAAGGATACGTTCGCTATCTGCAGCTGCATGTAAGAATTTTTTTTACACAACTTTAATGCATTTCACCCTGCACTCAAATTTACCTTTGAAATGGAACAGTCTGAAAAGCTCCTTTTCATCGACATACTAGCTGAGAAATCCACTAATGAGTTCTCTACTGTTGTCTACCATAAGCCAACCTTCACTGCTCAATATACATGTTGGGATTTCTACAGCTCCACGTGCTATAAGATTGGCCTCATTTGCAATCTTGTAAATAGGGCCTGAGCCATTTGCTCATTGTGCAAGCTTGATGCATGGGACACATCAAAGCTTTCCTACAGGATAATAGCTATCCAGATCAGATCATTGCTTGCTGTATATCGCGCACACTCCCAAATGGGCCTAAGCTTGCCACTTTCAAACCTGAAAAGTGGCCGTTCTACTTCAAATTATCCTGGAAGGGTAAGGTATCTCAAAAATTTGAGCAATAGGTGAAGCTAGTCGTTTCACACTGATACTATGCAGTAGCAACACAGTGGTATTTTCCACTAATATAGGAAGCTACTGTAAGGCATTCTACCTATCTCAAATGAGTAATGAGGTATGTGAATTTCAGTGCTGGTGCGAAACCAGGTACATTTTGGTCCCAACTACTGGCAGATAGTATGAAACAGCAAGTCCCTTCAGCTGCTCGCAAAAAGTAGAATACTGGCCGTATTCGACCAACCCATGCTTGCAGGTCTCAGAACATAATGTCTAATGTTAGATGCGATTCTGCAATTGAACAGCACTTGCTGACCATTCTCGATTGTGCTAGCAGTGTGCAATGTGGCTCACTTATGCTAACTCGAAGCTACATGTATTCATATGCATGGACCTATCCTCTACAGACGAAAAGAATATTTTTAAAAATTCATTTATGGGATGTGGGCATCACTGGCTAGGCCAGCATTTATTGCCGATCCCTAATTGCCCTTGAGAAGGTGGTGGTGAGCTGCCTTCTTGAACCACTGCAGTCCATGTAGTGTGGGTACACCCACAGCGCTGGTTGGGAGGGAGTTCCAGGATTTTGGTCCAGTGACAGTGAAGGAATGTGATATATTTCCAAGTCAGGATGGTGAGTGGCTTGGAGGGGAACTTCCAGGTGATGGTGTTCCTATGTATCTGCTGACCTTATCCTTCTAGATGGTAGCAGTCGTGGGTTTGGAAGATGCTGTCTAAGGAACCTTGGTGAGCTCCTGCAGTGCATCTTGTCAAAGGTACACATTGGTGCCCTGTGCATCGGTGGTGGAAGGAATGAATGTTTGTGGATGGGGTGCCAATCAAGCAGGCTGCTTTGTCCTGGTTGGTGTCAAGCTTCTTGAGTACTGTTGGAGCTGCACTCATCCAGGCAAGTGGGGAGTATTCCATCATACTCCTGACTTGTGCCTTGTAGATGGTGGACAACCACTGGGGAGTCAGGAGGCGAGTTACTCACCATAGGATTCCTAACCTTTGACCTGCTCTTGTAGCCACTGTGTTCAGTTCAGTTCTCATCAATGGTAACCCCTACGATGTTGATAGTGGGGGATTCAGCAATGGTAATGCCATTGAATGGCAACCGGCGATGGTTAGATTCTCTCTTGTTGGAGATAGTCATTGCCTGGTACTTGTGTGGTGCAGATATTACTTGCCAACTTGTCAGCCCAGAGCTGGATATTGTCCAGATCTTGCTACATTTGGACATGGACTGCTTCAGTATCTGAGGAGTCACGAATAGTGCTGAACATTGTGCAATCCTCAGCAAACATCCCCATTTCTAACCTTATGATGGAAGGAATATTGATTGATTGATGATGCAGCTGAAGATGGTTGGGCCTAGGACACCATCCTGAGGAACTCCTGCAATGATGTCCTAGAATTGAGACGATTGACCTCCAGCAACCACAACCATCTTCCTTTATGCTAGGTGTGACTCCAACCACTGTAGACTTTACCCCTGATTCCCATTGATTCCACCTTTGCTAAGGCATCTTGATGTCACACTCAGTCAAATCCTGCCTTGATTTCAAGGGCAATCACTCTCACCTCACTTCTGGAGTTCAGCTGTTTTCTCCATGTTTGAACCAAGGCTGTAATGAGGTCCAGGCATTGCGCTTTTTGTGAATTAAACAAAAGCATGGGGGCAGTAGTTCCCTGGTGCATTCTTTGTGGCAACTCGTCACCCAATCAGAAGTAACTTGGCAACGAATCATCACCCTTTTCTCATGCAGTATAAGTTGTTGCTCCCTTTGAAATTTGGCATTCTTCCATTGGTCCAGATGACTGCAGGATGAAAAACTTCATGTCTCTCTTTTTTAGAAATGCACTTATATGCTTTTTTTTAAGCTGACAATGAACATAGAAGATTTGTAAATGCAAATATTATCATCTGAAAGGTAACCTGAAAGATTGAGTTATTGTTATTGCAATTATATCCATTGAAGTAGAAATATGGGTGAATCTCGGGGATTTACAAAGAACAAAGAAAAGTACAGCACAGGAACAGGCCCTTCGGTCCTCCAAGCCGGCGCCAATCATATTGCCTGTCAAACTAAAACATTTTGCACTTCCGGGGTCCTTATCCCTCTATTCCCATCCTATTCATGTATTTGTCAAGCTGCCTCTTAAACACCACTATCGTACGTGCTTCCACCACACCTCCTCTGACAGCAAATTCCAGACACACACTACCCTCTGTGTAAAAAAACTTGCCCCGCATATCTCCTCTAAAGTTTTCTCCTCTCACCTTAAATCTATGTTCCCTAGTAATTGACTCTTCCACCCTGAGAAAAAGCTTCTATCTACTCTGTCCATGCCACTCAAAATTTTGTAAACTTCTATCAAGTCGCCCCTCAATCTCCGTCGCTCTAGTGAGAACAATCTGAGTTTCTCCAACCTCTCCTCATAGCTAATAACCTCCAGACCAGGCAGCATCCTGGTAAACCTCCTCTGCACCCTCTTCAATGCCTCCATATCCATCTGGTAATGTGGCGACCAGAATTGCACACAATATTCCAAGTGTGGCCTAACCAAGCTGCAGCATGACTTCCCAGCTTCTATACTCAATACCCCTGCCGATGAAGGCAAGCATGCCATATGCCTTCCTGACTACCTTATCCACCTGCGTTGCCACTTTCAGTGATCTGTGGACCTGTACACCCAGATCCCTCTGCCCGTCGATGCATTTAAGGGTTCTGTCTTAATAAGGTCCTTCCTTAGGTGTATTGAATTTATGTATAAGGAACAGCAGACCTAAATTAAGGCAGAATGCACTTCTGAAATACAATCTTCGTTGATTTAACTCAAATTAATATATGAACATCACCAACTTAATGCTCACTAAGTAAAAAAAGCTCTTTCAGACATACAACTCAGACATTAATCACTGAGATTAATGGGGCGCAATCTCTTACAAATGGCTATGCTCCTTATGATGTAGGTTAAGGGCATTGTGATGTGTTGGAGTACCATCATCTGATGCCATTGTACCAGCCTGCCACAGGTTAGAATTTTAAATGTCACTTCTGCTGGATTTTCAAATGATTATTAATTTTTAAGATTTTAAGTAATGTTGAAATCCTGTTGTTAAACAAGTAGATATTTATCTTGGGCTCTTTTCTACACTGCAGATGTTGTTGAACTTGCATAAGAAAAGTTGGATGGAGGGCCTGACACTTCAGGACTACAGTGAGCATTGTAAACTTAATGAAACTGTTGTCAAAGAAATGCTGGAATTGGCCAAGAACTACAACAAGGTAAATAAGAGCTATAATCCCAGACAACTGTAACTGCTCTGCAATGGTAAAACTATTGCAGGTCAAAAATTGTTTTATGCCATGCTTCTATTTTTTTTAAACCCTATAGTAAATTACTTTAAGTGTTCAGCTAAGACAATGATGAATTTTGTAAACTTTAATATTTATTTACTTTACAGGCTGTAGAGGAGGAGGATAAAATGACACCAGAACAACTAGCAATTAAAAATGTTGGGAAACAAGTAAGTATGGAATGTCTGAATAACCTAGAGTATGCTTTTCTCATAATCAGTTTAATCATAGATGAACCGATGACCAGGATGAATTAAGTTTATGTATAATCCTAAATTAATTTGGAAACACCATGACTAAGTATATAAATCTGTATGGTGTTATTCACAACCAAAATGGGATTTGGAGTATGAGTTCAATCATTAGCTTTGAGCTTAGTTCGTACTTTACCTCAGGTACCCTTTGGGGTGTTTTCAGCAAAGAGGGAGGACATTTAACCCAACAAATCTGTTCCAGCTGTTTGCAAAAGCAATCAAATTGTCCTGCATTCTCCCTAATAACCCTTCTTCCAATGTTTATTTGCTTTTTTCTCAATAGATGCAGAAGTCTTTGTCTCAATCACTCCCTGTGAATAAAGCATGTCATGCTCTAACAAATGTCTACATAATAAAAGTTCTCCTAACATCTAACATCATGCTCTTGAATTGACTACCTCCCATCACTCAGATACATTCATAACGCAGCCAAACAGGTTGATTTTCAAGCTGCAAATCCTTCCAACCCACACCAATGGCAGGTGGTAAGAGTGGGAGAGATTCCTGGTCAGCAATGTGATTGATGGAAAGAAAGTTGGAGCCTCTACCATCACTATCCAAAGTTCCATACTACAACATGCATGTAAAAGTGCATGTTGCCACAGTAACTCAGACTCCCTGAGTGATCTGTGACACCATCCTCACCATCACTCACTTGTCAATCAGAGGGAATAGTATTTCCTTATTTACTTCATTAACACCATTCATATTTTACAAATAAAGTTGTGCTAATTTCATCTTGGGCTTACCCTTTGACTCTTGCTTCAATGCTTGCCCTTTCAACGAATTATGTTGTCAAACCTTTAGTTCAGTATCTTTCCATTTAACCCATTCTTAGTTTTTTCCCCCCCCAAAATATGTTACCTGATGCTTCTTTCCATTAACTTTCATTTTGCACCTGTCTGCTCATTCTAGTAACCTGTGTTGCTTTTATGGAATGTGAACATTGCTGGCAAAGCCAGCATTTGTTAGCTGTCCCTAATTGCCCTTCAGAAGATGGTGGTGAGTGTTGTATGTTCAGTTCAGTAGGCCTCATGAAGAGGTTCTGAATCTTGCATGGTTTAATATCAAGTGTTTATGGATAACGCATAACTATGTACATATATAAAGGGTATAGCCCAAGCCATTAGCTAACTTCATGCTTGCTTCCACACAGGTCTTTGCCCAATCCACAAGTGTCTCTAGTCTCAGGTTATGTGGGCGATAATGTTTCCCAGTCCCACATTAACCCTTGCTATGCTAGATAGCCTTATACTACACCTCTTTAATGTCCAACGTATTGCAATACAATTGTGCTACCCCTTCTCCCCACCACCACCGCCCCCCACCCAATCCTCTCAAATCTCTGACTTTATAAATTCAGGTGGCCTGGAGGCTTTACAATTCTTCCAGATCTCATTTTGGTCACATCTGGAGGAGTGGGTTGGTTCTATTGATTTGGGCAACCTTTGTTGATTTGGAGTTTGAGTTGTTGGCAGTGTTTCTGGCGCTTGGCTGTCGTCTTCTGGTATGCTTTTTCCGCTCCTTGGAATTGAGCTTCTCTTTCTCAATTCCCCATCGGCTCTGCTCGGAGGCCACCGGCCTGTCCCGTTTTTTCAGGAGAGAATGGTCTGGTCCTTTTGGTTTGAAAATGGTTTTGGTGGGGTGTACTGTAATCTTTCTGAAGTTGACGTTTCAAAAATGGAACATTCCTTTCCACTTGTTTCAGAATTTCACCCAACTATTTGTTTACTTTCTTTTTCAATTCTTTTCCAAGCTTATGAATGTTTTCATTCAGCTCAGCAACTACCTTGGTGAGTTTGGTTGTCTTTATTTCAGAGTTATCTGCGGAACCCTTATACAAGCTTAACAACTTCACCGGGGCATTGGGCATTCCGTTCCTTTTGGAGTCTTTCTTCCATTGTCACTGATTGCTCTTTAGACTCTTTCAATTCATTTTTTTAGACCCTTTAACTGTTTCTTAGAATTTTCCCTATCTGCTTTCAAAGTCTGGATTTGCTCTTCCATACTGTGTATATCATCCTTCATGTTGTTCAGATTGGATCGAAGTTCAAGAATTTAATCAATTTTGGTTGTTAATTCTGCATTCAAGCAGCTGCTCTGATTCATCAGAAATTCCTTCTCACCATTCAACCTTTCTATCCCTTTCAAAGCCTCCTTGTACCTTTGTGACACCTCAGACATTTGTTCAAATCTTGAACAGTTTGGCTCAATGAAGACTTTAATTGTGTGTTTTCAAAGGTACATCGTCTTCTAATTCAGCTTTGATACGAACATTTTCCAATCTTATTTCTGTCTTTTCCTTCTCCGCCCACAGCAGAGCTTTGTCCTTGTTCTTCATTTTGGTTTCATTGTTAGCCAGGTCTGCCCCAGTGAAGTCTTAATTTGTTTCAGTTCTGTAATCATGCTACTTGTGGCTTCATTATCTGCTTACAGCTTGGAATGCTCTGCAACTTGCCCTTCAATCCTAGTCAGGTGGCTCAGAACTGCCACCTGCTGTTGCAATTCAAGTAATGTTGGTATTTTCAAAAAGATTTATTTTTAAGACTTCCGGCTGGTTCTCTGCCTGTTTGCCGCCATCGTGTGGTTTGCTTGGGAATTGTCTATTTCCCTTTTGTAGCTTTACTGGGGGTTTTCTATGCCTCTTTTTAAGCCCTGCATGTTACACAACTTGAAGATTAAAATATTTGTCAAAGACTTTTAATATTTCACCAAAGCTGGTTGAGGGTTCATCAGTGCATTACATTAGGATTACTTTAACCACAAATTCACCAAACAAGTAGAAAAATGTATTAATCTGGATTTTCTCTGATTTCCCACTTAGACCTGATGTACTCCAGTAACTTTTCAAGGCACCTATTTCATGTCTAGTTTGGCCCTTGGATCAGTCCAAATTGGTCTGGTAATGTTGATTTGTTTGCCATGGTCGCTTTTAAGTTCGGGTGAGTACAGCTTTAAATGCTGTGCAGGTTTTAAAAATGGCGCCACAGTAACCATTTTTTTCCCCAAAGTGCCTTTCCCCGCTTGTCACGCTTTGGCGACGGCACTGGCGGCCCTGACCTCTTTGTCTTTTGCTTCGTGCAGCGATTTGTTAACTATTCTGGTCCTTCCCTGCGATGTCAGAGGAGTCCTGGCTTTGGCTGAAGTTTTTAAACTTTCCAATTCATTTTTGGTTTTTTTCCCTTCTTACAGCAAGCTCAGCCGTCACATTGTATGGCGTAGTTCTGAACCCTGGCTGGCTACTGTGCTTTCGGAAACGGGCTGCTCTGACTTTTTTTGCAGCATTGAAGTTTTTTTAAACCAGTTCTGGCTTAGGACTGAATTTTCTTTGCTCAACTCTGTTAAGTCCTTTGACTCTGTGGGCATTCACAGTGGATATCCACGATATCTTTTGGAGTCCTCAGCTGTACAGTGGAGTTTTTTCTTCTGCCTTTCTACTTCCAGTTCTACAGTGAAGCTTCTTTCAGGTGATCTCCCTCTGTGTCTTCACTTCAAGCACTTTCATTCAGGTCAGAATGCTGCTCCTTTAATTTTCCAGCTTTTGAATTTCTGCTCCAGCTTCTGAGGTTCTGGTTTTCCCATTAGCTGTCAACATGTTGTATGTTCAGCTCAGTAAGTCTTGAGGTTCTGAGCCTTGTATGGTTTAACATTAAGTATTTATTGATAACACATAACTATGTACATAGCTTGGGCTATATCCTGTATATATGAGCTAACTCCATGTTTGTTTCTACAGAGGTCTCTCCAGGCCACAACTGACTCTAGCATTAGGTCATGTGTCTCTTTATATCACACTGTTGGCGATACTGTTTCCCAGTCCCATATTAACCCTTGCTATGCCATATATCCTTATACAACAGTGAGCTGCCTCCTTGAACCACTGTAGTCCATGTGATGTAGGCACACCCACAGCACTGTTAGGAAGGGAGCTCCCAATCCAACAACAGTGAAGGCCCGCAATATGGTTGTAAGTCAGGATGGTGTGTGACTTGGAGGGGAACTTACAGGTGGTGGTCCCATGTGTCTGCTGCCCATGCCCTTGTAGGTGGTAGCAGGTCGTGGGTTTGGAAAGTGCTGTTGAAGGAGGCTTAGTGAGCTGCATGTTGTGTATCGTACACACTACTGTCCATTTGTACCAGTGGTAAAGGGAGTGAATGTTTAAGTTGGCAGGTGAGATTTTCTTCTAGAAGGTGCTGAGCTTCCTGTGTCTTTCCTAAAGTTTGTATAGCGCTCTTCGTTGTTTTCCCCACGCCTGCTTTTTTGTTGCCCTTTATCTGCACAATCAGTTATTTCTTTAAAAAGAATACTCAATTTTCTAAACACAATTTGCCTAAAAGAAGAATCATGTTGGCTGTTCTCAATTATCCTAAAATCTCTAAATGCTCACTAGTTTGATTTATGGAGTCTGTAAGTTAGCCTACAATTGATGTTAGACTAACAGGTTCATAGTTATTCATTTTATATTACATACATTGGTATCAGAATGGCATGAATCTAAGGAGGACTGAAAAAATTGGATATCATACTAATCTAAATATATAAGAAAGGGATGAGAGCAAATTTCAGAGTACAAAAGATATAAAAATAACAAATGTTTGAGTAGAAGAGCTTGTAGGAAGCTCTACCTGATGAATTAAAGCAGGGGTAGCGAAGAATAAGAGCGTATTCAATTGCCTGTAGAGCAATGTAGAGACCAGCAACAAAACACGGAAATTGTAGGCAATAGTTAGAAGTGAAGAAATATATGTAATCTGAAACAAGGCTGCAGACTGTAATGGTTTGGCATTTAGATATTGCAGGCTAAAATATACTTAGAAATGATAGGAAAGGAAGAAATGATGATGGGATAGTTGTGTTCATCGGAAATAACATAGTGACAGTAGCAAGAAAAGATATAACTAACAAAGGGATAAAACAGAATCCATATGGATGGAGACAAATGATAAGGGATTGTTCAGTACTAAGGGTACACTGCAGACCATCAAATAGTGACAAGGAAGTGGAGGGGGAAATATGTAGTCTAAGATGAGATAATGATATACATTATTAAATCATGGGAGATTTCAACTATCCCCAATTAAACTGACAGGAAAAGGGAGTGAAAGGGGAGAAGAGGGTGGCATTTTTAATGTGCAAGACTCCTTTGACGGAATATGTAAGAAGACCAACAAGGGAGGAACCACATCTTAGACCTAGGAATGTGAACTGAAACAGAGCAGTTATGTGTGGGAGAACACCTAAGACATAGTGATTACTCTATATTAAGGTTCAAGATAATAATTGAGAGATATGTGTACACAGACTAAGGTAATAGATGAGGAAAAGACCAGCTGTGATGAAATGAGGATGTAGCTAAAGGAAGGAAGGAATCTAGAAAAATATTGACAGATAGAGGTAGGGTACCCATGGGCACTATTTAAAGGAAAGAGTAATTGATTTAAGGAGAAAAATATTGCACTAAAAAAATAACAAACTAGCCAAGGCTATGATGCTTTGTAAAAACTAGGAGGTGAGTATAAAATTGAATATAAAGGAAAAGGTACATCAACAGTAAACACAAGATAATAAAAGGAAATATGATGAGTTTAGGAAAGGTAAAAAGACCATTAGGAAGGCAAAACATGAATATATCAAGAATATAAAAATAAATAAAGTATTCCACAGACACAAGTTTTTTTTAAAAAAAAGAATTAAGGTAGGGATACAGACACTAAGGGACGAGCTGGATAATCGCATGGATAATACCGAAATTTGGAAGGAAAGCAAATGTATACTCTGCATCAGTTTTCACTGTAGAGGAAAAAGAAGTGACCACTATAGAAGTCAGGAGATATTACTGTAGTCAAGATAGATACAATTCTATGTGAGAACATAAGGACACTCCATATGTCTTGGGGGAACCACATGTGTAGGAAGTGTCTCCATTTGCTTGAGCCCAAGCTGAGGTTTTCTGAGCTTGAAGAAGCAACTGGAGTCACTAGAGAGCTTCATGGGGGGTGAATGTTTCTTGGATCATATGTTGCAGAAGGTGGCCACCCCACAGGCAGAGTGTGTTCAGGGTAGTCAATAGGTGGCTATCCGGAAGACTAGGAAAATGCAGGAAATGCTGGAGTCTTCTGATGTGTGCCACTCTGAAAACCAGTAGTTGCCAATGGAGACTGCTGGGAGTGACAATACCTTGAAGGAGTCCAGACCATGGTATCAATGGGCAAACATAGGCAGGGATGGCAAAGTGTAGTAATGCAATCGTAATAATAGATTCCATAGTTAGGCTGTCTATTTCCCCAAATTTTTTGTTCTTGCTCTTTGATGTCTTGTTTCATGTTGAGCTCCTCTGAGTTGTCATTGTTATCGATTCAGCTTTCTAGATTCCAGCACTTCTTTTTGGTTTTGACTTACAACACTGGTGAATGTTCACTAATTTTCCTTCCTGACTAACCTATTCTGCATGTGTGGTGACCATCTCATTGAATGTGCACCCCAGGAACACATCAGCTTCCATTGCATTGGTATTGTTAGCTGTTCCTAAGGCCCAGAAGCCTTGAGCTTGAGTACAGTTGGCACATATAATCAACCAGAACAGCAGAAATATCCAGGACCTCCCATATCATGCAATCACCACAACACAAGGTTCAAATGTTTCTTTTCTTCCCCACCTAACCAACTCAAATATCATACATTCACCTCTGAAATATAATTTTAGACCAGCTGTATCTCAAGGTAGTCTCCCTTTGAGGCTAAACCCTGGATTCCAATGCCTTTTTCACAGTCCATTAATCTGTCACTACTGAACTCAAATTGATACTGTGATAGTTTGCATAATTGCCCCAGGAAAATAACAACAAATCAAAATAACTGGGCACACTAACCCACAGGTAAGGTACCAAATTAATAAGTTTAAACAGTCCTTAGTATTGAACTTAGTATTGAATAAAATTAAGTGAATTAAAATCAAAATACAAAAAGGAAATTCAGTACCTATGGTCCTGTCACTCCATCTGTCATCTTGTCTATCTTCGTTGTGGTCAATACTCAGTGAGCAGAAACCCACAACAAAATGTTTAAGTACTTATACTGAAAAATATTTTGTAGGAGGGAAAAATAATTATCCAGAACATTAATAGCTGGCACCCTTTGGTGAATTCTAAACCAGTGGTTCTCGAACTTTTTTGGTTGACGGATCTTCTTTCAAATGGATTAGTAATCATGGACCTCTACTCTATCTAAGTTATAATATAAACTCCTTGTACATTTACATTTCTGAATGTAAAGTTCATTTGTGTCCTGTTAAAGGAACTTGAATTAAATTTTGCCGGATGTGAAAACTTTTATGTTAACTTCAACTGAAAGGTTATTCTACAGTTTCAGCAGCATGCCTGTTGAATTCTTCACATGACACCTCCCTGCTCTCCCTGGAATGGGACTAGGCTTGGTGGCTCCTATTGGGAAAGACAGGAACCAAAGCCATGACTCCTTGGATGATGAGGGAGAGTGAGAATATGATAAAACAATAAGAGGGTGTATGATATATGTCAAATGAATTCTTCAAGCAAGAACCGGGCCAAATACAGTAGGTTGAGAGAAGTGAAGAGGAAAATAAGACTGACAAAGAGACAATATGAGGAGAATCCAGTGGCAATTAATCTAAAATATAACCCAGGAATATTTATCTGGCATATAAATGGTAAGCAATAGTAAGAGGCAGGGTGGGGCCTATTGGGAACAAAGAAGTTGGCATATGCCAGTGCGGGGCAAGGCTAGAATATTTCCTGTTGGCGTTTACTAGGGAAGAGAATGCAAACAAATTTTCGGTAGAAGCAAAGATGGTTGAGGAAATGGCTGGGATGAAAATTGATTAATGCCCCGGATATTGGAAAGGAGTAAAATTTCAGCAGTTGTCAATGATACAAACCTGGAGGTGTGGCAGTAAGGATGATACCAATCAACTGCAACAGGATGTAGAAAGGCTATATCAGAATGGACAAACAAGTGGTAGGTGGAATTTAATAAAGAAGTGGAAGGTGATGCATTTTAGCAGAAGGGATAAAGAGAGGCAATATAAGCTTTGGCACAATCCTGAAGATTGTACAGGGATAGAGTACATACATCTTTGAAGGTAGCAAGACATATTGAGTGAGTAGTTAGTCAAGAATGTGGGATCTTGGGCTTCATTAATAGAGACATTGAGTGCAAAAACAGGCAAGTTATGCTGAACCTTTATAAAATTCTGGTTAGACCACAACTAATGTGTTGATTGCATCCAGTCCTGGTCACCACTCTTTAGGAAGGATGTGAAGATCTTTGAGATGGTGCAGAGGAGTTTTACAGAATGGTTCCAGGGTTAAGGAATTTAGCTACATGGTTTAGTTGGAGAAGCTGGGATTGTTCTCATTTGTAGTAAAGGAGATTTGATAGAACTGTACAAGGTGATGACAGGATTAGCTAAGATACACAAAGATAAGTTCCCATTAGCTGATGGTACAAGGACCAGGGGGCATAGATTTAAAGTTTTGGGCAAGAGATGCAGTAGGGATGTGAGGGAGAACGTTTTTACACCGATTGTTAACGACACTGCCTACAAGGGTGGTGGAAGCGGAGACGACCAATGATTTCAAAGGAAACTGGATAAGCCATTGTGGGAAATAAACTTGCAGGATTACAGGAATAGAGCAAGGGATGGGACTGCCTGGAATGCTCCACTCTAAGGGCCCTATGGCTCCTCCTGTCTTGTAATGCCTCTGTCTCATGTTTGGAAGGAAGATAGCAGTCTGTGGAAACTTCAACGCACAATGGAGGAGATTAGACTCACTGACATCAACTTCAAAATTTTTGCATGATTCTGTGCATGTTTGAACTTTGTTGGTTTCAGTGGAGTAATAATGGTGAATTCTGGTAGTTTCACCATCATCCAAGCCAAATAATTTAGGATGTGTTTTTAAAGAAGGTAAGAGGAAAAGACTTGCATTTATATAGCATCTTTCATGACCAAGATGTCCAAAAGAACTTTGACTGTTATGAAGTACCTTTGAAATGTAGTTGTTGTGGTAATCCAAGAAACATAGCTGCCAATTTGCTTACAGCAAGGTACCAATAATAACAATGAGATAAAAGTCAGTTTTTTTTCAACAAATGTTAGTTGAGGGATATTCACTGGAGAGAACTGCACCACTGTCGTCTTTATATTGTGTTATGGCATGTTTTACCTCCACTTGAGGGCAGATGAGGCCTTGGTTTAGCATCTTGTCAGAAAGATGGCACTTCTGAAAGCTGAATCCTGCATCAACCTAGATTGTGCACAAATCTTTGGAGTGAGATGAACCCATAGCTGCCTTCCTGAAGTGGCAGTGCTACCACCGAGCCAAAACTGGCACCCAAGATAGAGTGGTGAGAACATGGAACTCGCTGCCACATGGAAGAGATTGAAGCAGATAAATTATTTAAGATAAGGCTTGGTGCGTACATGAGGGGGAAGATAATAAAGCAGTGATGGGCAACCTAGACTAGTGAAGTGGGCTGCATGAGTGGCCCTCCTCCTTCAACTCATTGGGCCGCAAGATTGAAATCGGGCATGTGCAGTAACCATGACCCTACGAATAAGAATTTTGCGGGGTGTGCTGATTGAATCGTAGCAGCACTTTGGACATGAGGGAGCACATGGCTCTCGCAATCAATGTTGCGTGCAATCAGCACGCACCTCACCTCATGAGCCCTTGCTTTGCGTGTGTATCACTTTCGTAATACCGGTAGGAAAAAAACTACGTGGACCGAAACCAGCAGTATTTGGCAACCCTGCATGTGGACAATGGTCAACAAAATGTCTCACAGGCCACAGTCAGAACCCTGATGAGCAGCATGTGGCCCATGGGCCACAGGTTGCCCACCACTGGAACAGAGGAATATGGGGCAGGCAGAAAGAGGTAGTTGGAGTGGAGGAGACTCTGATGGAGTATGAACACTGGCATAGATCACTTGGGATGAATGGCTGGTTTCTGTACGGAAAAATGTAGATGTTATATGCCTGTTCTAGATGCCATTTTCAAGTACCTAAAATGTAAACATTATGCAAAAGGTGAGAATCTAGATAAATGATATTTTCAGGAAATGATTGCCTTGCTTGAGAAATGACCTATTCGTTAACTTCTATCCTGATTGTTTCATAGGATCCAAAACGCCATTTGGAGGAGCATGTGGATGTTGTGATGACTTCAAATATAGTGCAGTGCCTAGCAGCCATGTTGGATACAGTTGTATTTAAATAGTGAAGTGTAATACTATAAAGTACCAATGCATCACTATATTTTTTTTTG